>NC_069499.1:576238976-576838976 GCF_027579735.1 Bombina bombina
TTAGACACGTGCGTTTCGTTTTGGCCAAATTCGTTTTTTTCGGACGAATTTTGCCAAATTCGGAGATTCGGATGCATCCAAATTTCCGAATCAGCACATCCTGAAACATTTCTGAAAAGTAATAAATTAGTTTCCGAATTTTCGGATCCATTATTCATATTCAGAATTTTTCATTGTTCCTAATGTAAACCACACAACGCCGACACTAACTCTAAGTCTAAATAATTAAATAAAGCTATTAACCCCTAAACCGCAGTTCCCTGACATCACCAGCACTAACTAAATCTATTAACCCCTAAAACACACTTCCCCGACATCGCCAGCACTAACTAAATAACTAAATAAAGCTATTAACCCCTAAACCACCGTTCCCCAACATCGCCGACACTAACTAAACCTATTAACCCCTAAACCTCCGTTCCAAAACATCGCCGACACAAACTAAACATATTAACCCCTAAACTGCCGTTCCCAACATCGCCAACACTACCTAAACCTATTAACCCCTAAACTGCAGTTTCCTGACATCGCCGACACTTCCTAAACCTATTAACCCCTAAACCGCACCCCCCCACATCGCCAACACTAACTAAACCTGTTAACCCCTAAACTGCAGCTCCCCGACATTGCTGACACTAACTAAAGCTATTAACCCCTAAACCGCCATTACCAAACATCACCGACACTAACTAAACCTATTAACCCCTATACCGTCATTGTCATTCCCAAACATCCCCAAAACTAACTAAACCTATTAACCCCTAAACTGCCAGCCCCCACATTGCAACAACCTAAATTAAACTATATTAACCCCTGTAACATTCTGTCTTTCCCTTTAAGAGGTGTGAACCAATCAGCCTATATAATGCAGCTGTTATTTCATTACCATGCTTGGTATTGAAGTTGTAATCTTAGGTTGTTTTTTTTTTAATGTACTGTTAGGATTTTTTATTTTAATTGTAATGTAGTATTTTATTATTTTATATAATTAAGGGGTTAATTTAGGGTGTGTTAGGTTAGGGGGCTTAGTCATTAAATTAGTTATTTGCATTGTGGGGGTTGTCGGTTTATGAGTTAATAGGTAAATTAGGTTTAATGCGTTGTGGGGGTTGGCATATTAGGGGTTAATATGTTAATGATATTTATTGCGTTAGTGGTGCATGGCGGTTTAGGTGTTAATAAATAAATTATTTAATTTGCCATGTGGGGAAATGGAGGATTAGGGGTTAATAGATGTATTAGGTAGTTTGCAATGTTGGAGTTGGCGGATTTAAGGGTTAATTTTATTATGTAGTTGTTTATTGTTTGTTTTGTAATACTTATTGCGTTTTCATTTTGTAATACTCCGTTTGCCTTTGCTGCATCCCGGGGGATTCCGAAAATGGCAGGGTGGTAAAAGAATCCTTTTTGTGGATTCTTTTACCACCCTGCCATTTTTGGAATCCACCGGGATGCATCTTCTCTGCATCCATGTGAATTATTTTGGCTGCGCGAGCAGCCAACATTCTTTTGACTGCCTCGCGCAGCCAACATTCCTTTGAGGATGCGTGCGCAACTGGCGATACCAACAGACGCGTTACAAACACGATTATAGTATAGATTATTGCTACCCCTTATAGAAATCCAGGGTTGGTTACTCTGTTCTTTCTTTTTCTACAGGTCCCTGTTAGCGGTCAAGTGAGGTTATGAAACCGATAGCTGCTGTGCCTGCTCCACAGCAAAAGTTCCCTGAGGGTAAGTCCTTTTATTCATATTTCTTAGGACAGAGCGCTGTTATTGCCTGCATAGACTTCGGAAGTTGGTGCCTATTGCATGAACTCAGGCTGTTATGCCTGTCTTACTTCTCCTTCTTGTTATCGGGTATCAGCTTCCCGCTCAGGACGTGAACGCCATTGTTGGTGGATGTTTTCCCGCAGATTATCAGCTAAATACTACTCAGTCAATTTGTGCTGTGGGACGCTCAGTAGATTTATGCTGTTTGGGTTGAGCTTTATTTTTCTGCTCCTCTCAGGATCCGCTGATGGCATATAGATATTGGCACCATTTTGGATCTTATCGCAATGAGTAGTGCGATCTGAGCGCATGCTTAGCTGAGTCTCTTATGACAAAGCTTAGCCTCCTAAAGATGCATATTTTATAAGAAGAGACTCTTATTATCTCAATCAAATGTTTTATTACATGTTTTTTTCTTCAGAACACTTCTGAACATCATTTCTAATACATACAGTGTTTCTTGTATTTGCCTGCCATCTGGTGGCAGTTAGCTGCTAATCCATGTTCCTAAGGATATTTAGGGCTGAGTTCCTCTTAATATACTTAAGTCCCTGCAGTTTACTTTTCAGGATTTATTGTCCTGATAATGTCTGGGTTTTTTATTTGATGTCAGCTAAAGGATATACAGAAATAAGGGCTGAGCTGCTTTTATGTGTAATCATCAAGTATGTCCATGCAGTTTTATTTTCAGGATGTATATCTCCTGATTCATTTCTATTTTAGCTCCTTTATATTTTAAGGTGCAATTTTCTTATACATTTTGTATTTGCAGCCCTTCTTCAATCCTGTTTTATAGTGTAATTGAATTATTTTTATAATAAAAGGTGATCCTTTCATTTCCTTATGCTCTGATATTTGGCACTATGTCCACCTTAGTCAGGAATCAATATTCCCCTGCGGGATATTTTCTTCTTTAAAGGATCCTTTCTATAAGAATGGAGTGTCTCCTTGCCTGCTCTGATTTCGGAGGAGTATTCTATAAAGGAGATCCAGGATAGGAGCAAGGCTCTAAAGCTGACTAATCTTTTATCTGGTGCCAACATGATTCTAGCCTTGCAGTTCTAGTTCGCAGAGCTCTGTGGCTAATGTCTTGGTCTGCAGATGTTACATCCAAATCCTATTTTCAGTTTTTTGCCTTATAAGGGCAAAATATTATTTGGTCCCAATATGGCTGAAACTGACGTATCAGGTGGAAAGGGATCCTTTCTACCTCAGGATTAAAGGAATTGTGTAATAAAATGTTACACTGGATAGGAGAAAAGATACTGTACCTTAATGATATTTTCCGCCGTCTGGTGGCTAGTCAGTTACATTTTTTTTTGTATTTAGTGCTCTTAATCTCCTTAATTTTAGGAGATTTGCGCACTGTGGAACTCCTTCTGATGTAGCCAGCAGTTAGATTGTCTGACTTGGAAGCGCAAGCTCAAATCTCTGGGTGCAGAGCAATGCAGGTTGAATGGAGACATAAAATAAAGAACTTGGTAAACACTTACTTGAACTATTCAATGCTTTGTTGATATAGGTGGTCTGTTTGGTGGTACTCCCCCCGCCGCCTCCATCATCAACAGAACGCTTTTGTATCCTAGAAACAAGGCAATTAAAAAGAGTCATTATGAGTAAATCTTATTAAGTATAAGTGTCTTTTCTCCTTACATGATACAAACACGCTAGTCAGGAGTTCATGTCATCTCTGTTAATTGCATCAATCAGGATAATTCTGTGTAATTATGCCACAGAGTTTTTTTTGTCTGGTTTAGTCTGGCCCAAAAGTGGTCCTGGAGCACTAGGGTTACAATAATTCATAGAGAGTTGATTTATTTGCAATGGTTTATTTGTAAAATGGAGTATTGCTTCTAGTAAATTCTCAAACACTGAGCTTAAACTGGAGGAGACATTAATGTTTCCTATGTTGACAGCCTCTCACTTTACTTAAAACTCTGGGGTCAATCCCAATCTATCGGCCAATTTATTTTAGACAGATTTTCTACTCAAAAAGAGCACCTTTCTTAGCAATCACAATCCCTTTTCAGAATTGCTTTCAATACCATTTTACCCTTTTGAAATTCTATACCTAAACTTGATGAAGTCCCAAACTGGCCTTTTATTTACATCTTTACAAGTATTCCAAGACAATTTGGGATAATTCTATTATTTTGTTCATGTGCAACACACTCTGAACTTGACACAAGAAACATTTTTGAAAATGTGTGGTTTAGATTCATTGAAAGCCTGGCTATGAAAAGGTGATAATTTTTGCTTCTTGAAAGTACATCCAGCCAATCTTCCACTTTGTAAGCAGGACCAGCCCCACCTTCCATGAGAGGTGTGGGGGAAACTAAATTTAGCTGTTAATCAGAAAACATATCAGAATGAACCGAGTAACCACAAGCAGGTGAGGGCTGGACACTTTAATGGAGCTCTGTACAGACACCTTTCCATTATGAGATAAGGATTAGCCAGTCAGAATAAAGACTGGCAACCTTTCAGCCTAGAGGGTCAGAACACACCATATTTTGAAAAATAGATCAGATCCAGTCATACTTCCAGTCATTCTTGCAAGCAAAGATCAGAAGAGGGCATTCTTTTCATATGAAAGAGAGCTTGTGGATATAGGATCACTGAACGTTCTGCATGAAAATCCTGCCATGACTACATCAGTGCTAAACTAAATGTAAATAATCACACACACACCTAAATAAAAAAATACATTCTATGTGTAACATTTTCACAAACCCTTAATATCTTTTGATACTAGTTAATGCCACAATTATATATCTAGCAAACCAAAATAAATAAAAGATCACATGAACTTTATCAATAAATATTCTATATTATGTTATCAAATTTTTAAATTAGCACAGTCCTCTGATTTTACTGCTAATTTATAGGAACATTGTACTAAAAAATTGATATGATGCATATGGAAGAGCAGCATTTATACATGTCAAACATTTTTTTCTGATTGTTGTTTTTTTAAAAACAAACAAAAAAAAAAAGCTGTTTTAATTTAAATTGCAACTAATGCTTTAGTATTGGTTTGTATATCCTAGTATTCCTCACTGGCTCAAAGCATGGCAAAAAAACTCATTTATTCAGGACAGGAACATGAGTTGTTTTTCTTTGTTTAAGTGTTTTTTTCTTAAACTGGAATATGTTTTGAATTGCCCTATTTTACAAGAAAGAAAGAAAGAAAAACATTTACTGCAATGTCCCTGCAAATAGTAGAACACACATGGATAGGGCCAGATTAGAATTGTACTCATCCTATTGGCTGATTTGAATTTTTCAGGCAATAGGAATGCAATGGTAGAAGATGGTCCCTCAATGGATGAATATGGAGCCGCAATGGTGAGTACCTATTTTGGGGTTAGTGTTATGTTTTTTTTTGTTTTTTTTTTGGGGGGGGGGGTGATTTTTTTTTCTCTTTAGATTAGGGCTTTTTTACATTTTTATGGGCTTAAAAAGAAATGAATGTCCTTTTAAGAGCAATGCCCATACAAATGCCCTTTTCGGGGCAATGGGTAGGTTAGTATTTTTTTTAAATAGCTTTTTTATTTTGGGGAGTTGGGGGGGTTTTAATGTTATGGGGTAATGTGTTTATTTTTTTGCAAAAGAGCTGTTAATTTTAGGACAATACCCTATAAAAGGTCCTTTTAAGGGCTATTGGTAGTTTATTTAGAGATTTATTTTTAATATTTTTTTTTTAATGGGGGTATTAGAATAGGAATATTTTGTTTGTTATTTTCTGTAATGTTAGCTTTTTTATTTTTGTTAAGGTATGTTTTTTTTTTATTTTTGGTAATTTTTTTTAACCCCTTAATGACCACAGCACTTTTCCATTTTCTGTCCGTTTGGGACCAAGGCTATTTTGACATTTTTGCGGTGTTTGTGTTTAGCTGTAATTTTCCTCTTAATCGTTTACTGTACCCACACATATGATATACCGTTTTTCTCGCCATTAAATGGACTTTCAAAAGATACCATTATTTTCATCATATCTTATAATTTACTATAAAAAAATTATAAAATATGAGGAAAAAAAGGAAAAAAACACACTTTTTCTAACTTTGACCCCCAATATCTGTTATACATCTACAACCACCAAAGATACCATGCTAAATAGTTTCTAAATGTTGTCCTGAGTTTAGAAATACCCAATGTTTACATGTACTTTGCTTTTTTTGCAAGTTATAGGGCCATAAATACAAGTAGCACTTTGCTATTTCCAAATCACTTTTTTTTCAAAATTAGCGCTAGTAACATTGGAACACTGATATCTTTCAGGAATCCCTAAATATCCATTGACATGTATATATTTTTTTTTTAGAAGACATCCCAAAGTATTAATCTAGGCCCATTTTGGAATATTTCATGCCACTATTTCACTGCCAAATGCGATCAAATAAAAAAAAATGTTCACTTTTTCACATATTTTTTCACAAACTTTAGGTTTCTCACTGAAATTATTTACAAACAACTTATGCAATTATAGCATAAATGGTTGTAAATGCTTCTCTGGGATCCCCTTTGTTCAAAAATAGCAGACATATATGGCTTTGGCTTTGCTTTTTGGTAGTTAGAAGGCTGCTAAATGCCACTGCGCACCACACATGTATTATGCCCAGCAGTGAAGGGGTTAATTAGGGAGCATGTAGGGAGCTTCTAGGGTTAATTTTATATTTAGTGTAGTGTAGTAGACAACACCAAGTATTGATCTAGGCCCATTTTGGTATATTTCATGCCACCATTTCACCGTCAAATGCGATCAAATGAAAAAAAAACACAAAATTTTTCACAATTTTAGGTTTCTCACTGAAATTATTTACAAACAGCTTGTGCAATTATGGCACAAATGGTTGTAAATGCTTCTCTGGGATCCCCTTTGTTCAGAAATAGCAGACACACGTGTATTATGGCTAGCAGTGAAGGGGTTAATTAGGGAGTTTGTAGGGAGCTTGCAGGGTTCATTTTAGCTTTAGTGTAGAGATCAGCCTCCCACCTGACACATCCCACCCCCTGATCCCTCCCAAACAGCTCCCTTCCCTCCCCCACCCCACCCCACAATTGTCCCCGCCATCTTAAGTACTGGCAGAAAGTCCCCGCCCATGATCCCGCCCCCCTCCAGATCAGCAGGGCCATCGATGGCCACCACCCGCCTCCCATACCGGCTCCCACCCACCAACTAAAAGAGCCACCGATCTCCGGTGCAGAGAGGGCCACAGAGTGGCTCTCTCTGCACCGGATGGCTAAAAAATGTTATTGCAGGATGCCTCGATATCGAGGCATCCTGTAATAACTGGAAAGCAGCTGGAAGTGATCAGGATCGCTTCCAGCTGCTTTCCAGACCGAGGACGTGCAGGGTACGTCCTTGGTTGTTAAGTGACTTTCTTTTGAGGACGTACGCTGCACGTCCTCGATCGTTAAGGGGTTAAACAAGTAATGTTAGGTGTTTTTTTTTAGTTCAAGCTTAGGTTTTATTTTTTTTCACAGGTAAGTTTTTATTTATTTTAAGGTAGTTAGTATATTGTAACTTTAATTTAAAGTTAGGAGGTGTTAGGTTTAGAGTTTAATTTAGGTTGTTGCGATGTGGGGGACGGCGGTTTAGGGGTTAATACGTTTATTTTAGTAGTCGGCGATGTGGGGGGATGGCAGTTTAGGGGTTATTAGACAAGGGGCTTATGTTAGGGTGCTAGGTTTTTGTAAAACTTTCTTTTCTCCATAGACTTCAATGAGGAATGCGAAAATGCGGTAGTGATTTCGCAATCGCAAGTGTTTTTTCCCTACATTTCTTCTCCATTAATCTCTATGGGGGAATACGTGCACGAGCACGCCAAGTCAGAACTTGGTTTTTGTGCAGTATGCGGCTTACCGCACCATACCACACGAGAAAAGAAAGTTTTATGGTGACTTGTAATGGCGGCGCTATGGAAATAGCGGTGCGGCCCCATTTTGCATGATGTGTACACAACGGGTTTACCACACAACTTGTAATCCCGGTCGTTCTATTTTTCTGGCTGTATCACAAACTATATCAATATTTAGAAACTTTTTTCTGTATAACTAAATAATAGTGACCCCTTATTGGGCTCGTTTCCATTGAGCCGTTAAAAATGGAGCCGTAAACTACCGAAGCTGCCGACAGCTCAAAGTAATTTACGGCTCCATTTTAGTACCAGGTTTCCATTGAAAAGGTTTCTGCTTTGCAAACGGTCCCTCTTTTCGTGTAGGTGTAAGTTAGCATTGCCGGATTTCTAAAACATTAATAGATTACTATGGTAAATCAACCTTACACTACACTCAATCGCATATACGGAGCCGCATACAAGTGCAGCTCCGTATTTTTTACCCGTCTCTCGCTGTTAGAAAAAAATCAAACACCAAACGCCTGCGTGATATCTACCATCTTAACCGCAACCCCCTACCGCAATAACTAATGTATTAACCCCTAATCTGCCAACCCCCATACCACAAAGTATCTATCAAAGTTATCAACCCCTAAGACACCATGCCCCCACATTGCAAACTATCTATTAAATTTATTAACCCCTAATCCACCATTAACCCACATTGCAATTAACCTAATAAATCTATTAACCCCAAACTGCCAAACCACACAAAGCAGATAACTAATTACTAAGCCCCCTAACCTAACACACCCTAAATTAACCACATTACATAAATTAAAATAATCCTAGATTACAATTAAAATAAAAAAGCTAACATTTCTTAAAAAATAAAAAACTAAGTTTAAATTAAGCTAAAATTATATAAAATAAAAAGTCTAACATTACATAAAATAAAAAACAAAATTATCAAAAATAAAAAAATTAAACCTAATCCCTAAAAAAATAAAAAAGCCCCCCCAAAATAAAAACACCCCCTAATCTAATAATAAACTATCAATAGCCATTAAAAGGGCCTTTTGTAGGGGATTGCCCTAAGTTAAACAGCTCTTTTACCTTAAAAAAAAAAAAAAAAAGTTACCCCTAACAGTAAAACCCCCCACCCACCAAACCCCCCAAAATAAAAAAAACTAACACTAAAAAATCCTAAACTACCCATTGCCCCTAAAGGGGCATTTGTATGGGCATTGCCCTTAACAGGGCATTCAGCTCTTTTTCAGCGCCCAAATCCCTAATCCAAAAAATAATAAATACAAATAGAATAAAAAAAAAGCCTAACTCTAACCTCCAGATAGGTACTCAAGGTTCCTGAAGTCTGGCGTTGAAGTCTTCTTCCAAGCAGCGACCTCTTCTATCTTCATCCAGGACTGCAGAACTAAAGACCGGCAACCGCGGAAATGAAGACCGGCGACTGCGGAACTGTTCAAATCAGCCAATAGGATCTCAGTAGCTCTCATCCTTTTGGCTGATTTGATTAGGGGTTAATAGATTAAATAGATAGTGTGCATTTTGGGGGTATTGCGGATTAGGGGTTAATAGATTAAATAGATAGTGTGCATTTTGGGGGTATTGCGGATTAGGGGTTAATAGATTAAATAGATAGTGTGCGTTGTGGGGGCATTGCGGATTAGGGGTTAATAGATTAAATAGATAGTGTGCGTTGTGGGGGCATTGCGGCATTTCCCTGTTTTACACCTAGTTGAGCTGGGTGTAATTTTTGTTAGTGTATCGACAGCCTCTGACAGTGTATTAACGGTTTGCGTGGGCATTGGAAACCGGGTATAATTTAAAGATTAGCAGCTTCCTATACTTTGTATGAGATATGATAATGTTTTCGGCAGCCGGAGTCCGGTTGCCGAATTTGGGTTATAACAGGCCCTTGGAAGCAGTCGATTTGATGACACAGACCACTGTTTGCCCCTTCAAAAATTAAACCTGACTGTGATAGCCCCCATCACAATTATTCTCTTACTGTACCTACACACATTTTAATTCAATAAAATAAGGACACATTAGGGTAATGTTTGATTTATCTATTTATTTATTTATTTATTATTATTTTATTTATATATTAAAAATACCATTTTACAGAGTATTGCAGTTTGTTTTTTTTGTTTGTTTTTAACGGAATGTATTTTCCTGTAATGGGATTTTGTTGTTGTTTTTGCGTTTATGATGTTTTACACTGGACTCATAACCTTATGTCATGCAAATATATAGTGCTCTTTCATGTGCATGAAACTAAACACTGTACCTATAACATTTGGCGTTGATAAACAATACTGGAGCTTACATATGTTTATGTTACTAATTATTCAACCAATGAGTTCTGTTCTTGAAGTGTGTTCCTCCATTTACAGGTCTGGCAGGCAATGCCCATCCACAATTCCAATATACCGGACTGACAAGGTACACCTCACCATACATAAAATGAGTAAGTATTTCCATTAAAGCGCCATCATGTTATGCATATTTGTCCACTTTATGATGTTTATAAAGACTGCAGTAAGAAGCTCTTTAATAATTGGATAGCGCATAACCTCAAACTTAATCGACTCGCGGCACTGATAAGAGGTATTATTATTACCCAACTTAATGGTACTCATTTTACCGACCTTAGAAGGATGAAAGACTGAGTGGACATTGACGGGATCGAACCTGCAAACCTTTGGTTGCCACAGATCTCTGTAAGATGAGCTATCTGTCCAGCTTTAATGGCTAACTATTACCTAGTGACACATACATATCATGCTGTCACTATCATGCTGTCACTAAATAATAAAAATACATGTGGGCAATAGCAATCAATTAAAAGTACATTTCAAGAACTTATTTATACTGTTGCCATTGTTTTCCAGATGATTTTACAGAATACAATAGCATATCTCTTACATCACTGTACAAAATAAGCCACTGAGATCATATAAGTAATTTTAGTGCTGACATTTTCATTATTTTATTTTAGTATTATTATTATTATTATTATTATAAAAATGTCCCCTCTTACCTGTTTGCCTCAATTAATGTGACATAGGACTGGTTAATGCACTTTGTGTCTGTATCACAGAGGTAATTCTGGAGGAATGGAAAAAAGCCGGTGCTCTGCAGATTGCGAGGGGCCAGGTAACCTATGGACATAAAACCATATGTTAGATATTGTCATTGCTTTATGTATAATCACTAAGCCATTTCACCTGTATATAAAATGTCTGAATAAGACCCTCTGAAAATCTACTCCCATAACATTAACAACAAAATAATACTGTAATAAAATTGGTGGTCGGTGTTCTTGTGTAGTTCTTTATTTTATGTTGGTTACTTATTGATATTGTAAGTAAATAATCATTACCAGTGGCATTAAACAAGCCAAAATGAATCTTCAGATTATTAATGTGAATACATCTGTCTAATATACTGTATATATAAGAAATATATCTAATAGAACTGCTTGTGAAATCCCTAGGGTGGGTTTTCTATGAAGTATTTATTTATTTGTCATGTGAAAACAGGGATGGTACTTATTTAAAAAGAATTCTAGCCTGTGCAGAACAAGTTTTGTATGCTTATAATAAATGTATGTTATTATAATATAGATATACAGACACAGGAATATAGGGTTCATATTTACATTGCAGTAAACTCATTATTGATTTTTGTCTCATAGCTTGAAAGAAATCGGCTAAGCTAGGGCACAAACACACTAATTAAATGAACATTATATATTTTTTACAGCTACAAGAGTTTTTTTTTAAATGTGTTACAATTTCACAAAGAAAAATAAATAAAGAATTTGTCTTGACAGGCTTGTGGGGGCTAGTTCTTGTGAACCAGTGGTGTTGTTAGAGGGGACACCATCATTTATAACCAGGACCCAGGACAGAAAATCCCCAATGGTGTATTAGGACATTTTGTTTTGCATTAAGATCATCACAAAGCTGTCACTTTAAAGCTTCACTACTCTGTTGCACAAACATAGAGCTAATCTGTAGAAGGACAACAAGTGGAGAACCAACCCTCATTAAAGAAAAAAAAAAGTGGTTGCACCTTATTAAAAAAAAACATGGAAAAAGGTTTAAAAATTCTTACGCGTTTCACAACACCTCTTGCTGCTAAATCATAAACTGTCATAGTGTAGCATTACTTCCGTTATATAGACAAAAACACAACCTTAACAAATGAATTGTTTGTGTTGTAAAAATAACAAATTACAACATTAAAAAAGCAATAAAGTACAATTGCTTTTAACT
This sequence comes from Bombina bombina, assembly GCF_027579735.1. NCBI lineage: Eukaryota > Metazoa > Chordata > Amphibia > Anura > Bombinatoridae > Bombina > Bombina bombina. The sequence goes on from NC_069499.1 coordinate 576,250,900, forward strand.
TTCAAAAAATTATTTATATTGGACTTCATCTGAGGAAACAGTTTTAAAAGTCAATAAAGGATCAGTCCTTACAGATAAAAAATGGCTGCTGCTAGAAAGAAGTGAGACTGGGCAGGCAGAGCAGTCAAATTTGTTAAAGGGACAGTCTACTGGAAAAAATGTTATTGTTTAAAAAGATAGATAATCCCGTTATTACCCATTACCCAATTTTGCATAACCAACACAGTTATATTAATACACTTTTACCTCTGTAATTACCTTGTTTCTAAGCCTCTACAGACTACCTCTTTATCTCAGTTCTTTTGACAGACTTGCATTTTAGTTAAACAGTGCTGACTCATAAATAACTTCACAGGAGTGAGAACAATGTTATCTATATGGCACACATGAACTAGCACTGTCTAACTGGGAACAACTGTCAAAATGCACTGAGATAAAGAGGTGGCCCTCTACGGCTTAGAAGTTAGCATATGAGTCTACCTAGGTTTAGCTTCAACAAATAATACCAAGAAAACAAAGCAAATTTGATGATAAAAGTAAATTGGAAAGTTATTTAAAATTGCATGCCCTATCTGAATCATAAAAGTTTAATTTTGACTTGACTGTCCCTTTAAGAACGGTGCTAGCTCTTTGTTTTAGCTGTTTCTTAATATAAAATTTTAAACATAAACTCTATGCTCCCTCAATACTATGGGGACGATTCATCAAGCTCAGGCTCACCAGAAACAGGAGTTAAGGAGCAGCGGTCTTAAGACCGCTGCTCCTTAACTCGTCCGCCGCCTCTTGCGACCACTGCTTCTTAACTTCAGTTTCCGGTGAGCCGGTGACTTCAGGCGGAGACAGCAGCATCCGCTGCTTGTTAAATCTAGCCCTATGTATAAACATCCTGAACAATGTCTAAACTCCTGCAGGTTGGTCATTTATCCCCCAAAGCTGTTGTGGCAGCCTACCCAGAGTAAGCAGGGCATTAGTGCAGTGTTATCTCTATGGTGCCTACAATTGAGTAGAAGGAGATTATGTCAGTAATTAGCTGTCAGAGTGACGGCAGCAGCAGCCATAGTAAGGCCTGAATAGAAAAGGTCACTGGCTTTATGTGTGTAGCACCCTGCAACATGGCTCAATTAGTTTTTCTTTCATGATTCAGAGGGAGCATGCAATTTTAAACAAATGTACTCTATTATTTGAATTTGTTTTGTTCTTTTGGTATTCTTTGTAAGAAAGCATACCTAGGTAGGCTCAGGAGCTTCTTTTTGGTGGCTGCACATATATGTCTCATGTTATTGGCTCACCCATCTGCATTGCTGTTTCTTCAACAAAGGATATCAAAAGAATTAAGCAAACTAGATAATAGAAGCAAATTGGAAAGTTGTTTACAATTGTATTCCTATCTGAAACATGTATGTGTTTGGTGTAGACTGTGAATTGGGAGGAATTTTCAAGCTGTGAGCTCTCCCTAGCAAGTCTCACAAAACATTTCTTCCAGTGTGTATACTATAGGGCCGATTTATCAACCCGTCAATCAGCCCCAATGCATCTGTTTCTGCACGAGCCTTCAGGTTGGCCAGAAACAGGAGTTAAGAAGCAGCGGTCTTAAGACTCCTTAATTCGTCCGCCACCTCTGAGGCAGCGGACAGCAATCCGCCCGATCACATATGATCGGGTTGATTGACACCCCCTGCTAGCGGTCGATTGTCTGCGAATGTGCAGGGGGCGGCATTGCACAAGCATTTCTAGTGAAATGCTTGTGCAATGATAAATGCTGACAGTGTATGCTGCCTGAATTTATCGATGTGCGATGGGCATGATCCGCTCATGTCTGCCCGCGCATTGATCATTCGGCCCCCATGAATTGTGATGCACTGTGAGCTGTTTATTTTCCTTAGGCACTATTACCTTTGTGTTTACACGCACACATTAGTCAGAGTTGTGCTTTGTGGGAAAAGTAGAAACCGTTACATAAAGGTTCTTGTCAGGAATGTGTAGAAAACAGTAATTAATTAGAACTAGTTCTAATTACAAATGTTTTAAGGTGAAAAGGTTCACTCAATCTCCACTTTCTTCGCATAGGGGCCCATTTATCAAGTTCCGTATGGAGCTTGAGGGCCCGTGTTTCTGGCGAGCCTGCAGACTCGCCAGAAACACCAGTTATGAAGCACCAATATTGTCTTTTTTGCTGTTGAATTAACTAGTGGAGCAAGTTTTGAATCGTATTAAAAGTATGTTTATACAACATAGACTGTGTGTTTGCTAAAAAAATAAATGTTTTTGGTGTAGTAACGCTTCAAATTATGCATATGTAAATTACGTTTCACTGTACATTCACTAGATATCTCACAATGGAAATTCTTGCTACTGAAAAGCTTCCAAGATGGAGGACAGTGCTTTGAATATTAGAAACTTACTGTAATGTTTCCTCATTAAAATACAAGTTACTCCCATGAAATGCCCATCAAACACCCACAGACAGCCTATATATTTCTTGTGTCCATTCTCCATTGTTAATAAAGACAAAAAACAAAACATACTATTACAGATAGCAAATTTGCTTCATTCCTTTGGTATCCTATGTTGAAGGAGCAGCAACGCATTCATGGGAATTGACTGAACAAATTAGGTGAACCAATGACAAGAGGAATATTAGTGCTGCCACCAATCAGCAGCTAGTTCCCAGTAGTGTATTGTTGCTCCTGAGTCTTTTCTTTTTGACAAAGGATACCAAGAGAACAAAGCAAATTAGATAATAGAAGTCAATTTGGAAGTTGTTAAAATTGCATTTTCTATCTGAATCATGAAATATTTTTTTGTGTTTCATGCCCCTTCATCAAGGTAGGGCTGATTTAAAACAATAGGAATAGCAGAAAGACAACAGAGACCATAAAATGCTCTCAAAAAACATATCTTAGTCAAATTAGTTCAAGCAAGCAAAACATAGCACACAACTTTATACCTGTTAGCATAACAATATTAGGTAATACAACTACCTATTGTAATATGAGCTTCATATTAGTTACGCACATTATTATTATTATTACGTGCTTGTACTGTGTATTTATAAGAAGTGTAACAATCGCACTATCATCATCTTGCATTTTATTTTACCCCAAAATACGCTAAGATATATTTTGGAAGAAAAATATCTATCTGTATATATCCTAATGCAAACTGAGCAACTATGGTGCACAAAGATATCCTTTGTGTAACTCTCTTTTGTATGTGAATTGAGGATATGATATAAGTCCTGTATTTATTGTAATGTTATCTCCTATATCTTATTTCTAATGTCTGGTCATTTGCCATGCGAGGTTCAATCCTTATCAATACTTATTATTCTTAAATGTATATCTGTCGTATGGCACAGTCTCAAATTTTACTGTCTGTTTCTTTTAACTTATCTTACCCTGACCTGACTAGAATCTAACTTTCCATTTAGCCTTTTAATCTGTCTTTGATTTAGTAATCAACTAATTTAGTGGACCCAGCTGACTGCCCTACCTATGTATTTAACACTATATTGGGGTGTGCATTGCACAGGGGGTGCATTGACTGGGCAGTGTGTAGTTTCCTAATAGCATACTGTATGTTTACATTTTTGAAGTGAGCCTTTTGTAGTAAGTCAACTAAGCTAAGAATTATACAAGAATTAAACAAGGATTAGACAAGTGGCAAGACGCTAGGCAAGTACTCTCGTAATATTGTATTATATATTTCACTGTTTCCCTTCTTGCAAAATGTCCTATATCCTAATGTTCATTTTCACTATCTTGTCTAGATAGTGTCTAGTTTGTCTAGTCAACAAACTATATCAGTATATATACTATATCAGTTTTGATAAAGCCTACACTGAGGTGAAACACGTAGAAGTTGATTCAAGGAGCAAAGAAGATTATTTATCACCAAGACTATCCTCATCCAAACTGGCGACTAAAGTCAGCAAAAGCCAGTGAATTCCCAATACTCTGCGCAGAGTGCAATATGGATAATTTGACCGCAAGAACTTGGAGTGGATCAGCAATTGGTACAAGCGGAAGGGATACCGGCTAACCCCATAAGCAAATCAGACGCCCGGAGTGACTGAAACGGTATTGATCTACACTAACGAAGAAACCGTTACGTCATCATACTATCAGGTCAGAGGTGAGACTGATTGCCGACGGGCCCAGGACAGACAGCGGAGACATAACACTACAGACGCTGTAGTCCAAACAACAGGGGTCCGGTAAAGTATACCCGCTTGTTATAATATTGACTTTCACTGTACACTATTTGCGGAATGTGTTCAATTGCTTTCAAATGCCGAACAGCTCCTGAATGTGTATGATTCACAAGGTTTAACCTGCTACTAATTGATCTATTTCTACCATTGGCACCCATAGAGACTGTTTACACATTTTACAAGGACATTGGTGCTTGAAACAGATATCTTTGTTGCTTTAGTCGTTATGAGACTTTGTTGCTGAAAAATCTGAAATAGACCTATTTATTGCAACAATTAACTAAACTCTAAGGCCAAAGAATATTGCAACATTTTTGCCAATAACAACTGTTGATATTTAAATTGAGCTGGCTCTATTATTAAATATATTATATTTGAAGGTGGTTCACTCAAATAGCCGAAGTGGCAGTAACGCAATTTAGAGGTTGAGGAGACGTCCTCCCCTCTTTAGAATTTTATTGACTTTTAAGAAAAACAATTGCTATTTTTATTTATTTTTTATTTTAGTTCATTTTAAGTACCCAAATAAGATAATTGTCTGTTGTCATCTACTAATTTATGTACTAATAAATATTTTATATTCATCATATCACCTCGAAGCATTATATTTAGCACTTTTAACTAAGTTGTTTTACATCCCTAGCTATCCTATATTTTAATATAGGTCAAGTGCTGTTTATCATTTTTTCTATTTCCTATAGGCAAGTACTCTTGTAATATTGTATTATATATTTCATTGTTCCTTTCTTGCAAAATGTCCTATGTCCTAATGTTCATTTTCACTATCTTGTCTAGATAGTGTCTAGTTTGTCTAGTCAACAAACTATATTTTTCATTTACTCCTTCCCAATCAACACCTACTATCTCTTTTATTCTCACTTCACTTCTGCTTCCTCCTGCTCCAAATTCCAAAGACTCTAAATACTGCAAATCTGTATTTCATCTAATTTCACTCTCCCTCTTACTCATACTAACTACTGGTGATATATCCCCCCATCCAGTCCCCCACAACTTCCTAAACTCACCCACCCATGTATGCCTTGCCTTCGACCTAAACATCAGAACTTTGGAAACCTTATCCAAGTTCTTTTAGTAACTAAAACCAACACCCCCTTCACTTGTGCAATCTGGAACTCTCGCTCTGTGTGCAACAAGCTCGCTTCTATCCACGACCTCTCTTCATCTCCCACTCCCTCAACCTTCTGGCTCTCACAGAAACCTGGCTCTTTCCCTCAGACAGATCTTCCCCTGCTGCACTGTCACATGGGAGTCTCCACTTCAGCCATACCCCGAGGCCTGGAAACAGACAAGGTGGAGGTGTAAGTATTATACTTTCCTTTCGTTGCACCTTTCAACAAATACAACCCATCCCTTCCCTTGCATTTTCTTCCTTCAAAACCCACATGATTAGCTTATTCTCTCCTCTCTCTCCCCCCTGGCTCCACAACTCAATTTCTCAATCATTTTGCATCCTGGCTACCTTATTTCCTCTCCTCAGACATCCCTGTCTGCATTCTTGGGGATTGGACCTCCCTGTTGACAATCTCGCTGCCCTTTCTGCAAAAAATCTTGTCCAGCTCACTTCCTCTTACGTTCTGTCTCCATGGTCCGACTCTCCCTTGATCTGAGTTTCAGCTATCGATGCACTCTCTCAAACTTCACAAATTCCCCCTTTCCTCTTTCTGACCATCATCTCCTCATTTGTAACTTCACAGCACTTCCTACTGCTCTCCCTCCTTCTAACCGTCACACCAACCTCCACAGGAGCATTAAGTCACTTGATTGGCAACATCATTCAAACCCTCTCAAACTTCTGCTCTCTTCCATCTCCTCCTTTTCCTACCCTGACCAATCTATCTGTCACTATAATTCTACTCTTACAGTGATCCTTGACAATTTGGCACCTCCTACTATTTCTCAAAAGTCATGGACACATCTTCAGCCCTGACATACTCCTCTGACATGCTTCCTACGTAGATGTTCCGGCACTGCTGAGCGACATTGGAGAAAATCCTGTTGTTCAGAGGACTTCCTTCATTACAAGTTCATCTTAAACTCATACTGTTCTGCCCTTAACCTCTCCAAGCAGGGTTACTTCTCTACTCTTATCTCTACTCTTTCTTCAAACCCAAAATGTCTGTTCTCCACTTTTAACACCCTTCTCCACCCACCCCACCTCCTCTTTCCACTTCTCTTTTAGTTCAAGACTTTGCCAACCACTTGATCAACAAAACAGATTCCATCAGAAATGAAATCATCCCTCAACGCACTACCAGTCGGCAACCCCCTCAATCGATCACTGATGTCAAAAACCCACAAAGCCACAGATTCAGCTTTTTTGCTACTGCTACTGAGGAAGAATTTTCTGCCCTTATATCCTCCTCTCACCTCGCTACCTGTCCCCTTGATCCCTTCCTCTCACAGTTACTGCCCTCCCTCTTTACTACTCTTACATATTTTTAATCACTCCCTCAGCACTTGTATATTTCCCTCATCCCTTAAACATGCACTTATCACACCTGTCCTCAAAAAATATTCTCTCGATTTATCATCCCCATCCAACTGCCACTCTATTTCTCTACTGCCCCTTGCCTTAAAACTTCTGGAAAGGCACATTAATACACATTTATCACATTACCTCACATTAAACTCCCTCCATGATCCTTTGCAATCTGGATTTCGCCCAAACACTCCACAGAAACCCCAATCATTAAGGTTTCTAATGATCTAATGACAGCAAAATCAAAAGGCCACTTTTCTCTGTTAATCCATCATGATCTGTCTGCAGTCTTTGACACTGTTGACCACACTATCTTGCTCCAAACCCTTCGATCCTTCGGCATCTGCGACACAGCCCTCTTGTGGCGCTCCTCTTACCTGTCTAACCAGACCTTTAGTGTAGCCTTAAGGTATATCTTCTGACCCTTTACCACTTTCTGTTGGGGTACCATGAGGATCTGTCCTTGGTCTCCTTCTCTTCTCAAATTATACATCATCCTTAGGTTCCTTAATGCAGTCCCATGGGTTTCAAAATCATTTGTATGTTGATGATACTCAAATCTGCATCTCTGCACCAGACCTATCCCCTTCCTTACAAACTTGTGTCACTAACTGTCTTTCTAATATTTCATCCTGGATGTCCTCTCACTACCTTAAGCTAAATCTCCCCAAAACTGAGCTCCTTATTTTCCCCTCTTCTTCCAAAATCCCTACCCCCCAACTTTCTCTAACTGTTGATAAGAACATCATTACCCCCACCCCACATGCCCAATGTCTTGGTTTCACACTTAACTCAAATCACTCTTTCATTCTCCATATCCAGTCTTTGGCCAATTCCTGCTGCCTCCACCTTAAAAACAACTCTAAAATTCGCCACTTCGTCACACAAGATACAACTAAGACTTTAATCCACTCTCTCATCATTTCCCACCTTGACTATTATAACTCCATCCTATCTGGCCTCCCTAGCTGCCATCTTTTTCCATTAAAATTCATAATAAATGCTTCTGCCAGGCTTATCTTCCTTACATATTACTCCTCATCTACTGCATCTCTCTGCCAGACCGTTAACGGGCTTCCTCTAAACTCCAGAATAAAACACAAAATCCTGACTTTAATTGTAAAGCTCTCAATAACACTGATCCACCCTATATCACTGACCTCGTCTCCAGATACTCTCCCTCCCATCCGCTTTGCTCTGCTCATGACCTCCTTCTCTACTCCTCTCTTGTTACCTCCTCCCATTCCTGTCTACAACTTCTCCAGAATGGCCCCTATTCTGTGGAACTCTTTGTCTCACTCCACAAGACTCTCCCCTAGTTTTCAAACTTTAAAGCGCTCGTTAAAGACTCTACTGTTTAGGGATGCATATAATATACACTAACATTTTCCTATCTTAGTCCCTCTCCTCCTTTAGCTATCCCCTTGAACCCACTTATCATGTAAATCTACGAACCTAGCTACTTTGTAGATCACCTTCATGAGACCTGATTTACAACAGTGAAACCCTTGGCAGGGCCCTCTATCCTTTTGTCTCCCATAATTGTTATCTTGTATATTAGACCCATGTTTTTAGCGCTGCGGAATCTGTTGGCACTCTACAAATAACTAATAATAATAAATAATAATAATATGACTGAGGACATAGATACAAATACAAGTGAGCTTGAAATTGTTAATTGCAGGTCATAGATCAGTTCTGTGAGTGAAATCATCAGGAGCAGCTGACCAATTTGCTTCTTTAAAAAAATTGTCTCTAAGTAGAAGAGAAACACTGAGATGCATAGGGTTCCATTTACTATTGGTTGGGCAGACATGTGAGCGGACAGAATATGCTGTCCACATTTTATATTGCACAAGCATTGCACCAGCATGCTTGTGCAATGCTACCCCCAGCTCGCTGGTGGTCAGTCGGCCATTATTAAAGGTTAAAGGGATATTATACATCAATTTTCATATAACTGCATGTAATAGACGCTACTATAAAGATGAATATACACAGATCCAGTATAAAACTTTTTATAAACTTACTTAGAAGCTCCAAGATTAGCACTATTGATAAGGTTAGCCTGGGACACCCAGTGAAAGGGGCTGAGAAAAGAGGAACAGCAAACGCCCCCTCCCCTTCCCTGTGTATGAAAAGACAGATTATACAAACAGGAGCCATAGGAATATGTAGACTTCAGTCTACATATAAAACTTTGGGGCTTGGTTAGGTGTCTGAAAATCAGCACAAAATTATTTAAAAATAAGCAAAACTATATTTTTACAAAAACACTCCCAGATGGGCTATATAAATGGATCATCTACAAAACATTTTATGCAAAGAGAAATCTAGTGTACATTGTCCCTTTAAGGAGCAGCATTCTTAAAATGGTCCTCTGAAGCAGCAATTGCTGCTTGGTAAATTTAGCCCATTGTCTCAGTGTAAGCTTGAAATATAAGGAATTAGCTCTGTATCGTATTGCCTAGCCCTATAATAACTTTCCTCCATATACTCAAACCTACATTAGTTAAGCAGCCCCTTTATCTCTTGTCCCTGCTGCTTCATTTAGCTATATACAATGTACATTTGCATGAGAATAAGCCCCATGAATCTCTTTTTTCTGTATCAGTGTTGATTTATGCATAGCGCTTATGACAAATGTATGCAATTTTAACAATAAGAAATCAAAGAAGTTCATTTTCCTTCTCTAAAAAAGTGTACCAATTTCTATGCATCGATTCAGTGCAGATGAGCATGTAGAAAATGTCAGACACTGATTTTCACAGACTGCACGTGCACTGGGGGTAAGAGCAGGTGAGATCACTTGAAGGTATAAGGCATGTGACCTGTAAAAGCAAAAGCCAGACAAAAGGTGTCAGTGAACCTGAACCTCTTCTGTGTGCCAGGCTATTCTGCATCCAGCTGTCAGCTTGGTGTAACTATACTCCTTGTTGACTTTCCTTGTCAGATATAATGGGCGTGTCCAGGGTATCAATGGTATCAGTGTTTAATTTAGCCTTTTGCTAGTGTCCAGCAAAGGCAGGTAACCATGCCGTGTCACATAAGAAGTTTATTACCTCTCTGCAATGTAAAGTGAATGGTAAAGGTGTCTAAAAGAACATATCTTATGTGCTTGTCACAGAACATGTGCCTGAAATTGATATGTTTTGCACAAAAAAGTGTCTGCTACATACTTCATGTGAAAAAGAGAGCATGTTTAACAGAGAGTGGTATCTAAAAGAGCAGACTGCAACAATGAGTGAGATGTACCTGGTACAGAGAGACAGGGCCGCCACTAGAAATTTTGGGGCACCTTACTAGACATTTGATTGGGGGCCCCTTTTGACCTGGGCAATTTTTGGACAAGTAACTGTAATGTGTGCACACTATTCTTGAGTTTAGTCAAACTTTAAGGTTTTGTAAAAGTGATGACACACAGAAATACAAAACTCAGATGCACTTGCACTCAGACAGAAGCACTCACACACAGACAGACACTTTCTCACTCACAGACGCACTTACACACACATGCACACACAGACAGATGCTTTCTCACTGACAGACGCACTTCCACACACGTGAACACACACAGAAGAACACACACAGACAGAGGCTTTCTCACACACAGAGGCACTCACACACGTGCACACACATACAGACCCGCACCCACAGACGGAAGCTTTCTCACACACAAATTCACTCACACACATGTGCACACACACACAGACAAGCACATACACAGACACACACACATATTGATGCATTTTAATAAATATATTTTTTACTATCAATCTGCTACTTTTTTCTCAATGCCATATCATCACCTGTCTCTTGTGAATCTGTGGGAAGTTTGATGCTCCACTGTTGCTGATAACCGGAGGTGCAGTCTGCTGGACTGGACTGTGAGGATCCAGCTTGCTTACAATGCACCTGGTTATAGGTGCTTCACAATCATGAGGGCATATATTTTGTATATTTTGCATTTTGAATGATAAGACTATGTTTGATCATTTGGCACCCTTGTGTGCTTGATTTGTTCTAAGTCTGAATATTTGAGAGAAGAGCCAGATCCCTGACAGAGTGCTGCCTGAGCCAAGTCTTTGTTCATTATTTCCACACACAACATCACAGACACCTATATTGATACTCTTATATGTGGGTTTATTATAGTCTGATATTGGACTATATATATTTTTCTCAGCATTTTTGTGATTAGTATTATTATATTTGAGGGCGCTCCCTACTTTTATCTGGCGTGTACATACACAGACCCGCACACACTGTCGCCCAAACACACACAATAATCAAACCATAACACTGTCACCTACTATCCAGGGTCTTAAAGTTGTAACCACAGGATTGTTCCCTAAATATATTAACTACAGCACTGTCACCTACTGTCCAGGGTCCTAAACAATGCAATTACAGCTCTGTTAACTATATGTAATGTCCAAAATACTACCATCTACCATCCAGGGTCCTAAACATAATAACCACAGTGCCCATTCAGGGACAGAAGTGTAATAATTACACTACAGTAACCTACCATCTAAAATCAGGTATGGTACTTCTAGCTGTCACTCATCCAACAAGGGTCCTAAATCCAATCAATACAGCACTGTTACTTAACATGCAGCAATAAAATATAGCAGTGTCACCTATTATAATAACCCCAGCACAGTCACCGACCATTCAGTAGCTTGGGTGTGCGAAAGCAGTGCCAGCCATGCAGCAGCAGCAGCTGGAGTTCCTAGTGATTTTCATATATAATGTATATATTTAATCAATATTGATCAGTTGACTTAAGGTAATTAACGACTGATTCAAATCTATATATGCTAATATAATGATATACAAAAAATATATACTGTATTTGGAGCTCACTGAGTTTATAAATGCATTTGAAGAAATACAAAATTACTCCATCAAAGTTGGCCATTAATCGATTATATGAGGTGAACAAGCTAGCAGAAAATTAAAATTGGCAGCAAAATAATTACACTGGCCTATGGCTACATTATATGGTAACATATACTTCTCAATGCATAAAGTAATGCACTAATATTAAAAACTTTTACACAAGCATATGGAGTAGCTCAAACCGGCGGCTGGTTACAAAGATGGACATGTGAAAAATCACATGGGTAATCACGTGGGTTCCTAACAACAAAACGGCTTCTACGCGTTTCGTCTGACACTGAAATCAGACTTTTTCAAGAAAAAAGTTCCGTTCTGCAGCACTCACCAAATTTGAATTTATAAGCTCACGTAAAATTTCCTCTTTTGGTTAGTTACACAAACAGATGTACTTTAATATATAATTAAATCTACAATTTAGTTTCCTGTTTTTATAGAGAATGCAAGTGCTAGTGTTACCACCGGGCAGCTACTAATAATAATAAAAAAGGTGGTCTCCCACCGGGCGCCTGACTCCAGTTACCCCTTTCACCCCCTGATGGCCACAAGAAATTTCCTTTTATTCCATGGTGTTGGCCTATATTATAAGAGTTTGTCCCTGGGTATTTGGCTTTCTATTTGTTATGCATATCTATGTAATCATGTCCAGGACTCACAAACAAGTTCACACATCCCTGAGAAACTTTTCCCATGCTTTGACCTAACAATTACAGCACAAGAAATGTTCATGCTTTGCATATGTTATTTTTAAAATCATATACCTTACCCTGTATACTGTATATAAATATAACGGAGCTATATTTACACAACAGAATGTCTGAAAGCTTGCAATTGTAGCCACTATTAGTTAGCTAATAAAGGTATAACCTGAATGTTACTTTTGCTACATTATTACAAAAGAGTTTTCACTTTATCTTCAACAAAGAATACAAAGAGAATGAAGTAAATTTGATAATAGAATTACATTTTTTATTTTTTTATAATTGTATGTTCTATCTAGCTCATGAAAAAAAATGATATCTTTAACCCTTTAAGCGCAAAAGACAACATGTAGTCGTCATCCAACTAATATGGCACGCTAAATAATTTTTTCACCTGCACGCTATCTGCGATCAAAGTAAAAGATTACTGCGGGTAGGTTAACGCGTATATTACAAATTGAAAGTAAAAAGTTATTGTGCAACTGAAGAACTTTGAGCGCTAACTTTAGGATGTTGGATATCACAACCGTGATAACTTCTCCCCATAGACTTCTATGGGGCGCTCTTTTAAATGAAAAAAATAACACTTTTTGCCCGCACACTAACCTGACACTGCATTAGACCAACATTGCTAAACCCGAAGGCTGCAATAAATACTTTACATTCCAATGTTCTTCACTCAGAAGAAAATGTTCTTTTTATTTTTAAATATTTATTTCTTACATCTAGCGCAGTTTCTGTTTGTGCAACCTTTTACTTTCATCTTGTAATATGCCCGCTAGTTAGCGTGGTTGCAATTTTGCACTTTCAAACTCATCGAGCCACCCTCTGCACTCACCCCCACATATGAGGTGGCCGAATCCGGGGATGCCAGTGACATCACCAACCATAAGCATGGTGGCGTCACCTGCCCCAGAGACCTGGAAGTGCAGGCTGAAGCTAGAAACTTACAGTGATGGTAAATCCTAGTGTTTCAAAAATGCTAGGCTTTACCAGCACTAAAAATAAAGGTGACTTTCATTCATGAGTTTAAAAAAAAACTTTGTCAAAAGCACCTTGATTTTACCATAGTTTTAATGAGGTAACATTTCCACCTCTTAGCCAATAGCCTACTGCACAGTGCAGCCCAGTGTACCTTTAACAAATAAGGATCATACTTTTATATGTATCTTTATTTATATTGCACTTTTGCATTTCTTTTATTTAAAATAAAACTGAAAAACTGTGAACTTCAGTTTCCAAGAGTGCTTAGAACATTTTCTAAGAAAAAGGGCGGGCCCCCAGAGTCCAAGGGTGAAGAGAAGGACATGAAACCGACATTTTTCTTTCATGCTTTAGAAAGAGCTTGACATTTAAACAACTTTTCAATTTATTTCTGTTATCAAATTTGTGTCCTTCTCTTGATATCCTTTGTTGAAAAGCATATATAAATAGGCTTGTAGCTGCTGATTGGTGGCTGCACATATATGCCTTGTGTGATTGGATCACCCATGTGCATTGCTATTTCTTCAACAAAGGATATCTAATGAATGAAGCAAATTAGATAATAAAAGTAAATTGTAATGTTGCTTAAAATTCTATTCTCTATCTGAATCATGAAAGAAAAATGTTGGGTTTCATGTCCCTTTAAATACATCTATTATACAATAATAATATTACATTAAATTAGATTAGATTTTAATCTTATATTATTTTATTTAATTTATAATTTCATATTAATCAATTTTAAATGTAATAAAATTATTGTATTTTAAAATGCAATTGTATTGTTTTTAAATTTAAAACATACAGGCCCAGATTACAAATGGAGCATAATTGATAGTGCAGGGTGAGCTATCAATATGAAGGCCCAGGGTAAAAAAGAATTACCAGAGAACGTTAGCGGCAGAATTTTTTTTGGCATGCCCTATACTTTCAATAGATAGAACAATTGTGCTAAACATTGTTTAAATTACAAGTGGTGAGTTATGTGTTGCGCTCAATTGCACGACTGGAGACCTGAAGTAAAGTGTTAGGGCTACAATAAAAGTATATAAAAGCACATGTATAATAAAAAGTATTTCACTCATATTTGTAAATATTAAAAGTAAAAAAATATGTTTTTCATTAAAATACGTTTTTTAAAAAGTGTTTTTAAAGGGGTATGGTATGTGACAAGGTGTTGGATTGGGAAAGACTCAAATGTGTATATGCATGTGAGCACCTTCGGTTTAGCACTCATGTGAAAGCCAGGACCTGAGTTTTGTAGCGCGCCCCATAGAAGTCTATTAGCTGAGGGATTTAGCGTGCCCGCGGTATCCGAGCTCCAGACGCTAGCTTACCCAAGGCTTGAGCGCTACCATTTTACTTTCAGTTTCTAATTTGAGCTTAAGAATAAGAGTGCTTATTATTTAACTTTAGCAGTGTTAGTGCTCAATATCCCTAAGATTTTTGCACTCCACTTGTAATCTTGGCCTATAAAGGATTGGAACTTTTCATGATTCCATACACAAATAATTAATAAAATAGTTATGTATTAGCAGTTTCTATTACAACTTTACTTATCAGAGAACATATATACAGTATGCATACATACAGTATGTAGTACATATATACACATATAACACATATCCCTCTAAGAGTATTGCCTTTAAGAAATGTTACTACATTTTACTAAGCCTGTCTATTCTCATAGCAGTGTTCTTATTTAGAAAGAGGGGAGTGCACATTCCAATGAAAGGCACTACTGTGAGAATATTGTTTTGTTTTGAGAATACACTTATTTTGCTACACGCTTGCTACAAAATAATATGATTAACATAAAATTGTAATGGAATTTAATTATTAGAATTGCTGTGAGGGGGCAGAGGAGAACGTTTGGGTAACATCTGAAAGAGAGAGGTCTCGGACATTAGCACCTGTGAAATCTGCTGTGTGGTTTTCCTCTGAGATGACTCTGCATGTGGCTGTGATGTTCCTGTCTACCCTTGTATGCTAATGTAAGTCTACCACCCAACTCAATAATAAATTAATTTCACTTACCTAACATTTGCCTCATCTAACTCCGTATTAACATGTTGCCCAATCTTGCAGTCCTCACCTCCTGTTTCTCAACCTCCTACCCTTCTAGATTGTAAGTTCCCACGGGAATAGGGCCCTCAATCCCTCCTTTATGTGTTTGTAAATTTTGTCCTGTCTTTTACAAGTCTTGTATTGTTTTATTTAAATGAATTGTATTTCATGGACAGCGCTGCGGAATATGTTGGTGCTTCATAAATAAAGTATAATAATAATAATAATTAATGCGTTATTCAAAACTTAAAGATAATTAATGTGTTTATAAAAATTCACTGCCTTGCTTTAAAAGCTGATTACTGATTTAAGTTAGTGCAATAAGTTCATAATAAACTATTGTTTTGAGAACTCTATGATTTTGCTACATGCTTGCTACAAAATAACATGATTGACATAACATCAGACATGCCTGCTAAACTGTACTTTAATTAGTAGAATTGCCTGGAGGGGGGCAGAGGAGAATTTGGGCAACAACTTGAGTAATGATGATGTATTTTGCTGAGATGTTCCTGTTCACTCTTGCACGCTGCTATTAATGCTTTATTTGAAACCCAAAGATAAGTAAAGTGTTTATAGTTTAGTCACAGCCTTGCTTATACGATGATTACTGATTTATGTTAATGCAATAAGTTCATAATAAACACTGTTATTATTATACTGCATCCTTGTTTCCTGTGTCATATTCCCTTTTTCAGTGTTATTGTGAAACCTCATTTATGCTGACAAGCACCAGAACAAAACAACTCCATATTTGGGTTGCAACTGACTGCTGGTTTACAAGTCAGTTTCTGCAAAATTACTGCAAAGGTTTAAAGCTGTTTAGCAAATGCTTTAAAAAAGTTTAAACAAGTTGTTAGACAAGTTGCCCAATTATCAAACACTTAACAACATGGAGAAAGCAAGCAAATATTGTAAAGTATGTGTCTCTTCTTAACATCCAGAGCCTTAGCGAGATAATAAGTTCTCAGGCTAAAATCTGTCTTTCTAAATTTCTTTGAGGTTTCTTGCAGTGATGTTCACACTTTTCAGATAATCTAGCCAGGCCAGAGAGCTTTATAGAATATGGCCTCTAGAGAGAAACAGGAAAAAGATGTCTTTAAATATAAAGGAAATATTTAATATTATATGTGGTGCAACACATATTTATTTTTTCTTTAGTAATTTAGGCTTAAGACTACAATTTCAGTTTTATGTAGGTTTATCTTCTGTGTCTTTGTATTTCTTATTTAACATTTTTTTCTTACTGATAATTGTAAACAATGTTTTTTTCCCTTTGATTGTTTGTTTTGGTCATAATATTGCCATATCATCTTGTACTATATTACATATGATTGTTTTATTTAATTTCTAGGTCATAATCACCATCTTACATTTTACTGGCCCCATTATTAATGGCGGGACGGACAAGGTTCACTCCCTGTCCACTTGCAGCTGTCAATCATTACGATTGGATCAGGATGGTTTCCCTCCACCACACTTTAGGTGGCAGAGAGGTACAGGGGCCTATTTATCAAAGTGTCAACCGAAAATACACTGGAATTCTGCATCATAATTGTTGTGAATTTGATCCAACCTAGATCGGCAAATGTTGAAATTTGTGACGTAACATATGATCCCGCAATCTCAATCTGATGCAGATCGATGCTTATGTCAATACAGATGTTCCGAATACACATTCAGCTCTATTTGACACTTTTTACAAATTAATCAAACTTCTAACAGGTACGCTCGTGGCTATTCCGACGCATCATACCTGATTTTCAATCCGCCTCCCTTGAGGCCGTGGATACCATAGAAATCAATGGGATTAT
Source organism: Bombina bombina (assembly GCF_027579735.1). Classification (NCBI taxonomy): domain Eukaryota; kingdom Metazoa; phylum Chordata; class Amphibia; order Anura; family Bombinatoridae; genus Bombina; species Bombina bombina. Next base: position 576,268,081 of record NC_069499.1, read on the forward strand.
GAAAGCACCGAAAGCTTATGTTCGATGCTGCAAGAGAATGAAATAAACTCCATTGATTTTTATGGTAGAAAAAAAGTTACACTTACACCTAACACCCTAACATAAACCCTGAGTCTAAACACCCCTAATCTGCCACCCCCCGACACACGCCACAACCTAAATAAAGTTATTAACCCCTATCCCGCCGCCACCGCCACTAAATAAACTTATTAACCCCAAAACCTCTGGCCTCCCACATCACCACGACTAACTAAACATATTAACCCCTAAACCGTCAGTCCCCCACATTGCAAAAAACTAAATTAAGCTATTAATCCCTAAACCTAACAACCCCTTAACTTTAAATTAAAATTTCAATATCCCTATCTTCAAATAAATTAAAACTTACCTGTAGAATTAAAATAAACTAATTTTAAACTATTAATACCCTAACTATTATACTACAATTAAATTAAACTACCAATTAAATAAACTAAATTACATATTAAAAAACCTAACCCTATTAAAATTATTTAAATATACAATTAAACATTATTACAAAGTCCTAAATTACAAAGTTACAAAAAAACAAACACTAAATTATGAAAAATAACAAACCAAATTATCAAAAATAAAAAAATGTACACCTAATCTAATAGCACTATCAAAATAAAAAAGCCCCCCCCAAAAAAAAAAAAAACCTAGCCTACAATAAACTACCAATGGCCCCTAAAAGGGCCTTTTGTGGGGCATTGCCCCAAAGATAACAGTTCTTTTACCTGGCAAAAAAAATGCAACCTCCCCCCCAACAGCAAAACCCACCACCCAACCAACCCCCCCAAATAAAAAAACTATCTAAAATAACCTAAGCTACCCATTGCCCTGAAAAGGGCATTTGTATGGGCATTGCCCTTAAAAGGGCATTTAGCTCTTTTACTGGCCAGACCCTAATCTAAAAATAAAATCCACCCAAAAAAACCTTAAAAAACCTAACACGAACCCCCGACAATCCACTTACAGTTCTTGACATCTCGCTTGAAGGATCCATCCAGCCGGCGAAGTCCTCATCCAGGCGGCAAAAAATCTTCATCCAGACGGCCTCTTCTATCTTCATCTAGATGGCGTGGAGCGGGTCCATCCTGAAGATATCCGTACACTAATTCTTCAATGCAAGTGATGCAATCCAAGATGGTGTCCCTTGCATTCCTATTGGCTGTGATTTCAATCAGCCAATAGGAATTAGAGCTGCTAAAATCCTATTGGCTGTTCCAATCAGCCAATAGGATTGAGCTCTCATCCTATTGGCTGTTCCAATCAGCCAATAGGATTGAGCTCTCATTCTATTGGCTGATTGGAGCAGCCAATAGGATGAGAGCCCAATCCTATTGGCTGATTGGAACAGCCAATATTATTTTAGCAGCTGTAATTCCTATTGGCTGATTGAAATCTTTCAGCCAATAGGAATGCAAGGGACACCATCTTGGATTGCGTCACTTGCATTGAAGAATCAGTGTACGGTGGAGACCGTATGAAGAGGATGCTCCGCGCCGGATGTCTACAGGATGGACCGGCTCTGCGCCGGCTGGATGAAGATAGAACAGGCCACCTGGATGAAGACTTCTTGCCGCGTGGATGAAGACTTCTTGCCGCATGGATGAAGACTTCTTTCCGCCTGGATGAGGACTTCACCGGCTGAATGGATCCTTCAAGCGAGACTTCAAGAACTGTAAGTGGATCGTCGGGGGTTAGTGTTGTTTTTTTTTTAAGGGTTTTTTTGTGTGGGTTTTATTTTTAGATTAGGGTCTGTGCAGTAAAAGAGCTAAATGCCCTTTTAAGGGCAATGCCCATACAAATGAACTTTTCAGGGCAATGGGTAGCTTAGGTTGTTTTAGATAGTTTTTTTATTTGGGGGGGTTGGTTGGGTGGTGGGTTTTACTGTTGGGGGTGTTTGTTATTTTTTTGCAGGTAAAAGAGCTTTAATCTTTGGGGAAATGCCCCACAAAAGGCCATTTTAACCCTTTGAGTGCTAAGCACTTTCCCACTTGGGTGCTAAGCACATTTGAGGGTTTTTAATTTTTTTAAATATTGTTTTCTTTTCTTTTCAGATCCCCAAGACTTATACCATTGGAAAGGTTAGGTGATTACCTTTCCAATGGTGGGTCTTGGGGGTCTGTAGCTGTAGCAGGCTTCTAAGTAGCATGCCCCCTTTCCCTATATTGTCCATTGTCTTCTTTTAATAAAGTTGCACGGTGACGTCATCACGTCATTGCGCATGACATCACCATGCAAAACGTGAAGCCCCAGCAATGCCTGTCATTATACAAGCCCGATCGCCGGGGTAGGAGGGGATGGGAGCCCCCAGATCTCACTCAAGGTGGGAGAGTGCTAGCGACGGCTCTGAGCCGTCGTTAGCACATGAGTGGGAAACTCTGCGACGGCTCAGAGCCATCATTAGCACTCGAGGGGTTAAGGGTCATTGGTAGTTTATTGTAGGCTAGGGCTTTTTTATTTTTGGGGGCTTTTTTATTTTGATAGGGCTATTAGATTAGGTGTAAAAAAAATATTTTTGATAATTTGGTTTGTTATTTTTCGTAATTTAGTGTTTGTTTATTTTTGTAACTTAGTGGATTTTTTTGTAATTTAGGACTTTGTAATAATGTTTAATTGTATATTTAAATAATTTTAGTAGGGTTAGGTTTTTTAATATGTAATTTAGTTTATTTAATTGGTAGTTTAATTTAATGGTAGTATATAATAATAATATATAATAGTTAGGGTAGGTTAATTAATAGTTTAAAATTAGTTTATTTTAATTCTACAGGTAAGTTTTAGTTTATTTGAAGATAGGGATGTTGTAATTTTAATTTAAAGTTAAGGGGTTGTTAGGTTTAGGAGTTAATACCTTAATTTAGTTTTTTTGTAATGTGGGGGGCTGACGGTTTAGGGGTTAATTGGTTTAGTTAGTGGTGGTGATGTGGGAGGCCAGAGGTTTAGGGGTTAGTAAGTTTATTTAGTAGCAGTGGGGGCGGGGAGCGGCAGGATAGGGGTTAAAAATTTTAGTATAGTGGCGGAGTGTAGTAAAAAGGTATAAATAAAGTTGTGAAAAAGGAGAAAGAAAAACAGAGGCGCCCCAATGGCCTAGTACCACCAAAAAAGATAATGTAGATTAATATAGTAAGAGATATACTCACAAGAGTATTGCACCCAATTTTGCTATTCAGGCAGGTTGTGGAACTTTGCAGTAGTCCAGCTGACTGATTACACCCAGCAGTCATGTCAGGTCTGGAACATATCAGATAGTAGTCTCCTTGTCTGTAAAAGAACCAACAACCATAGCCCAATACCATTTGGACAGGGAAAACAAGGTATAAGGTAAATGATTGCACTTACAGAATTTGAAGCACCTCCAGGTGCAGTAAGAGCAGGCTGGGATTTCACAGCCTCCCAGCTGACTATACTGCACAGCTTACTGCACCCCCAGGTTAACAGTGATGTGATACCCAAAAAAAAGGCCAAAGTGATATTTGGATAGACTCCACCAAACACAGCAAGTGTATATAAAAACAATTTTATTAAAAGCGACACGTTTCTCAGCCTCTGCAAAGGCTGTTTCCTCAAGCTATACCAAGTTGGGAAAAAGCCGAATAGACGCGAGATCAATAACTGCTAGTTAACAACAGTCCGATGCTCATCGTCCCATACTTGGTGCGCGCGTTTTTGACGGCTTTTTTTTATAAATGAGATCCGCGGCCGCAATGTTTGGCGATGTTAGGCGAGTGTATTGATGCTGGTGAATGCAACATAGTTGACGCTTTGATAAATATTCCCCTAAGTAGCAGTGGTCTTAAAGGACCAGTAAACACAGTAGATTTGCATAATCAACAAATGCAAGATAACAAGACAATACAATAGCATTTACTCTGATTTCAAATGAGTAGTAGATTTTCAAAGTTATGTATATTTCCACTCCCCCTGTCCATGTGATAGCAATTATCCAATCACAAATGCATATATGTATAGTCTGTGAATTCTTGCAGTTAAACCAACCTCACCCAACTTTTTCCAAAACACAAGTTGGTCAATAGGTTATAGCTTAGTGGATAGACCTCTGTGTCTAAAAGAAGGAAGTGTCCTAAACAGAGTCTTACTGACAGAGGCCTAGCTTTAATAAAACTGGTATGTGAAACTAAGATCTCATTAAAAAAACCTCACTGCAACTTTACAGTTCAAAAATAGTGGCATTCATAAAGATATGTACACGCTCTTCACCAGAACAGTGAGTGGTGAGATCAGCTAAACCTTAATAAAAGCACCTGCTTCTACCTTGCAACCATTAGCTTCCCACTGCATAGAACAACTTCCATTGTCAATGATATGGGTATTACAAAAATGTTTTGAAAACATTACACAATAAAGGAATAATATTAAAAAAAACTCTTTAAAACAGTCCATTCCGACATATGCATAAAAAATTGATAAAAATAAAATAAAAACAATGCAACCGCATCAGCTTTGATGTAGCGATACAATTTTTAAATCCCACATGCTGAGCTATGATTTAGGTAAAATCCTGGCCAGGCCTCGATAGTGCCCTGGAACACCCGAGAACGCCTATAGACAGCTCCTAGTTCCAATCTGTGTACTTTAACATAACAAAACAGACAAGTAAAAATTACAAATATTTACAAAAACCCTTTTGCAAAGTGTATCCAAATTCCTATGGTTGTAATGATGTTTTTTTTTTCCTGTTACCAGCAGTTCTCTTTTGCTTTGTCATGTATTGTGCCACTTAAAACAATGAAATATGTTTATGTCAAGAACACCCTCAAGTGATCAGCTGGGGTCAAGTCCTACAAAACAAAAGTGTGGGAACTCACCAAGACTTCCACCCTCCCTTGCAATGAATAGTGTTTTATATATATATATATATATATATATATATATATATATATATATATATATATATATATATATATATATATATATATATATATATATATATATACAGGGAGTGCAGAATTATTAGGCAAGTTGTATTTTTGAGGATTAATTTTATTATTGAACAACAACCATGTTCTCAATGAACCCAAAAAACTCATTAATATCAAAGCTGAATAGTTTTGGAAGTAGTTTTTAGTTTGTTTTTAGTTATAGCTATTTTAGGGGGATATCTGTGTGTGCAGGTGACTATTACTGTGCATAATTATTAGGCAACTTAACAAAAACAAATATATACCCATTTCAATTATTTATTTTTACCAGTGAAACCAATATAACATCTCAACATTCACAAATATACATTTCTGACATTCAAAAACAAAACAAAAACAAATCAGTGACCAATATAGCCACCTTTCTTTGCAAGGACACTCAAAAGCCTGCCATCCATGGATTCTGTCAGTGTTTTGATCTGTTCACCATCAACATTGCGTGCAGCAGCAACCACAGCCTCCCAGACACTGTTCAGAGAGGTGTACTGTTTTCCCTCCTTGTAAATCTCACATTTGATGATGGACCACAGGTTCTCAATGGGGTTAAGATCAGGTGAACAAGGAGGCCATGTCATTAGATTTTCTTCTTTTATACCCTTTCTTGCCAGCCACGCTGTGGAGTACTTGGACGCGTGTGATGGAGCATTGTCCTGCATGAAAATCATGTTTTTCTTGAAGGATGCAGACTTCTTCCTGTACCACTGCTTGAAGAAGGTGTCTTCCAGAAACTGGCAGTAGGACTGGGAGTTGAGCTTGACTCCATCCTCAACCCGAAAAGGCCCCACAATGATACCAGCCCAAACCAGTACTCCACCTCCACCTTGCTGGCGTCTGAGTCGGACTGGAGCTCTCTGCCCTTTACCAATCCAGCCACGGGCCTATCCATCTGGCCCATCAAGACTCACTCTCATTTCATCAGTCCATAAAACCTTAGAAAAATCAGTCTTGAGATATTTCTTGGCCCAGTCTTGATGTTTCAGCTTGTGTGTCTTGTTCAGTGGTGGTCGTCTTTCAGCCTTTCTTACCTTGGCCATGTCTCTGAGTATTGCACACCTTGTGCTTTTGGGCACTCCAGTGATGTTGTAGCTCTGAAATATGGCCAAACTGGTGGCAAGTGGCATCTTGGCAGCTGCACGCTTGACTTTTCTCAGTTCATGGGCAGTTATTTTGCGCCTTGGTTTTTCCACACGCTTCTTGCGACCCTGTTGACTATTTTGAATGAAACGCTTGATTGTTCGATGATCACGCTTCAGAAGCTTTGCAATTTTAAGAGTGCTGCATCCCTCTGCAAGATATCTCACTATTTTTTACTTTTCTGAGCCTGTCAAGTCCTTCTTTTGACCCATTTTGCCAAAGGAAAGGAAGTTGCCTAATAATTATGAACACCTGATATAGGGTGTTGATGTCATTAGACCACACCCCTTCTCATTACAGAGATGCACATCACCTAATATGCTTAATTGGTAGTAGGCTTTTGAGCCTATACAGCTTGGAGTAAGACAACATGCATAAAGAGGATGATGTGGTCAAAATACTCATTTGCCTAATAATTCTGCACTCCCTGTATATATATATACACACACACGTACACACACACACACTGTATTTATATGTATATAATTTGTACACTCGCCTTAGCAACCTAATGTTTTAAAACAAAAAATATAGTTTAAGGGACATGAAACCAAAATATGTTCTTTGATGATTCTGTCAGAGCATACAGTTTTAAAAACGTCTTTCTCTTGGTATTTTTTGTTGAAGAGCATGCCAAGGAAGTAGTGTGCATGTATCTAAGGAAGTAGTGTGCATGTATCCAAAGAAGTAGTGTGCATGTATGCAAGGAAGTAGAGTGCATGTATTCAAGGAAGTAGTGTGCATGTATCCAAAGAAGTAGTGTGCATGTATGCAAGGAAGTAGTGTGCATGTATCCAAGGAAGTAGTGTGCATGTATCCAAAGAAGTAGTGTGCATGTATGCAAGGAAGTAGAGTGCGTGTATCAAAGGAAGTAGTGTGCATGTATTCAAGGAAGTAGTGTGTATGTATCCAAAGAAGTAGAGTGTATGTATCCAAGGAAGTAGAGTGCATGTATCCAAGGAAGTAGTGTGCTTGTATCTAAGGAAGTAATGTGCATGTATCCAAGGAAGTAGTGTGCATGTATCTAAGGAAGCAGTGTGCATGTATCCAAGGAAGCAGTGTGCATGTATCTGGAGCACTACATGTCAGAAAACATTGCTGCTATCTAGTGTTTTTGTAAATGTAAACATTTAACATTTCAACAAAGATACCAAGAAAATAAATCACAATTGAAAACAGCAGTAAATTGGAAACTTTTTAAAACAAATTGTGTGCTCTGAATTCAATTCATGTCCCTTCAGCACAATTATTTACTAATTAAATATATATCATTTTTAATAATCCTCTTCTAAGATCCAAATGTAAATTAAATAAAGGTTTAATCTCCCTGTGGTGACATTTATTCTGGATCAGCAGACGTAACTTAATCACTAAATGAACAAGTTTTCAAAGTTGACAGACCTGTAAGTCTTTCTTGGAATAGTTTCTTTGAAGAAAATGTGACACACATTCTATTAGAAAGCAACCTGCCCCACATACAGTTCCCCAGCCAAAGGGAAAATGGGTGCTCTTCTTTTGATAACTTTTGTATTATATTCCCTCTATTCTTTCTTTTTATGCTGTGCTTTGTGTGGTTGCTGATGTAAGCAGGGTGGAATAATCACACCCAGATAAAATGATGTAAAAACAAAATGTGCATTGTGCAGGAAACAAAGAAAATCTGACGCACCTATACTCTACTTTTACAGCTTACAATAAATAATCTGATATTCAATATTCTCTGTAACTAACTTCCATTTATGATTTAATATTTGTTAAAGTTGTCAAACAGCCACCCATGAAATTAATTTAATTTTGCAGCATTTAAAGGTACATAAATAAAATAGAATTTAGGGGCTATACAGCTGTTGTCAATGTCAAAGCATGCGACGAATACAATAAAATCATTGGGAATGTACTGAAGTTCAAAAACAATTAAAGGGACATTATACACTCATTTTTTCTTTGCATACATGTTTTGTAGATGATCTATTTATAAAGCCCATAAAGTTTTTTGGTTTTTTTAAATCTATAGTTTTGTTTATTTTTAAATAACATTGCTCTGATTTTCAGACTCCTAACCAAGCCCCAAAATTTTAGGAGAATACTGTCAGATTTCTACTCCAGCTTGCTCCTGTTTGTGTAAAGGGTCTTTTCATATGCAAAAGAAGGGGGTGGGGGAGTGTCTTATTTCCCACTTGCAGTGGGCTTTCCAGCTACCTTTTCAACAGAGCTAAACTGAGAGCTTCTATGTAAGTTTTTAAACAGTTTTATACTGGATATTTACATCAGTATCTGTACATCTTATTCTTTATAGTAGTGTCTATTACATGTAATTATATGAAAATGGGTGTATACTGTCCCTTTAAAGCAGATTTTATATTATTATTATTATTAATAATAATAAAAATAATAAATAAACTGTGTTTAAAATAAACCCTTAGGTTGATTTAAAGGGACATAATATTCATATGTTAAATGATTTTAAATATCACATGAACATATCTATGTAAAAATGGAAGATATTTTACCTCACCAGAGTAAGTGCTCTGTGATCCAGTTACTCTTTTCACAGCCATCTGCATGGTTACAAAAAAGAAACATCAACAGCCAATTAGCTTGACAAGTGCTGAGTTCACACTTTGCTTTTCTGTGATCTCACAGTATTTCACTGAAATTTTGAGAGATTTTATAGTAAACTTCCTTAAACTGAGGAGGGTAATAAAGGGACTCTGCCTGCACATGTCAGATGTATTGTCCCTAACAAGTTCTTGTCCTGATTGGATGTTTAATGTCTGTGGAGTTTATTTATTGATGACATTTAAGGTATAATATCTTCCTTTTTTACACAGAGATATTTTTTGTCAGCTTTTTACAGATATGCTGCATCATTTTCAAGTGATTAAACATTTGGATATCATGTCCTTTTAAAAATGTCTAATTATAAAAAAAAAAAAAAAAAAAAACATTGGAAATCAAAAACTTGATATTGGAAGGTTATGATAATTTTTATAATTGTGTAAGGGAAAGGAAAGACAAAACATAAAATAAAAAGAGATAAACTGGAAATAGAAAAGACAAAAAGTATCCTTCCCTATTTTTTTCATGTAACATTTACAGAAATAATTATTTATTTCATTATTTTTTTCTTTTGTGTTGAATGTTCCTGTGGTTTTTTACTTTAATTATTTCCTAACGTAAAGGAAATGGAGCAGGATTTTCTGTTTTTGCAGTTATTTATTACAGCAATTTCAAAATTGGACCCAAAATATATCAATATTACAATTCTGATAGCAACAATGAACAAATTAAAATAGTTTTGTTACAGTATATATAATATAGCAAGAAGAAGAAGGCTTGAACAAATTATAATGAGCTAACAAGACTTGTTTATCACAAAAAGAAATAATAATAATAAAAAAATAAGTTTAAACACTCTTTTTGTGACACCTTGACTGAAACATTCTGTGGTTTTATCTATTTCAGCACATTTTATTTCTTCAGTCTAGATTAAAAGTCAGCTACCCTCAAGACTTCTCCTTTCCTGTACTGAAAACACACTTCTAAACTTAGCTAACAACGTTCAACAATATCTCTCTGCCGGGGGGGGGGGGGGTAATCACCCTCTCTTCCTTTCCTGTCTTAGATAACAGAGAAAACATATGGATAGTGGAAGATGGACCACAGCCTCCAGAATGATGATAGAAGATGACCGCTGCCTCCATGAAGATGGGCCCCCGCCACCTCTATGAAGATGGGATCCGCAGCCGCCAGGATGATGATGTGCCCCGCACTTGATGATAACATAGTAGTCGGAGTCAAGTTGGTGAGTATAATCTTTGGGGTTTAGTGTTAGGATTGTTTTGGGGTGGGTTTATTTTATTTTTAAGCTTAGGATTTTTCTCTTTAAGGTATTTTTAGAATAGTTTATTTTTTTTACTTAAAAGCAAAAGAGCAGAAAACTTTAGGGCAAGGCCCCACAAAATTCTCTTATCAGGATATGGATTTTTTTTTTTAAAAAAGCTATGATCGCTTTATGGCAATGCTCTACCAAATGCCCTTATCAGGTCAATTTTTAGAGTAGGTTTTTTTAGATAGTTTTTTTGGGGGGGTTACTTTTGTTATAGAATGGGGTTGTATTTTTTGGAGAAAAAGAGCTAAATCACTTTAAGGCAATGCCCTACAAAAAGCCCTTCTAAGGGATGTAGTAACTTTTTTTTTATTTTGGGGTGTTTTTTAAAGGGCCTTTAGCTTTAGTATAGGCATAACTGTGGGTTATTTATTTTTTGGTAGTGTGTCTTGTTATTTTCAGTAATTTTAGTGTTTGCTATTTTATGTAACTATGGGGAAGTTAGGTTAGAGTTGAGGGGTTAGGTAGTTAAGTACTGTAGGGATAGTTTGCATTGGGTGGTTGTGGTGGTATAGGGGTTAATAGGTTAGTGGCTTTATTGCATTGGGGGTTGTGGTGGTGTAGGGGTTAAGTAGAGAAGGGAGATAATGTATTGGGCTATTGGTGGTTTAGGGACCAATAGGGTAGAAGGTTTCTTATGGTGGGCTAATGGTGGTTTAGGGGTTAATAAGGTAGAAGGTTTCTTATGGTGGGCTAATGGCGGTTTAGGGATTAATACAGTAGATGGTTTGTTGTGGCAGTTAAGGTAGTGTAGGGTTAGTTTGTGGTGAAGTGTTCTGTTGGTTTAGGGGTACATAGGTGTAGTTGTTAGTCTCTCTGTAATATATATTCCAAAGAGATTCTTTACTATACATTGCCAATGTCAGTGGCGATGCTGGCTGGAATCTACCACAAGCATCACTGCCCATTAGGATGTATAGTAACACACTTCTCGCTGATGCAACCTGTTAACATAGATGTCGGCAGCTTGGAATATATCATCAGCTCGCTCAACATTGTGACGGATCCCCTTGTAATAAATCATCATATCGCAGGAGTTTTGATCATAAGGGCCTTTAGGAGAAGAAGTTAAAGCAGTCAAAATATTTTGTTAGTGTGCATTGGGTTTTTTGTTCGCATGTAAACTTTTTATTTTGAACTTGTAACAAGAGCACAACCCAACGAGGGCTAAAAAAAGAAATCTAGCGTAGTTTATGCTCGAGTGGGAGTGCACCACACTCATAATTCAGCCCACATTGTATCTTAATACATATGCTTATTAAACCGATAAAAGCAGCCTTATAATTAGTTTATCAACCATGCAACATTTAGAGATTATATACACATAGCATATATAACAGCTTTGGTTTAAAATACAATTTTGTCTAGAGCTGTTAAAGGTTTCCATTGAAATTAGTTAAGGTTCTAGAATCAAAGAGTGTGGCATAGTACATTGGGAAAACATATGCCAAAGTTTGGCAAATAAACAACATAATTTTGAGTGATAATGTTAAGCAGTGATTGATCATTGTATATTTTAACATTTGTTTCACCTTGAGCAAGTTTATTGCAGTGTACCTTGCTTGAAAAAACTTTTATCTAACTAAACCTCATAGCGTAGGCAATGAGATTGCTTCACTTTAATTAGGGCGTTTGGAAGGCAGGTGTCCAAAGATTGTCATTTAAGGTCCCTGTTGCCAAAATGATCAATTGGACTACTATGACACAAGAATGTTGATCCTGACAGTTCATTTTGCCTGTGCTCTCAATGTTATTTAGGCAGTTACCATACAAGTACTGTGTTTGTGTTGTAATCTTTTTCCCCTAACACTTATTCTTTGTTCTTAAAGTGAAAGTCAATTTTATGAAACGTGAATTATGCTATGCATTCACCTAATCTAAAACTAAATAGTCACTAAGTTTTTTCTTTATAATCGTGTATAATTTAAAAATATTTATCTTTTATTTTTCGTACTTTTTGTTATGTTCCTCCGCCCCCTGCTAGCTTCCTGCTTTTGTAATACGTACGAGCGGTCCCACTCGCTGTATATGTATTGAGCCGCGCTCGCTCTCGTGCAGACAATTTTTTTGCGCATGCGCAATAATACCCTCTCCACTCAGATACATATTATACAATGATCACAAAAAGTAATGTATAATGCTTGATTAGTATCCAATACATTTTATCAGAAATCAATGAGAATGAGAAATATTAAATTTTTTATGATATGACTAAACACATGAATAGCATATAATTCAAATATAAAAGCTGCATCTATTACTCTATATGACTCACTAGTTACTGAATTAGATTGCCGTACACTTGTAACTTCATCTGATCGCTTTATTTCTGAATGCTGTTAAGTCAGTCAAAGGAATTCCCTTTTCATTGAAATGTGCATGCGGCTATCATGAACGCGCATCTACACATGGAGGAAATTCAGTAATAGCCGCATGCGCACATTCAACCCGGGGGCGTAGACGGAACGGTTTGATACGCCACTGGGGGACCAATGATTAAGATCTAGCGGTATTCGTCACCGCACACCCAAAAAAATGTTGTCATGCAGGCGGAGGAACGCCAAACAAGCTTAGCGGATTGAATGGTACCAAAGTAGAATTTGAATCAAGTTTATAAAAAAATGATGAATGAAGTATTTTCATGAAATATATAGCGATTTGGTATAGTTTGCTTTCACTGTAAATACATTATTTTACAATTTGCACTTTTTGTACATGTTGTCTCCAAAAAAAGACAAATAGACCTTAGACTCTGGTCAACATTATGAGAGATGTTGTTTTCAATTTAAACTTATCATTTGAGGGTTTATAGAACTTTTAGCACTAGAGATGCAATGCTTAGTTAATACTGTTCATTTTTACCCTCTTTATATAATAAAAAGTAATATCCTTCATGATTTCTAAATTTGTTTTAGATTGATGTATATATATATATATATATATATATATATATATATATAAATATATATATATATATATATATATATATATATAAAAACACTTAAAGATGTATTTTGTTACTTCAGTTTATTATAATTTCTTCTAGCTTTGCATTTTAACTACAAGATACTTCCGAAAACATGTTGAGGCACCACAGATTATGCTATAATTGATGTTACTCACAATTTGACCGCTGGGTTGGAAGAAATTTTGTGCGGACAACTGCCATAATAAGGAAAATGACCACAGGCCATAAAATGAGCACCAAAGTCCAAACCTGAAAAAGAAGCAGAAATGTGGATGAGTTTCCTTAAACTGACAGTAAACATGTCAACAAAAAGCTGTCTGTTCTTTCTATTGTATGTATCACAATTGTTATAGTTAAATTCACATTGATAAGAAAAAGTGCAGCACTTTAATCACTATCTTCATTAATATGTCCCTTTTATAAATAAGCATCTTAAAAGGACATGAAACAAAAAATGATTTAGACGGAGCATACTATTTTAAACACCTTTTAAGTTTACTTTTGTTATCAAATTTGTTGAAAGCCCAGCAATGCGCTACTGGGATCTAGCTAAGCACATAAAGTGAGCCAATTATATGAAGCTTATATATGTAGCCATTAGTTCTTTAATGCTCTTGAGCCTACCTAGGTTTTCTTCTCCTCAAAGTATACCAAGAAAAGAGAGAAAATTAGATAATAGAAGTAAAATGCTAAGATTTCAAAATTGTATGTTCTATCTGAATCATGAATGAAAATTTTGTGTTTTCATGTTCCTTTAACCTTTTCGCTACCAGGAATTTCACAGAAGAACTTACCCAAAATACTGGAGATTTTTTTAGCATTTTTTAAATAACTCAATTTAAACAGAAATAGAGCCTTGTTTTTTTTGTTTTTTTTAAATTTACCTGTCAAAATTATATACGGATATGGGGAAGGGGCGTGACCCTGAAACGCGTAGTGGTTATGTATACACAAGTCTGGCCAGGCAAGTGTTTTCAGTTTTCTCTCTATATTTACAGATTTTATATTAGTGATTTTTTTCTGCTGTTTTAATGTTTGTTTTTATTGTACAAACTAGACACCACATATCGTTATAAACACAAAGTATTAATTTAGACAATCGGTGGTATAAATTTCTTTTAGCAATCATTCAGTTGTCAATGTTTGTTTAACACAATAACAAATTTGAACATAGATATTTGTATCATTGTAACAACAGAATGTTTGTGAACGAATACACCATGTACACACTTTATGGCGATTACTGATTGTTATTTTTGCTTTTATCAGTTTTTTTTACTACCAATTGAGAGTGATTGGAAAATAAAAGAATATTGTTTTTTAAATAAATACATTTTGTATCTGAAGTTTCTTTGCTGTTTTTTATTATCTATCTATCTATCTATCTATCTATCTATCTATCTATATAAATGTATATATACGTCCTATTAGGTTTAGGGGTTAATCTTTCAAAGCTTCAGGTTTTGCTTTTAGTGACAACCTCCTCCTTATTTGATGAGCTTTACTGTAAGTCACACCCAAACAATTCAAAAAATGCTCGCTAGTTCAGTAAAAAAAATGTCTTAGGGAGAAGAACAGTTTCTCATGCTATATATATATATATATATATATATATATATATATATATATATATATATATATGGTTGATCAATAAGAAAGAGACCAACAAAATAAACCATCTCAAAAGTTTATTAGTACTAAAGCACAATATTTTTTTTCCGTAAATATGTCAGTATTAGGACACAATAAAATAAAGTGAGTAGCACCCTATAAAGCAATTGCTAATACTGATGATTAATATCCTTCAATGCTCTGTTAATGTAGCAGTTGAAAACGTTTCTAAAGTTTATCTCAAGGGTTTTATAATCCATATTGCCAGTGTACACATTGTAATCAGCAATCTTTAGTGAAAAGCAGCACAATTGCTTCTGCTGTTACTTTGCAAAAGCCAAAGCAATGGATTAACAAAGTCACGTCAAGTGTTAATCACAGAATCATTGTTAGTAGCAGGCAACTGACTATTTGGGGCCACATACAACACTACCCTTTGGTTTAAATCATGTGTAAATCTTAACAGTCCTCTCAGAGTAGAAATATCATAGTTGCAGCTTACCAATATCAGGTTGGTAAGGTGTTCTGTCAGAATTTGCTCCCTTGTCAGAATCTGCTACCACTGACTGCGCATGCTCTGTAATACGTAATTGCACTCCATATACGTTAAAAAGGAATGTGTGGAATGTGATTATGTAATTAGCACCATGTGCACTGAGAGATAGCAGATTCTGACAAAGAAGTTGTCCTGTCGGATTTTGCTGCTGCCACTAAATGGGCGCATGCACTGTTCAATCACTTATAATGTGTGCAGCACGATGGAAGTGTGTCCTGCACACATTATATTTATGAAAGTATTTTGATCAAACAGTAACAAAGCTGTTTATGATTTATTTAGAAATTTGGAAGTAATGCTGGTTAAGTCTTGTTATTTACATTGTACACCATAATATTAACAATTTTTTGCCTTATTTCTAATTTATTAGTCTGTTTTACCTTATACTTTCCGCATACACTTTCCCTGTGAACTATACATTATATAATGTGATCCGTTTTCTTGCCTGAAGAAAAGACCAGTGTATATGGTCGAGAAACGCATTGCAAGGAACAAATAAAAGATTGTTTTTATCCTTTTAAACTGGAAGTTGTCTTTAATACTGGCCCTTTTCAGTATTGGTGGTTCACTTTTTTTACCACACCCTGCTGCATGTTGGGAGGCCGCTGGAGTCAGCCTGTGTTTGTAGCTTAAATACGTTCAAAGGAACACAACATGTCCACCATCAGTGAGCTAGCCGCTATCTAACTGGTTTGCATATTCGCATTTATCTTCCATACATTGGTATTCTGAAATACACTATGAGGCGCCCCTTTCTTCTTCTCTAATTATATAATGTATGCAGGACACGCATTCATTGTGCACACATTATAAGTGACTGAACAGCGCATGCACACATTAAGTGGCCACAGCAAAATCTGACAGGACAACTTTCCACACATTCCTTTTTAACATATGTGGAGTGCGACACTCACGATGCTTCAGTGGGCGTGTTGTATGTGGCCCCTATAAGTCAGTTGACTGATACTAACAATGATTCTGTGATTAACGCTTAGCATGACTTTGTTAGTCCATTGCTTTGTTAGCAATTGATTTAGGGTGCTACATACTTTATTTTATGGTGTCCTAACCATCCTACTAATTATTAGATTTGAATTGTATGAGTTTGTGCTAGATAAGGGTCCCCTCAAATGATGTTCTTTCTTTTCCCCCTGCTAATATATATATATATATATTAATAAAAAGTATAAAGGAAATGGAAAGTATAAAAAAAGTATAGAAAGGAAAACCTAGTAAACCATGTTATAATACATACAGGGAGTGCAGAATTATTAGGCAAGTTGTATTTTTGAGGATTAATTTTATTATTGAACAACAACCATGTTCTCAATGAACCCAAAAAACTCAAATGTTCTCAATGAACCCAAAACTATCAAAGCTGAATATTTTTGGAAGTAGTTTTTAGTTTGTTTTTAGTTATAGCTATTTTAGGGGGATATCTGTGTGTGCAGGTGACTATTACTGTGCATAATTATTAGGCAACTTAACAAAAAACAAATATATACCCATTTCAATTATTTATTTTTACCAGTGAAACCAATATAACATCTCAACATTCACAAATATACATTTCTGACATTCAAAAACAAAACAAATCAGTGACCAATATAGCCACCTTTCTTTGCAAGGACACTCAAAAGCCTGCCATCCATGGATTCTGTCAGTGTTTTGATCTGTTCACCATCAACATTGCGTGCAGCAGCAACCACAGCCTCCCAGACACTGTTCAGAGAGGTGTACTGTTTTCCCTCCTTGTAAATCTCACATTTGATGATGGACCACAGGTTCTCAATGGGGTTCAGATCAGGTGAACAAGGAGGCCATGTCATTAGATTTTCTTCTTTTATACCCTTTCTTGCCAGCTACGCTGTGGAGTACTTGGACGCGTGTGATGGAGCATTGTCCTGCATGAAAATCATGTTTTTCTTGAAGGATGCAGACTTCTTCCTGTACCACTGCTTGAAGAATGTGTCTTCCAGAAACTGGCAGTAGGACTGGGAGTTTAGCTTGACTCCATCCTCAACCCGAAAAGGCCCCACAAGCTCATCTTTGATGATACCAGCCCAAACCAGTACTCCACCTCCACCTTGCTGGCGTCTGAGTCGGACTGGAGCTCTCTGCCCTTTACCAATCCAGCCACGGGCCCATCCATCTGGCCCATCAAGACTCACTCTCATTTCATCAGTCCATAAAACCTTAGAAAAATCAGTCTTTAGATATTTCTTGGCCCAGTCTTGACGTTTCAGCTTGTGTGTCTTGTTCAGTGGTGGTCGTCTTTCAGCCTTTCTTACCTTGGCCAGCTCTGAAATATGGCCAAACTGGTGGCAAGTGGCATCTTGGCAGCTGCACGCTTGACTTTTCTCAGTTCATGGGCAGTTATTTTGCGCCTTGGTTTTTCCACACGCTTCTTGCGACCCTGTTGACTATTTTGAATGAAACGCTTGATTGTTCGATGATCACGCTTCAGAAGCTTTGCAATTTTAAGAGTGCTGCATCCCTCTGCAAGATATCTCACTATTTTTGACTTTTCTGAGCCTGTCAAGTCCTTCTTTTGACCCATTTTGCCAAAGGAAAGGAAGTTGCCTAATAATTATGCACACCTGATATAGGGTGTTGATGTCATTAGACCACACCCCTTCTCATTACAGAGATGCACATCACCTAATATGCTTAATTGGTAGTAGGCTTTCGAGCCTATACAGCTTGGAGTAAGACAACATGCATAAAGAGGATGATGTGGTCAAAATACTAATTTGCCTAATAATTCTGCACTCCCTGTAAAAAGAAAACTATTTGTAGTTATGATGTAAAAGAACTAGATTATATTGCTGTTGTTCATTGTACTGCCTGGTGGTAAAATCAATAATCTCCAGTAAAGTGTATATTATATAAAAGTATATATTATAATGGTCTCCATGTACTAAAGAACGGTTGGACAAGTGGGCAGCGCACACTATAGCCCAAAGTTACTATTGCACAAGTATTTCCTAGTGCGATACAGCCTCCCTGCTCTTGCACGTCCTGTCAGTCACCCTAAATGAATAAATGACATAGAGGAAAAGAAGCTGCGGTCATTTGCTTCTTCACTTGTGGTAAGTTGTGGTCACTTGTGAATTTGCTACTGAGTACATGGAGCCCTTTGTAGTGCAGTTTATAGCAGAGTGTTTTTGTGTGGCCCTCAGCAGAAAACAAAAGCAAATAAAATAATAATAATTTGGTACTAAAAATATATTCCACTCTTTTCATTAGGTAATTAAGGATGTGCATTTCTACAAAACTGCATACAGTTAAAATTAAAGGGACATTAAACTAATGTGAACAACTGCAGTAACAGGGTTACTAATCACCACACTATTGCATCTCTTCCTGTACCTGCAGCTCTTTTTAAAGCCGTTCTCTTATTTTAACTCGTTACAGAATCCAATTGATAACACTCTGCATTTTATACTGGGAGCCGCCATCTTGTAGCTCGCATATTGCTGCATCCTGTGATATGAGCCGTGCACTTTCACAGATCTGCTGTTTGACAGCTGTACCTTTCACTTCAGTTTAGCTCACATAATAGAGAGCAGAAGAGTTACATTATTTTGCACACTTTAAAAGTTACATAACAAATATAAACCCCAAGTATGATAATGCAGAGCTTCACTAACTGATAATTGTAAGGGGTTAAACTAAGAGAACAACTTGTAATCTGGCAAGAATTAGAACAGAAAATGGCAGACCAGGTAACTCTGGCATGTCTACTATATGGAGAAAAAAAAAGAACCAACCACTACTCAAAAAAAACCAATGTCCTTATAAAAGAAAGGGATTTATTGGGCATTCTTAAAAGAGCTGAATGCCCTTTTAAGGGCAGTAAATAAGATGAATGCCCTTTTAAAGGCAATGCCCATACAAATGCCCCTTTAGGGGCAATGGATAGTTTAGGATTTTTTAGTATTAGTTTTTTTTTATTTTGGGGGGTTTGGTGTTTGGTGGGATTATTTTAATAGGGATTAGGTTTCATTTTTTTATTTTTGGATAATTGTATTATTTTATTTAATGTTATACTTTTTTATTTTTGCAATCTTAGATTAATTTAATCTTAGTTTTTTTTATTTTAAGTAATGTCAGCTATTTTTTTTAATTGTTTGTAATTTAGTAATTTTTAATTTAGGTAATTGGGGTTAATTTAGGGGGTGTTAAATTAGGGGGTGTTAGGTTAGGGGGCTTAGTAATTTATTTAGTTATTTGCATTGTGGGAGTTTGATGGATTAGGGGTTAATAGATTTATTAGGATTATTGCGCTGTGTGGGTTTGGTGGATTAGGGGTTAATAGTTTTATTAGGTTTATTGCGTTGTGGATTAATGGCAGATTAGGCATTAATAGTTTTATTAGGTTTATTGCGATGTGGGTTAATGGCGGATTAGGAGTTAATACATTTTTTAGGTTTATTGCGATGTGGGTTAATGGCCGATTAGGGGTTAATACATTTATTATGTTTATTGCGATGTGGTGGTTGGCGGATTAGGGGTTAATATACATTATTAATTATTGTGGTGGGGGATTGCGGTTGACAGGTAGATAGATATTGCGCATGCATTAGGTGTTACTTATTTTCAGGCGGTAGATAGATATTGCGCATGCGTTAGGTGTTAGTTACTATTTTCAGGGAGTTATGGTGCTCACATACTCACCGCAAGGCTTGCTGCGCCTGCCTATGTGTGGCGAGGTGAAAATGGAGTAAAATTTCTCAATTTTCACTGTATAAGTCCTTGCGCTGAATATGTGATACCGATTTGCAACGCGGTTCTATGTTAGCTTATGGGAGTAAAAATAGCGGCCGACAGGGGAAACATATGCACCGCATTTATAGGCGGCACCGTATATGTGAAACCAAAACCGTGTAAAACACTTGCAGGCAACGCCGCATATGTAATCTCGCCCTATATTTGGCTTTGTCCAAAAATACACCAATTTTAGTCACAGGTATCTTCTCTGCTTACAAAAATGGCGAGGCTAAAATTAAAACTGGATATTAACAATATCATGCTTTTTGATTTACCAAGCAAAGTCACAAAAAAGAGAAAAAGATAATTTTAATGATCATTTTATTAGCCAAAAAGCTTATATTCAAATTATGGATGGAAAGAAAGAAAAAGCCGATTAGTGTACTAAGAGGAAATATATGGTGCCAGATAATATGTAGAGAAAATGGACGTGCTAATGGATATTAATAATAGAATATCATTTTTGTTAAAAGTGGTCTCCATATATAAAAATTCTGCCTGAAGCCAAACAAATTATCTGAATGCGCAGGTCTATTTGACACTTACATTTTGAGTTAAATGTCCCTTTAAAAATAGAAGGAAATAGCTTGTCATTAGTTGTAGTAGGTTTCCAGATTTTCTTGTAAAAACAAAGTTTGCATAATATATTCTTTTTCTATCTCAGCTGTATGTTCAGCCAAATTGGAAACCATAGTTCATGACAGTATGGAAGCTTATTTCCAATAACTGCTATGAGAATTGTACAGATGAAATATTATTTATTTTAGGTTCTTTCTGAGGAGCAAATAGAATATAATATTGCTGAACACATTCAGAAAGATGCTCTGAAATTATTGTGTGGGGATTCTCTGTACCAGTGTGGTTGTCACCCTGTATTAAAAGCCTTTTAAATATAGAGAAAATGTTGAAATTCCACATTAAGTAAAATAAGATTTGCTAAAGGCATGTTTTACCTTTATTAGTACTTGTGACGCATCTTTAATTTTAGTATCTGAGACACCCACTCCCCATGCATTTTTTCAAATAATTTACTTCACAATGATTGACATTTAGCTAATATCTTTGTTTTACCTGTAAATTCCATGGGTTTGATGACTTACTAGATTTTGCATTTCCTGTATTCCAGGAATGTATTTAAATAATGCTGTCTAAAATTAGATATACCATGTAATAGCTAATAACATTTTATCTACAACAATGACTCATTTGTAAAATCTTCATTCCTTTCTCCAGCTATAGATTTCTCCCCCATGAATATCACTTTTAGATTATACATAAAAACTTGGAGGCATGGTATATACATTTCTTCACTTGGATTCAAAATGAATTCAGAAAACCTTGTGCATAATATATTTCCTAAATAATTTCCAACTAAACGATTTACTGGTTTGTGAGGCTTAGTAAATTAGCATCATAGGGTCACTATGAATCAGGTTTGCCTAACTGAATTATGTACTGAATTGATTGAAAGTCTATAAAAAGTGAAATTAAGTGGTACAAATTGTTGACTGTTATCTAAACATCTTATACTCATATTTCATGTGTATTGTTATTTAATGTTTATATTTATTAATGTTTTTAATAGTGAGATAAAACTATTGTATTAACTACAGACAAATGTATTTAAATGGACGTAAAGGGAGTTTATCACAGGTGTTTGAACGCACCAGGTTTAGCGTTCGTATTACAAGTTGAAAGTAAAAGCGAACACGTGAGCTCAAATGCGATTTATGCTAGAAAGATTACTGCATTCTCAGAGCTCTGGTTAACTATTTTGTGAAACAAGAAAGTATCACAAAATACATTACAAAGTACAGTTTACACTAATAATAACACTGTATAATAAAAATTATTTTTTTTAAAATTGCACAAAAAAGTTATAAGGGCTTAAAGATATGAGGTCTCAGGTGTTAGAAAAAAAAAAGGCAGGCAAAGGGCTGTAACATAGAGATACATACATATACATGTCTAAATATGTATATGTATGTATATAAATATGTATGTGTGTGTGTATAAATATATATATATATATAAATATATATATATATACAGTATGTATGTGTGTGTGTTTTTATGTGTGTACATATGTATTAATGTAATCCACCTCTCTCGACGCTCTGTTTCTGCTGCATCTTTCTGTGAGTCCCTTCACTGGCTCCCCATTCACAACAGAGTTAAATTCAAAATTCTCACCCTGACCTACAACGCCCTCACCAATGCTGCACCACCATACCTGTCCTCACTCATCAACAAATATACTCCTGCCCGCCCCCTAAGATCCAACAATGACCTGCTTCTTGTGTCCTCTACCATCACCTCCTCTCATGCTAGACTACAGGACTTCTCTTGTGCGGCACCAACCCTCTGGAACGCACTTCCTCGTGCTGTCAGACTTGCCCCAAACCTCTCCTCCTTTAAACGTTCCCTAAAGACCTTTCTGTTCAGGGAAGCTTATCACCCGACTTATTAACAAACTAACTTCACTTAAGTAACAGTTGCCCTCTATCTCCTCACTAATATTATTTTCACCTTTGCAGTCCCCACCTCCTGTTTCCCATCCTCCTACCCATCTAGATTGTAAATTCCCACGGGAATAGGGCCCTCAATTCCCCCTGTATTTTGTCTGTAAAATTGTTGTCTTTTATCGTATTGTTTCTCCATTGTACTGTTATCCTTGTACCCATGGGCAGCGCTGCAGAATCTGTCGGCGCTTTATAAATAAAGAATAATAATAATAATAATATGTGTATATATGTATTTACAGACATATATACACATATATACATATGTATGCACACACACACACACACACATATATATATATATATATATATATACATACATATATATACAGTATATATATATGTATGTGTATTTATATATATATATATATATATATTATATATATATGTGTGTGTACATATGTATATAAGTGCATTGGAGCCCTTTGCAGTTAAGTAGATGAAAACATGAAAAAAGCATATTTATGCAATATTCATATTTAATAATATACTGTGTAATTACTGTAAATATTCCACATTCCAATGTTTTGCACATAGAGGAATATGTTCTAAGTATTTATAAATAGATATTCATATCTATCTATCTATCTATCTTCGTTCTTTCGAATCGAATTTTGAATGTATACATAACATTCTAACATTCGATTTTCCATTGTGCGGTTTTGAATTTTATGATTACATTCGAAAATATTCTTTTCAAAAAATTCGAATTTAGTTTTGTAATAGTATTTCTAATGCTTTCTTTAAATGTAATATTCGAATTATGCAATATCTGAATTCGAAAAATTCAAATTTATATGTTTGTAATAGTATTTCTAATGCTTTCTTTAAATGTAATATTCAAATTATGCAATATTCTATATAGAAACATTCGAAATGATATATTTGTATCTATTATGTATCAATTTACTAGATTCCCTCCCTACCACATGAACTATTGAACTTCTGAATAGTATTTGTTAAATAGAATGTTAAATTCGAAATTTCGAATGTGGACATTCGATATAATTATAAACATTCGAATTCGAAAGTGACATTCAAAAACTGTAAATAGCATTCGATTATAGAATTTTTAAGAACATTCGTTCTTATCAACATTCGGATTTATAATTCGAATTTCGGTAATAACATTCGTTCTAACATTCGAAATTAAAAAATGTACACATTCGCCCATCCCTACTGAGGATGACACTGTACCATCCTGATAGCCAGGAATTAATTGTATTTAACAGTATTTGTGTTTTGTTTTGTAGCTATGCAGGGGTATTGCTAGATTGTAAAATGACGGTTGGCATCAGACCATGTGTATCTTTGATAACCCTCCACACAAAACACAGATCATACATATGTATGCACACACACACACACACACATATATATATATATATATATATATATATATATATATATATATACATACATATATATACAGTATATATATATGTATGTGTATTTATATATATATATATATATATATATATATATATATATTATATATATATGTGTGTGTACATATGTATATAAGTGCATTGGAGCCCTTTGCAGTTAAGTAGATGAAAACATGAAAAAAGCATATTTATGCAATATTCATATTTAATAATATACTGTGTAATTACTGTAAATATTCCACATTCCAATGTTTTGCACATAGAGGAATATGTTCTAAGTATTTATAAATAGATATTCATATCTATCTATCTATCTTCGTTCTTTCGAATCGAATTTTGAATGTATACATAACATTCTAACATTCGATTTTCCATTGTGCGGTTTTGAATTTTATGATTACATTCGAAAATATTCTTTTCAAAAATTCGAATTTAGTTTTGTAATAGTATTTCTAATGCTTTCTTTAAATGTAATATTCGAATTATGCAATATCTGAATTCGAAAAATTCAAATTTATATGTTTGTAATAGTATTTCTAATGCTTTCTTTAAATGTAATATTCAAATTATGCAATATTCTATATAGAAACATTCGAAATGATATATTTGTATCTATTATGTATCAATTTACTAGATTCCCTCCCTACCACATGAACTATTGAACTTCTGAATAGTATTTGTTAAATAGAATGTTAAATTCGAAATTTCGAATGTGGACATTCGATATAATTATAAACATTCGAATTCGAAAGTGACATTCAAAAACTGTAAATAGCATTCGATTATAGAATTTTTAAGAACATTCGTTCTTATCAACATTCGGATTTATAATTCGAATTTCGGTAATAACATTCGTTCTAACATTCGAAATTAAAAAATGTACACATTCGCCCATCCCTACTGAGGATGACACTGTACCATCCTGATAGCCAGGAATTAATTGTATTTAACAGTATTTGTGTTTTGTTTTGTAGCTATGCAGGGGTATTGCTAGATTGTAAAATGACGGTTGGCATCAGACCATGTGTATCTTTGATAACCCTCCACACAAAACACAGATCAGGGACTTTAGAAATAGAGGGTCTAATATTGAGAACAAAACTATATTTATCCGTTTGCCATCAACATTTCAGTTCAAGCAAAAACAAACAAAGGGATAAGTCATATAAGACAAGAATGTGATTTCTAACCTGCACATGCCCAGTAAGGGTGCATGTTTTATTGTGCATTTCAGTGTAGACAAGCAGGTTAAGCAAAGTGTTCAGAGCACCTACATTATCTGTGAGTGGGCTGAGAAAGGTGGAGCTCTATGAGAATTAAGTTAACATTTTACAGAGATTTCTAATCTGTCACACTAATAATCCTCAGTAAGCAAGGCTGTCACAAAATGTATAACACTGTGTTACTAAAAGATAAATTGTGTATGGGAAGCATGAAGTGGATATATAAGTTAGACAACACAAACAGGGAGCTTTTAGCAATATCACGGCCTCTGGTCTCCTGCAAGTTCAATCTTTTTAAAGAACCCCATTACTTTCCATAGGAAGCAGCTAACACTCAGATAACTCAGGTTTCAGACACATTTCTTTCTGCATTCCGTAGATTCAAATGATTTTATTGCATCAGAGCCAATATGAACTGAATAAGTTTGTCGGCCTCTGGTCCTCTGTCTATGTGAGACATATTTGATTATTCTGTATTAGCCTCTATTGTGAAACATTATGTTTTGCTTTGTTTTGAAAATAATGTTTGCCTTAATCAGTGCTTCTTAAACTGGGGTTCAGGACCCCTGGGGGTTCTTTAAAAATATTTGGGGTCCTCACAAGATTTGCTAAAGTACTGTGAGTGTTGTGAGTGTGTGTTTTTATGAGTATGTGTGTATGTATGAGTGTGTGTATGTATGTATGAGTGTGTGTGTGTATGTATGAGTGTGTATGTATTAGTGTGTGTCTATGTATGAGTATGTGTGTGTGTATAAGTGTTTGTGTATGTATGAGTGTGCATGAGTGTGTGTCTATATATGAGTGTGTGTATGTATGAGTTTGTGTCTATGTATGAGTGTGTGTGTATGACTGTGTGTCTATGTATGGGTGTGTGTGTGTGTGTATGAGTGTGTGTCTATGTATGAGTGTGTGTGTATGAGTTTTTGTCTATGTATGAGTGTGTGTGTATGAGTTTGTGTCTATGTATGGGTGTGTATGAGTGTGTGTCTATGTATGAGTGTGTGTGTATGAGTTTGTGTCTATGTATGAGTGTGTGTGTATATGTATGTGTGTGTCTATTTATGAGTGTGTGTGTGTGTATGTGCATGTATGAGAGTGTTTGTTTATGTAGGAGTTTGCGTGTATTGTGTGTATTTGTGAGTTAGTGTGTGATTTGGTGTTTGAGTGAGTAACATTTTCCCATGCAGTATTTTGCTAAAATGATTGGGAAGGTAAGTGCAGTTATACAGTGATTCTAAATGTTAGTGATTATTAATGGCTTCAAGTTGTATTTACTTTCACTAATAATCCCCTCAATTGTTTGGTACATTGATGTATAAAAGACAAAAACATTGTATACTTGTTTGTCAGGGGATTTGTTTTGGACTATATTATAATAATGGGCGTCGCAAAACATTTTCCAATGCAAAAAAGAGTTCCAGGTTAAAAAAAGTTTAATAAGGTCTGACCTAAATGACAAGATATTGTAGCGTACTTGTCACACACAATATGCTTTTTGACAGTTCTAAGGTCCCATTAGTGACAATACGAAGACAGTAAAGTCAAAAGTAAATAGATTGGATGGAGCCTTATTTTTTAAACGTTTAATCCTAGGTAAGCTCCGGAGCGTGCACGTGTCTTTAGCCATTTGGCAGTTTGCTTGCAAGAATGTTTATAGCAATGTTAAATATTGCTGAAAATACTGCTGCCATAGATGTAAAAGACACGTGCACGCTCCTAAGTTCCTATGTGCCTCCCTAGCTTTACTCTTCAACAAAGAATTCTAAGAGAACAAATACATTTTTATAATATAAGTATATTGTTTAAAACTGCATGTTCTGACTGAACGATGATCATTTAATTTTGACCTTACTGTCTCTTTTACTAAATAATAATAATAACCTGTATTAACCCATGGAAGGCCAGTCATATTGCCAACTTTTCAATGTTATTCTACCTTGCATTTTATTTACAACAACAACCTCTTTGTACCTTAGCATTGTAATTCTTTTCCTACAAATACAGCATGTAACAAAATAATCTACAGGTATGCAGCTTACTTCCCGGTCTGGAATAAAAAGGTTACTTAGTTCTATTTATTATAGTAATTTGTAAAATGTAGGCTTGGTCTTCATTTCTTTTGTACCTTTTACAAAAGGATTACATTAGTTGGGTAAAAAGTTAATTCTTAAAAAAATGTAACATACTTAATACGTGTCAAACATACTAATACGTTAATGTAACTTTTACATGCCATGAATAACTATATTTTATTATTTTGTCAACAAGTGTATCCTTGGGAATATCACAAACCTCAACAACCATTTAACATGAAATGACAATACATGCATTGAGACATTAAAGTTACATAATTGTCAATTGCGTACATGAATGGGCACCATTTAAACATGTAAATATTTTTTGCATGTCACTCAGGGCTGGCTGTGTAATGGACTACGGGACACAGGCAACATTTGACAGGTATGGCACATGGGAAAGTACCAGTTTACAGTTATACATGACTGCCCCAATTCTAGTGCGTATTCTCAATAACACTGTATAGTTATCCCTTACTGTCCTGGCTCAGGTATGCCATCTCAATAGTACTTTACAAAAATCCCCCAAGTGTGCAACCTGTAGTAAATCTATTAAGTACAATTCTACACTAATCCCTCGAGTGTGCCACCTATAGTAAATCTATTAAGTTCAATTTTACACTAATCCCTAGAGTGTGCCCCTTATAGTAAATCTATTAAGTACAATTTTCCACTAATCCCTTGAGTGTGCCACCTATACTAACTCTATTAAATACAATTTTACACTAATCCCTTGAGTGTGCCACCTATAGTAAATCTATTAAGTACAATTTTACACTAATCCCTCGAGTGTGCCACCTATACTAACTCTATTAAATACAATTTTACACTAATCCCTTGAGTGTGCCACCTATAGTAAATCTATTAAGTACAATTTTACACTAATCCCTCGAGTGTGCCACCTATGCTAACTCTATTAAATACAATTTTACACTAATCCCTTGAGTGTGCCACCTATAGTAAATCTATTAAGTACAATTTTACACTAATCCCTCGAGTGTGCCACCTATACTAACTCTATTAAATAATATTTTACACTAATCCCTCGAGTGTGCCACCTATAGTAAATCTATTAAGTACAATTTTACACTAATCCCTCGAGTGTGCCACCTATAGTAAGTCTATAAAGTAACATTTTACAGTAATCCCTGTGCTTTTTTAATGCCAATTTATACTAATCCATTTACATGCCAGCTACAGTAAGCATTCTTAAAGGGACAGTCTAGTATAAATTAAACTTTCATTATTCAGATAGGACTTTTAATTTTAATCGACTTTCCAATTTACTTTTATCATCACATTTGCTTTTTTCTCTTGGTATTCTTAGTTTAAACTAAACATAGGTAGGCTCATATGCTAATTTCTAAGCCTTTGAGGGCTGCCTCTTATCACATTCTTTTTAAATCTATTTTTAACACAAAGAGACAGAAAGTACACGTGGGCTATATAGATAACACTGTGTTCAGACACAGGGAGTTATTTAAGATCTAGCACAACACAATTCTAAATTTAAGACAATAGATAATAAACAGTCACAGTCATGTGATCAGGGGGCTGGAAGAAGGTTCCTAGATACAAGGTAATCACAAAGGTAAAAAGTACATTAGTATAACTGTGTTGGTTATGCAAAACTGGGGAATGAGTAATAAAGGGATTATCTATCTTTTAAAACAATAACAATTCTATGGTTGACTGTCCCTTTAAATGCAGTTAATCCCTGAGTGTGCCCAAACTACAGAAAGCATTCTGATTACCAGTTTACAGTTATCCAAGAGTGTGCTAGAGCTACAGTAAACCTTCTGAGTACCAGTTTACAGTTATCCCTGAGTGTGCTAGAGCTACAGTAAGACTTCTGATTACAAGTTTACAGTTATCCCTGAGTGTGCTAGAGCTACAGTAAGCCTTTTGAGTACCAGTTTACAGTAACCCTAGAGTGTGCTAGAGCTACAGTAAGACTTCTGAGTACAAGTTTAGTTATCCCTGAGTGTGTTAGAGCTACAGTAAGCCTTCTGAGTACCAGTTAACAGAAATCCTAGAGTGTGCTAGAGCTACAGTAAGAGTTCTGAGTACACATTTACAGAAATCCTAGAGTGTGCTAGAGCTACAGTAAACCTTCGGAGTATTAGTTACAGTAATCCCTGAGTGTGCTAGAGCTACAGTAAACCTTCTGAATACCAGTTTACAGTAATTCCAGAGTGCGCTAGAGCTACAGTAAACCTTCTGATTACCAGTTCACAGTAATCCTAGAGTGTGCTAGAGCTACAGTAAACCTTCTGAGTACCAGTTCACAGTAATCTTACAGTGTGCTAAGAGCTACAGCAAACCTTCTGAGTACCAGTTCACAGTAATCTTATAGTGTGCTAAGAGCTACAGTAAACCTTCTGAGTACCAGTTCACAGTAATCTTACAGTGTGCTAAGAGCTACAGTAAACCTTCTGAGTACCAGTTCACAGTAATCTTACAGTGTGCTAAGAGCTACAGTAAGCCTTCTGAATACCAGTTTACAGTAATCCTAGAGTGTGCTAAGAGCTACAGTAAGCCTTCTGAATACCAGTTTACAGTAATCCTAGAGTGTGCTAGAGCTACAGTAAACCTTCTGAGTACCAGTTTACAGAAATCCTAGAGTGTGCAAGAGCTACAGTAAATCTTCTGATTACCAGTTTACACTAAACCCAGAGTGTGTTAGAGGTACAGTAACCCTTCTGTACACCAGTTTACAGTAATCCTAAAGTGTGCTAGAGCTACAGTAAGACTTCTGAATTCCAGTTTACAGTAATCCTAGAGTGTGCTAGAGCTACAGTAAGCCTTCTGAGTACCAGTTTACAGTAATCCCAGAGTGTGCTAGAGATACAGTAAACCTTCTGAGTACCAGTTTACAGTAATCCTGGAGTGTGCTAGAGCTACAGTAAACCATCTTAATTCCAGTTTACAGTAATCCCTGAGTGTGCTAGAGCTACAATAAGCCTTCTGATTACTAGTTTACAGTAATCCTAGAGTGTGCTAGAGCTACAGTAAGACTTCTGAGTACCAGTTTACAGTAATCCTAGAGTGTGCTAGAGCTACAGTAAGACTTCCGAGTACCAGTTTACAGTAATCCTAGAGTGTGCTAGAGCTACAGTAAACCTTCTGGTTACCAGTTTAAAGTAATCCTAGAGTGTGCTAGAGCTACAGTAAACCTTCTGATTACCAGTTTACAGCAATCCTAGAGTGTGCTAGAGCTACAGTAAACCTTCTGATTACCAGTTTACAGTAATCCTAGAGTGTGCTAGAGCTACAGTAAGACTTCTGAGTACCAGGTTACAATAATTCTAGAGTGTGCTAGAGCTACAGTAAGCCTTCTGAATACCAGTTTACAGTAATCCTAGAGTGTTCTAGAGCTACAGTAAACCTTCTGATTACCAGTTTACAGTAATCCTATAGTGTGCTAGAGCTACAGTAAGCCTTCTGAATACCAGTTTACAGTAATCCTAAAGTGTGCTAGAGCTACAGTAAACCTTCTGATTACCAGTTTACAGTAATCCTAGAGTGTGCTAGAGCTACAGTAAGACTTCTGAGTTCCAGTTTACAGTAATCCTAGAGTGTGCTAGAGCTACAGTAAGACTTCTGAGTTCCAGTTTACAGTAATCCTAGAGTGTGCTAGAGCTATAGTAAGCCTTCTGAGTACCAGTTTACAGTAATCCTAGAGTGTGCTAGAGCTAAAGTAAACCATCTGAGTGCCAGTTTACAGTAATCCTTGAGTGTGCAAGAGCTACATTAAGACTTCTGAGTTGGACAAGTTACGGATTCAAAAGAATACAAGAATTGGTGTGACATTGTTGTAGGAGACCAGAGGGGTCCCGAAGACTTCCATTTCCACACCCAGCGGTGGTAAGTCTCACGGTTGCACTTGGCACTACAAGAGTAAAGATCCAGGTAACACTGTTACACGTATGTTTCTGTGTAAAATGCTGCAGCAAGAGATGCAAAGGCTGTGGGAGCTGATTTAAAAAGTGTTGGATACGCTGTGCACTTTGAGTGAAGACTCATTGGTGTGAGGTTGGAGCGTTAAATTACGATTATTATCTCTGTCACAACCTATTGATGTATATGAGACACTTTGTAACTGTCGGATAAGACACAGCAGCCTCTTTTGGCATATACTCGTAAAGGAAATTGAAATACGATCTGTGACTGTAATATTTGCTAGAATCTGTATTTACAGATATGCTGTAGGAGAATACGAAGGAGTTAATTATGGTGTTTATGCACACAAAGATCCAAACATAAGAGTGGCACTCGTTGAACGTTTGGGACGATACTTGAAAGAGAAGATTGGATCACTATTCTAAATAAAGAAGTATTTCTCTTTTGACAGCAATTGGTTACTGATATAGATTGCATTGTCTCAAGGGACTATTAAGAGACATTTCCAAAGAATATTATTACACTATCGAGGCTGAGAGACTTTTGTTTTCTTTTTCTTTTTTGATAATAATTTTTTGCAGCTTGTGCTGGTCATTCCCCCTTGGGACACCTTGGGGGTAGTACATTATATTTTTTCTGTATACTGTTTTTTTTCTTGGAAATGTTTGGATGATGTTTGATTGTATTATTTAGCTAATTATATTGAGCAGTTTAGATTTTTGTGCGGTTTTGTATGGTGGATGGGGTTTGTGAGAATGAGAGCAGACAAACATTAGTGTTCTCATCACTGTGATAAGTTGAAAAGATATTTAATGCACACTGGTTAAATAATAAAGAATTTCAGGAAAGTTCTTCTAAGTCTAAGGTGCTGGGATTTGTTATTAATATATTAGTTTAGAGTTAGGTGACCAAACTCTATCCCGTGCACAAGCACGTTTATAGGCTTTGATTGTATGGTAGTGCTGTCACTATTTATTTATTTATGTTAGTAATCCTATAGTGTGCTAGAGCTACAGTAAGTCTTCTGAGTACCAGTTTACAATAATCCTAGAGTGTGCTAGAGCTACAGTCAGCCTTCTAAATACCAGTTTACAGTAATCCTGTCATGAGCGCTTCCGTTCATCGCCGTGTCGCCGCGGCTCCCGGAACTCCTCTGTGTCTCTGACGTCATGTTGCTTAGCAACATGACGCTTTCTCTCACACCCCTCTGATGACGGTTACGCTCCTGCCCTTTAAATCTCGGCGGGAGATCTGAATCTGGGCCCGTTTGTTTGTTTCCCTGGATTGTGAGTACCATATCAGTTTTATTCTTCTGTGTACCGACTTCTGCCTGCCTGACCAAGCCTCTTGCCTAATCCCTACTTGCTGATATTTGGACATTGACTTCTGCCTGCCTGACCTTGCCTGTAGCTATTACCCTTTTGCTGACACTTGGATGCCGACTTCTGCTTGCCTGACCCTGTCTTTTGCCTATACCTTTTGCTGATATTTGGATGCCGACTTCTGCCTGCCTGACCTTGCTTTGGCCTTTACCTTTAAACCTATTCTTTGTTAAACAAGACCTGCTTAAAGGGACATTTTACTTTTACAAGCTGCAAAAGAGAACTTTGCCTTTCTGTTTGTTATACACCTGCTTAAAAGGGACATTTACTTTTACAAGCTGCAAAAGAGAACTTTGCCTTTCTGTTTGTTATACACCTGCTTAAAAGGGACATTTACTTTTACAAGCTGCAAAAGAGAACTTTGCCTTTCTGTTTGTTATAAACCTGCTTAAAGGGACATTATACTTTTACAAGCTGCAAAAGAGAACTTTGCCTTTCTGTTTGTTATACACCTGCTTAAAAGGGACATTTACTTTTACAAGCTGCAAAAGAGAACTTTGCCTTTCTGTTTGTTATAAACCTGCTTAAAGGGACATTATACTTTTACAAGCTGCAAAAGAGAACTTTTCCTTTGTTTTACAAGCCTGCTAAAGAGGACCTTTTTCAGAAGCTTCAAAGTAAGAGCATTTCCTTTTTGTTCTTTGTACTACTTAAAGGGACGTTTTATCCTTTGTGGCTTTCCTGCATTCTGGAACAATATTCATTTTTGTTATCTTCTAATCTGCTTCCTGAGTGGGTCACGTCCTGGATATTTCTCAGTGTGCTAGCGTGTGCTTTCAATTCACGCTAGCAGTTGGGTTACATCCCGGATTGATTCCAGAGCGGCTGACATTACAAACGGGCCATAAAAATGGACCCCACTGAATTATCTATGGCCGTGGCTCACCAGGGACAGCTCTTGGGTTCTCATGCCACTCACTTGCAGTCTCTGGACACTAAACTTGATCAAATTACTGCTCTATTACAAAATTTGGTTGCTACCCGCACCTCCCAATCCTAATCCCAATCCAAATCCGATTGAGGCATTACCTCCTCCGATTCCTAACAATCAGTCTCAGGTACAACTAAGTCCCAGGATTCCTCTTCCGGATAAATATGATGGGAATCCTGAAGAATGTAGAGGCTTTTTGAATCAATGCCGTCTTCATTTCCGAAATAGCCCTACTCTCTTTGCTACTGCCTCTTCTAGAATCACGTTTCTTATTTCCTTAATGAAAGGAAAAGCCTTGGCTTGGGTGTCACCTTTGCTAGAAAAGAATGATCCTATACTGTTGGATGTTGATACATTTCTATCTACATTCTCAAACGTATTCGATAAACCTGGAAGGTCATCCGCTGCTGAAGCAACTCTCCTGGATTTACGTCAAGGAAATCAACCAGTCTCTCAATATGCAATTGAGTTCCGCACCCTTGCCTCTGAAACCACTTGGAATCAGGGAGCACTCAGAGCCGCTTTCCGTAAAGGACTTTCTGAGCGTCTCAAGGATGAATTGGTGTATCGTGAACTTCCAGAGTCCTTAGAAGCCTTAATAAATCTCTGTATCTGTCTCGACGCCAGGTTTCGTGAACGCCAACAAGAAAAGGATAGAACACAGAGGACTGCCACTCGAACTCCTTTTCGTTTAGCTCCTCGTTTTTCTAGTCCAGTCACTCCAGCCTCTCCTACTACTGATCAGGCTGAACCCATGGAAGTAGGAAGTATAAAATTAACTGAGACTGAACGCTTAAGAAGACGGACTCTTGGCTTATGTCTGTACTGTGGCCTTAAAGGACATTTATTAAGGGATTGTCCTACTAGGCCAGTAAAAGCCAGGGCTTAACTCTAGTCCAGGGAACTGAGTTAAGCCAAAATAGTGGTCATTCCCTATACAAGAAACTCTTTGTTCCAGTAACTCTTCTAATTGGACAAAAGAAGATCTATACCCAAGCCCTAATTGATTCTGGTGCTGGAGGTGTGTTCATTGACTCTACATTTGTTTCTACTCATTCTATACCCTTACTAAAGAAGGAGTATTCCATTTCAGTCTCTACGGTCAGTGGAGATCCTTTGGGTTCTGGATACATTCAGTTTTCTACTCAACCCTTAATCCTCACCGTAGGAATACTTCATTCTGAGACAATTTGTTTCGATGTCATTCCCACTCCGCAATTTCCCATTATCTTGGGATTACCCTGGCTCCAGATTCACAATCCCATTTTTTCTTGGACTTTCGGTGAACTCACTTCCTGGGGATCTACATGCCAGACTAAATGTCTTCAAGAGATTACTAAGTTACCACTCACTATTGCTCTCACAGTTGAAACTCCGGAATCCTTACCTATGCATTACCATGACTTTGTGGATGTCTTCTCCAAAAAAGAAGCGGAACGTCTTCCTCCTCATCGCCCTTTTGATTGTCCCATTGACCTCCTTCCTGGGGCTGCCTATCCTCGAGGCAAAACATATCCACTTTCTAAACCAGAAAACATGGCTCTGGAAGAATATATAAAAGACAATCTGGCTAGAGGATTTATTCGACCCTCCTCTTCCCCTGTAGGGGCTGGTTTCTTTTTTGTGGGAAAAAAGGATGGCGGATTAAGACCCTGTATTGATTATCGTGGATTGAATCAGATTACCATCAAGAACAGTTATCCTCTGCCCCTTATTCCTGAACTTTTTACTTATCTTCAGGGAGCCACCATTTTCACCAAACTCGACCTACGTGGTGCATACAACTTGATCCGTATACGCAAAGGAGATGAGTGGAAGACTGCCTTTAACACTCGATTTGGGCATTATGAATATTTGGTCATGCCCTTTGGGCTATGCAATGCTCCGGCGGTTTTCCAGCATTTTGTAAATGAGATCTTTCGTGATTTTTTGAATATTTTTGTTATCATATACCTGGACGACATCTTAATTTTTTCTCAGAACCACCAAGATCATGTGCACCACGTCAAGAAAGTACTTCAACGTCTAAGAGAATTCCATCTGTTTGCTAAACTGGAGAAATGTTCTTTCCATCAAAAAATCATACCCTTTCTGGGTTATGTAATATCGGCATCTGGATTCGAAATGGACCCTACTAAACTTTCTGCCATTTTGGATTGGCCTAGACCTGATTCTTTGAAGGCTTTACAACGTTTCCTAGGCTTCGCCAATTATTACAGAAAGTTCATCAAGAATTTTGCTACTATTACTTCTCCTCTTACTTCTCTCACAAGAAAAGGACAAAACTGTAAAGTATGGCCGTCTGAGGCTATAGAAGCTTTTGAATCTCTCAAAGAAGCTTTTTCCTCAGCTCCTATCCTTCGTCATCCAAATCCTGAGTTTCAATTTATTCTGGAGGTGGATGCTTCCTCTGTTGCTGCTGGAGCGGTTCTGTCTCAACGAATACCAGAGACTGGAAGGATTCATCCTGTTGCTTTTTTCTCTAAAAAATTCACTCCTTCCGAATTTAACTATGACGTAGGGAATAAAGAGTTGCTTGCCATCAAGATGGCATTGGATGAATGGAGACATTGGCTGGAAGGTACTTCTTTGCCATTTACTATACTTACTGATCATAAGAACCTTCTGTATCTCCAAACAGCCAAACGACTAAATTCCAGGCAAGCACGCTGGTCCTTATTCTTCTCTCGGTTTCACTATAATTTGTCTTACATACCTGGTTCAAAAAATATTAAAGCAGACGCACTTTCCAGACAATTTCAAGATACCCCAGTTCCTGAGTCTGGTACCATTCTCCAACCTCATGAAGTCATTGCCCAGTTAACAACTTCTTGGTTACAAGAATTACAGTCCGCTCAAGAGCGTCTTCCTTTGTCCTGTAAACCTCCCAATGGTTTACTCTTTGTTCCTGAACGCCTTCGTTCCAAGATTTTATTTTGGGCTCATGATAGTCCCCTTTCTGGACATCCTGGCATCAGTATTACCACTCGAAACCTCAAACAACATGTCTGGTGGCCTACACTCTCTCAAGATGTGAAGGATTACGTCTCAGTATGCACACAATGTGCCATGAACAAAACTCCACGCCAACTTCCTTCAGGATTACTCCAACCATTGCCTATACCTCACCAGCCTTGGACTCATGTATCCATGGACTTTATTACCGATCTTCCCTTGTCCACTGGGAACAATACTATCTGGGTGGTGGTCGACAGGTTCACTAAGACGGCTCATTTTGTACCCTTGCCAGGATTACCATCTGCCAAAAGACTCTCTGAACTTTTTATTCTACATATTGTAAGAATCCATGGATTTCCTCTTGATATTGTTTCAGATAGAGGGGTACAATTCGTTTCTCGATTTTGGAGGTCACTTTGTAAACATTTTGGTACTACTATATCTCTCTCTACTTCTCACCACCCACAATCGAATGGTCAGACTGAAAGAGTAAACCAGTGTCTTGAAACATATCTTAGACATTATGTGGATCATTATCATTCTAACTGGACTTCTTACCTTCCTTTGGCTGAATTGGCCCATAATGCCCGGTACAATTCCTCCCTTCAGACTTCTCCTTTTCATGCAGCTTACGGATATCAGCCTAGGACGTTCCCTTTGCATACTTCCTCCACAGTGAATCCTGCTTCTGATCTTACAGCCCGAAGATTAACTCGACATTGGCAGAAGATACATCGTATTCTTTCTGTAACTTCTAGACGTTACAAGTTCTTTTCGGATCTTCGACGGAAAAAGGCTCCCAAATATCGCCCTGGTGATAAAGTTTGGATTTCCTCTCGATTTCTTCGCCTGAAACAACCTTCTAACAAATTGGGACCACGATATGTGGGTCCTTTCCGAATACTGGGTCAGGTATGTTCCACTGCTTATCGGGTAGCTTTACCCAAGTCTCTCAAAGTCCATCCGGTATTCCATGTTTCTCTTTTAAAACCTGTGATGATTAACAGGTATTCTAAGCCTTTTTCTAAACCTCCACCGTTATTGGTGCATGGACATCCTGAGTTTGAGATCAGCCATATTCTAGATTCCAAATTGCGGGGCAAGAAATTGTATTATCTCATTCATTGGAAGGGTTATCCAGTCACGGAACGTTCTTGGGAACCTGCTCATCAAGTAAATGCTCCAATATTGGTCAAGACCTTCCACAAGACTCATCCTGATAGACCTGGTCCTGTCCCCCGGAGGGGCCCTTGAGGAGGGGGTGCTGTCATGAGCGCTTCCGTTCATCGCCGTGTCGCCGCGGCTCCCGGAACTCCTCTGTGTCTCTGACGTCATGTTGCTTAGCAACATGACGCTTTCTCTCACACCCCTCTGATGACGGTTACGCTCCTGCCCTTTAAATCTCGGCGGGAGATCTGAATCTGGGCCCGTTTGTTTGTTTCCCTGGATTGTGAGTACCATATCAGTTTTATTCTTCTGTGTACCGACTTCTGCCTGCCTGACCAAGCCTCTTGCCTAATCCCTACTTGCTGATATTTGGACATTGACTTCTGCCTGCCTGACCTTGCCTGTAGCTATTACCCTTTTGCTGACACTTGGATGCCGACTTCTGCTTGCCTGACCCTGTCTTTTGCCTATACCTTTTGCTGATATTTGGATGCCGACTTCTGCCTGCCTGACCTTGCTTTGGCCTTTACCTTTAAACCTATTCTTTGTTAAACAAGACCTGCTTAAAGGGACATTTTACTTTTACAAGCTGCAAAAGAGAACTTTGCCTTTCTGTTTGTTATACACCTGCTTAAAAGGGACATTTACTTTTACAAGCTGCAAAAGAGAACTTTGCCTTTCTGTTTGTTATACACCTGCTTAAAAGGGACATTTACTTTTACAAGCTGCAAAAGAGAACTTTGCCTTTCTGTTTGTTATAAACCTGCTTAAAGGGACATTATACTTTTACAAGCTGCAAAAGAGAACTTTGCCTTTCTGTTTGTTATACACCTGCTTAAAAGGGACATTTACTTTTACAAGCTGCAAAAGAGAACTTTGCCTTTCTGTTTGTTATAAACCTGCTTAAAGGGACATTATACTTTTACAAGCTGCAAAAGAGAACTTTTCCTTTGTTTTACAAGCCTGCTAAAGAGGACCTTTTTCAGAAGCTTCAAAGTAAGAGCATTTCCTTTTTGTTCTTTGTACTACTTAAAGGGACGTTTTATCCTTTGTGGCTTTCCTGCATTCTGGAACAATATTCATTTTTGTTATCTTCTAATCTGCTTCCTGAGTGGGTCACGTCCTGGATATTTCTCAGTGTGCTAGCGTGTGCTTTCAATTCACGCTAGCAGTTGGGTTACATCCCGGATTGATTCCAGAGCGGCTGACAAATCCCAGAGTGTGCTAGAGGTACAGTATACCTTCTGAATACCAGTTTACAGTAATCCCAGAGTGTGCTAGAGGTACAGTATACCTTCTAAGTACCAGTTTTCAGTAATCCTAGAGTGTGCTAGAGCTACAGTAAACCTCGTAAATACCAGTTTACAGTAATCCTAGAGTGTGCTAGAACTACAGTAAGCCTTCTGAGTACCAGTTTACAGTAATCCTACAGTGTGCTAGAGCTACAGTAAAACTTCTGATTACCAGTTTACAGTAATCCCAGAGTGCGCTAGAGCTACAGTAAACCTTCTGAATACCAGTTTACAGTAATCCCAGAGTGTGCTAGAGCTACGGTAAGACTTCTGATTACCAGTTTACATTAATCCCAGAGTGTGCTAGAGCTACAGTAACCCTTCTGATTACCAGTTTACATTAATCCCAGAGTGTGCTAGTGCTACAGTAAACCTTCTGAATACCAGTTTAAAATAATCCCAGAGTGTGCTAGAGCTACAGTAAACCTTCTGAATACCAGTTTACAGTAATCCCAGAGTGTGCTAGAGCTACAGTAAACCTTCTGAATACCAGTTTACAGTAATCCTAGAGTGTGCTAGAGCTACAGTAAACCTTCTGAATACCAGTTTACAGTAATCCCAGAGTGTGCTAGAGGTACAGTATACCTTCTAAGTACCAGTTTTCAGTAATCCTAGAGTGTGCTAGAGCTACAGTAAACCTGATTACCAGTTTACAGAAATCCCAGAGTGTGCTAGAGCTACAGTAAACCTTCTAAGTACCAGTTTACAGTAATCCCAGAGTGTGCTAGAGCTACAGTAAACCTTCTAAGTACCAGTTTACAGTAATTCTACAGTGTGCTAGAGCTACAGTAAAACTTCTGATTACCAGTTTACAGTAATCCCAGAGTGTGCTAGAGCTACAGTAAACCTTCTGAATACCAGTTTACAGTAATCCCAGAGTGTGCTAGAGGTACAGTAAACCTCGTAAATACCAGTTTACAGTAATCCTAGAGTGTGCTAGAGCTACAGTAAACCTCGTAAATACCAGTTTACAGTAATCCTAGAGTGTGCTAGAGCTACAGTAAGCTTTCTGATTACCAGTTAACAGCAATATCTGAGTGAGTGTGCTAGCGCTACAGTAAGCCTTCTGATTACCAGTTAACA
This sequence comes from Bombina bombina, assembly GCF_027579735.1. Lineage (NCBI taxonomy): Eukaryota > Metazoa > Chordata > Amphibia > Anura > Bombinatoridae > Bombina > Bombina bombina. The sequence continues at coordinate 576,307,906 of NC_069499.1, forward strand.
GCAATATCTGAGTGAGTGCGCTAGAGCTACAGTAAGCCTTCTGAGTATGAGTTTTACAGTAATCCTAGAGTGTGCTAGAGCTACAGTAAGATTTATGAGTACCAGTTTACAGTAATCCCTGAGTTTTCTAGAGCTGCAATAAGACTTCTGAATACCAGTTTACAGTATTCCCTGAGTGGGCTAGAGCTACAGTAAGCCTTCTGAGTACCAGTTTACAGTAATCCTAGAGTGTGCTAGAGCTACACTAAGCCTTCTGAGTACCACTTTACAGTAATCCCTGAGTGTGCTAGAACTACAGCAAACCTTCTGAGTACCAATTTACAGTAATCCTAGAGTGTGCTAGAGCTACAGTAAACCTTCTGATTACCAGTTTACAATAATTCCAGAGTGTGCTAGAGCTACATTAAGCATTCTGAGTACCAGTTTACAGTAATCCCTGAGTGTGCTAGAGATACAGTAAACCTTCTGAGTACCAGGTTACAGTTACCCCTGAGTGTGCTAGAGCTACAGTAAACCTTCTGAGTACCAGGTTACAGTAACCCCTGAGTGTGTTAGAGCTACAGTAAACCTTCTGAGTACCAGGTTACAGTAACCCCTGAGTGTGTTAGAGCTACAGTAAACCTTCTGAGTACCAGTTTACAGTAATCCCTGAGTGTGTTAGAGCTACAGTAAACCTTCTGAGTACCAGTTTACAGTAATCCCTGAGTGTGTTAGAGCTACAGTAAGACTTCTGAGTACCAGTTTACAGTAATCCCTGAGTGTGTTAGAGCTACAGTAAACCTTCTGAGTACCAGTTTACAGTAACCCCTGAGTGTGTTAGAGCTACAGTAAACCTTCTGAGTACCAGTTTACAGTAATCCCTGAGTGTGTTAGAGCTACAGTAAACCTTCTGAGTACCAGTTTACAGTAATCCCTGAGTGTGTTAGAGCTACAGTAAACCTTCTGAGTACCAGTTTACAGTAATCCCTGAGTGTGCTAGAGCTACAGTAAACCTTCTGAGTACCAGGTTACAGTAACCCCTGAGTGTGTTAGAGCTACAGTAAACCTTCTGAGTACCAGGTTACTGTAATCCCTGAGTGTGTTAGAGCTACAGTAAACCTTCTGATTACCAGGTTACAGTTACCCCTGAGTGTGCTAGAGCTACAGTAAACCTTCTGAGTACCAGGTTACAGTAACCCCTGAGTGTGCTAGAGATACAGTAAACCTTCTGAGTACCAGGTTACAGTTACCCCTGAGTGTGTTAGAGCTACAGTAAACCTTCTGATTACCAGGTTACAGTTACCCCTGAGTGTGCTAGAGCTACAGTAAACCTTCTGAGTACCAGGTTACAGTAACCCCTGAGTGTGCTAGAGATACAGTAAACCTTCTGAGTACCAGGTTACAGTAATCCCTGAGTGTGCTAGAGCTACAGTAAACCTTCTGAGTACCAGGTTACAGTTACCCCTGAGTGTGTTAGAGCTACAGTAAACCTTCTGATTACCAGGTTACAGTTACCCCTGAGTGTGCTAGAGCTACAGTAAACCTTCTGAGTACCAGGTTACAGTAACCCCTGAGTGTGCTAGAGATACAGTAAACCTTCTGAGTACCAGGTTACAGTAATCCCTGAGTGTGCTAGAGCTACAGTAAACCTTCTGAGTACCAGGTTACAGTTACCCCTGAGTGTGTTAGAGCTACAGTAAACCTTCTGATTACCAGGTTACTGTAATCCCTGAGTTTGCAAGAGCTATAGTAAACCTTCGCAGGTTAAACATCTAGGTTTAAGTGCATGAATCAGAGTGTTTTATTTAACATTTAGCATTTTCAAATATATGCACAATTTCATTGTGAAAGGCATTCACACACAATTACAGGGAACAAACAGTGATTGTCTGCTTCAACCTATGAGATAAGGATAGAATATTAAATCAACCTAAATGTAAACTATGTATTACAGATCCTTAGACTGCATCCCATGACTACATGAAATGTGCAGAAGCCAACAAATACAATTGTTGATCTATGCAAATTAATTGACTAGTGTAACTGCAAATTATGACAGAAAGCTAGTATTTTTTTATTAACCTTTGACACCACGTGAGAGCACCAGAAATAGAACAAGATGAAGTAGTACTCTGTATCAAATCGCCTGAGTTCATTTTAAACGTTCCGATAAATGTAAATGTTTTAAAGTTTAAAGGGACACTAAACCCAAACATTTTCTTTCATTATTCAAGTAGAGAATACAATTTCAAAGAACATTCCAATTTACTTTTAGATAATAGAAGTAAATTAGAAAATTGATTAAAATTGCATGCTCTTTCTAAATCATGAAAGAATAAATTTGAAAGAAAAAAATTGGGTTTCATGTCCCTTTAAGGCACTGTGCACTTCATATTTGGATTGTCACTAATATTGATACCTGTTTGGAGGAAATCCTTTATGTTTATTTACTAGGGAGATAGGATAAGAGTAGGATATTGGTTACCTGTACAAACGTTGGTGAAGACGCTGTCGTCCTTCAGCGTGAGGGAGGCTTGACACCCTGGGATCTGAAATTGTAGGTGAGATTCACAGTCGTGTCTATCCGCATATAATAGAAAAGCAACAAAATCTCCATACAGGTAAATGATTAATTAGATGCAGTCCTTAGTAATAGAGGATTGACACTATGCACAAGCCTTATAAAACAATTGAAAATGTATTCGATATGCATTAAGAGTTGAAGGCAAACTCACAGAAGACAGGGAGGAGATACGTCATCTGACGCGTTTCACTTCCCACTGGCGCTTTCTCAAAGATAGTCTGGTAACATCAGTATACAGGTATAAATGACCGCGTAAAAGTACACGCCCCCCAGACACCTGAGATATAAGCTGTCTGTGTGTAATGCCTTGGGATGACCCGCTCCATAATTGGAGATTTCAGCATAGGTCAAAAAAATAAGTGTTGTCACAACTTCATTTGTTATGAAGGACAAGCCCTAAAACCCACGGGAGTACAAACAGGTCAAAAGATACATGTATAATACTCGATACAATGTGATAAACAGAAAAATAGTGAAAAACAAAAATACATTGTTACAAAATATAAACAAAACAATGATAAAAAGCAAAAAATATATTGAAGACAGACGGAAGATGTAATTGATCATAAATTGATACAAGGCACTTTCTAGGTATTCATTTAGATGAGGAAAAATCTAAGTAGTAGAGCAAAAAACTCATCATTAGTCAAGAGGAGAAATGATGTGTCCCAAACCAACAGGTGTATATTCTCGGATACTTTCATTCTTGCTTTTTTGCTTTACTCTTGGTATCGTTGTGGATATAGCGCATCTAATGTTTTCGGCGACATAGACATTTTGAATCACAAAAGCCCCTGGTTATTATAACATTATGGGCATAGATTATAGTATTACATAGAGACTAGTTATGTTTAAGAGACATTGGGCACTTGGCTATAGTTACAGCCAACTATCAAAGAAATACTCAATACTAATGATATATGTCAAAAATATAGCAAATATAGAAACAATAATAAGAATGGATGTAGATGTAAATATAAGTATAAATAGAGATGTAGGACTAATACTCATTGGCCAGCCCAAATTGCATATTTTGGCATATATCTATAAAGGAATACAGGATAATGTTTAACCATGTACAGGTAATTAGATACAGGTGGCCCTCGTTTTACAACGGTTCAATTTACACCGTTTCAGAATAACAACGTTTTTTTCCAGTCATGTGACTGCTATTGACAAGCATTGAGAAGCAGTGCATTTATTAAAATAGCCAGTAGGTGGAGCTGTCAGCTTGTGTTGCAGCAAAGCCAAGCAAGCTGAAATTAATCAGTTTAACCAGACCTGAGCTATTGAGCAGATTTCAAAGGAACAAGATCTTCCTGTCTATAACTCAGTCCAGATTGGAATGCATAGAAAGAACTGTTTGCAGGAAAATGCAAGTGAAGTCTGTGTTGTGTGATTATTTTATTAGATTTATAATGCTGTTTAGCAAATGTTTTTGTTCATTTAACTTAGTTTAATATATATTCTGTGTTGTGTGATTATTTTATTAGGTTTACAATGCTGTCTTCATTTCAAATCTTTTAAAATAATGTATTAGGTGTTACTTATGACAATTTTGAGAGGGGCCTGGAACCTAACTCCCCCACTTCCCATTGACTTACATTATAAACTGGGTTTCAATTTACAACAGTTTTGATTTGCAACCATTCCTTCTGGAACCTAACTCTGGCGTAAACTGAGGGCTACCTGTACATAAATCAGACACGCTGGTATAGGTCCAGGTCCCCTCTCAGATTTATTCCTTTTGGTTCTTTGGTTTCTAATTTAAAAATCAATTGGACCTCCCTGTCCAATAGCTTTCTGTATCTGTCTCCTCCTCTTTTATTAGGGGGGGATGTAGTTTATTGCCTAAAACATCAGGGCCTTTGTTTTTTTTCCTCATGAAGGTTAAAATGTTTACCTACTGTGGTCTTAGGGGGGTCTTTTTCTATTGATGTGCATGTGTGTTCACATATCCTGTCTTTTAGATTTCTGCTTGTGCAGCCTGTATATTGTTTTCCACAAATTTTACATGTGATCAGATAAATGACAAGTTTTGAACAAAATCTAATCTATAGTTGATGTTGTGTACAGAGTTATTTGTTGTAGAGACTATTTCATTGCCTGTTTTACAGTGGGTACAAACATTGAGGTGTCTACCGCAGCAGAAAAAAACTTTTCTTGCTAGCCAGGTTTCTCTAGTAGAGGATTCCGAATTATATACATACTTAGACAGACATCGCTGAATGCGGAGAGCAATACGCTCTCCGTATTCAGCATTGCACCAGCAGCTCACAAGAGCTGCTGGTGCAACGCCGCCCCCTGCAGACTTGCGGCCAATCGGCCACCAGCAGAGGGTGTCAATCAACCCTATCGTACTCGATCGGGTTGAATTCCGGCGATGTCTGTCCGCCTGCTCAGAGTCTGAAGGAAACACGGGGCGTCAAGCTCCATACCGAGCTTGATAGATAGGCCCCTTAATTAGATGGCTTCCAATAGTTTCCGCCCTTTTTAGAATAAACTTAATTCCTTTATCTAGAATATTTTTACACTGGGAATCCAGTGTAAAAATCTCTAGATTTTTGTATATAATATTTGGGTTATAAATTTTATGTCGTCCAGGCTTTCTATCTTTTGTAAATTTTGTTGTTGTTTTTGTAATAGTTTAAACCTGTTAATTTTTCAGATTTTTTGTCCTAGTTGTAATAGGGATTCTCTGTTATAGCCTCTCTTTACTAATCTATAAACAAGGTCCAAAGACTGTTTGTCATAACTTTCTATATCTGTACATATTCACTTAATTCTGATTAGTTGGCAAGATTCTGCTCTCAGAATTGTATTTCCAGTGATCTTCTTTCTATACAATTCTTTCTATACAATTCTGAGGATACTTTTCGTATTTTCACCTTTTAGGAGAATATCTAGATATACTATGGTATGGCTAGTTAATTGGTGAGGGAATATTAGGTTCACTTGGTTTGAATTTATATACATATGACTTAATGAAATTGCTATAGACATTCAACATGTATGTTGACTCGAACCAACCCAGAACCAACCTAGAAACAAATTGGCATAGGAGCGGCAACTCTTAATGCATATTGAATACATTTTCAATTGTTTTATAAGGCTTGTGCATAGTGTCAATCCTCTATTACTAAGGACTGCATCTAATTATTATTCACCTGTATGGAGATTTTGTTGCTTTTCTATGTTTATTTACTAGCAAGCTAAGTGGACCCCTCATGGAGCCTTTGACAGTCGGCCTGCAATTTCCTTTTTTAGTTCACAAACAAAACAGTTTTAATTACTTTATTATGTTGAGTTAATTTTATTATACACCTAAATATTTTATTCCTCTGTTATAGACTATAGGTTTCATTTAGTTCCAACACATTTGGCTAACATACGCTTGAGGGATTGCAATCTATTTGGCATAAAGAACATGAAAGCATGGATTCATCCTATCTTGTATTAACTGTTCAAGGTGGGGGTGGTGGTGTAATAGTGTGGGGGATATTTTCATGTCCATCCCTCTATAACTACAGTGTACCCATTTTCTGATGGCTACTTCCAGCAGGATAATGCACCATGTCACAAAGCTCAAATCATCTCAAACTGATTTCTGGAACATGACAATGAGTTCACTGCACTCCAATGACCTCTACAGTTACCAGATCTCATTCCAATAGAGCACCTTTGGGATGTGGTGGAACGGGAGATTTGCATCATGGATGTGCAGCCAAAAAATCTGCAGCAACTGCGTGATGCTATCATGTCAATATGGACCAAAATGTCTGAGGAATGTTTCCAACACCTTGTTGAATCTAAGCCACAGAGAATTAAGGCAGTTCTGAAGGTAAAAGCGGGTCCAACATGGTACTAGCAAGGTGTACCTAATAAAGTGGCCGGTGAGTGTATATATATTTGTTTTATTTTGTAAGCAGCAAGTGACCTTGTGCCATGTAGGTTTCAATTATCTGGCAATACTATGAGAACTCTGCCATGTAAATATCTTGAGAAAACCCGGCAGAATTTGTCTCTTGAAACTATGTATACGTTTTGTTGATTGCTCACACCTGTGACTGATATTAAACCAAGCTTTAACTTCTTTTGAGGTCCAGTAAACTCAGAACTAAATTATTAGAATTAGCATTGTTTATAAAAAAATACAAGATATAACAAAATAACTTGCACTAATTTCTCTCCAACTGATGGAAACAGGACTCAGTTTTTTACTGGCAGTTGCACAGGAGTTCCTTTCGTAAGAGCTCCTTTCTTGGCTGACCAAGTTCTAAAACTTTGCCATGCATACATGTGGGTACTCAGAACAACCAATCAGAAATTGTACTGGTAAATGCATATGCACTCATTAATTAATCTACAGTTTGATAAAGTTCCCATCCAGGGAACTGGTCTGCCTGCATTTGGGACTATGAAGGTGGCATCCACCTCCCACATTTTGTTATTGCATAAACAAGTGCTTGTGCAACTCTACTTCTAGGCCTGATTATCTCAAATTTGCATTAAAAAACCTTGTCATCACTTTAGGGAAATTATCTAATAAATGGGGCTGTTCCTGAGAGTTTTGAGATGCCTCCCATAGAAAGTAATGGAGTTTGCTGGAAAGTGAAGTTTCTCTGGGGAGAGTGAATTTATCAGGGAGCAGTAGGCTCGCTTTAAAAATGAACTACTGCAGCCAATACAAATCACATTTCCTTGCTTTCAGCATATAGTATTACTAGCACCTCTTTTTTGAATGCATGTGTTTTTCTATTAGGGTATAAGTGTCTGCAAGATAAAACAAGGAGATCTTCAGAGGGAAATACAGCAAGACCTAGCAGGGGACTTTCGCATATGCCTATTTAACATCTCTTTTGCCCAATAGCAGAGGTGGGAAAGCTAATTTACAATAAGGAAAACAATACATTTTAAATGTCACAGTTTTTTTGCACATGGGGTGTCATTTTATTATGGTTTCTACTGTGCATTACATAGTTTTTTTTCTTCCTGTGCAATTTCAATACAAATTTTAATTTCTCCAAAAAATACATTTGCATAACAATGTTTTTTTTTTACTAATTTGAAACTGAGTTATCAATACAATTTTTTACTGTCTTTTAATTTCATTATTTAATTTCTTAATGTCATACTATTTTTAAATAGTAATTTAAGATTACTATTGTAATGCATACATCTCCTTTAAAGGGACACTGAACCCAAAATTTTTCTTTGGTGATTCAGATAGAGCAGAAATTTTAAACAACTTTCTAATTTACTCCTATTATCATTATTTTTGTTCTCTTGCTATCTTTATCTGAAAAAGAAGGCATCTAAGCTAAGGAGCCAGGCAATTTTTGGTTCAGAACTCTGGACAGCACTTGTTTATTGGTGGGTGAATTTATCCACCAATCAGCAAGAACAACCCAGGTTGTTCACTAAAATTGGGCCGGCATCTAAACTTACATTCTTGCTTTTCAAATAAAGATATCAAGAGAATGAAGAAAATTTGATAATAGGAGTAAAATAGAAAGTTGCTTAAAATTGCATGCTCTATCTGAATCACAAAAGAAAAAAATTGGGTTCAGTGTCCCTTTAAATGCCTTTCTCCCTTTGTGAGACACACAGCTCTCAAACTAAAATATACCTTTAGATAATTCTAAAAGGGGGATTCATATTATTGGTGAGAGATCTTTTTTTTAGATAATCTGAAGAGCATACAATTATAAACAACTTTCTAATTTACTTCTATTATCTAATTTGCTTCATTCTCTTGATATTCTTTGCTGAAAAGCATATCTAGATATGCTTAGTAGCTGCTGATTGGTAGCTGCACATAGATGCCTCCTGTGATTGGTTCACCATGTGCATTGCTATTTCCTCATTAAAGTATATCTAAACAATGAAGCAAATTAGGTAATAGAAGTAAATTGGAAAGTTGTTTAAAATTGTATTCTCTACCTTAATCATGAAAGAAAATGTTTGGGTATAGTGTCCCTTTAAGGATGATTTAATTTCATCACATCTGAGGTGGCAGCAGCAGGTTTAAAGGGACATAATACCCAAACATGTTTTTTTGTGATTCAAATAGAGCATATCATTTTAAACAACTTTCCAATTCTTTATTGAAAAGCAGGGGGTAAGTTCAGTGGCAAGCACATGTTTACAGCACTATATGGCAGCAGTTTTGCAAGAATGCTATACATTAGTATGATCACTAGATGACAGCACTTTTTCTTGCCATTTAGTGCTGTGAACATGAGCAGGCTACCTACATACATATCTTTTCAACAAAGGAACCCATCAGAATGAAATACATTTGATAACAGAAGTAAATTGGAAACTTTTTATTAATTGTATGCTCTTCCTGAATCATGATGGAAATGTTTTTGGGTTTCATGCCCCTTTAAGACGATTGCTTTTAAACCATGCAATTGCAGGATCTCGTGAGGGCTCTGTAGCAGTTGTAAAAGAAAGTTAACTGCTCATAAAGGTCATTGCACAATAATCATTTGTGTGACTAAAACTTTGTATATGCCCCAAAAAGAAATGTTTAAAGGGACACTGAACCCAATTTTTTTCTTTTGTGATTCAGATAGAATATGACATTTTAAGCAACTTTCTAATTTACTCCTATTATCAAATTTTCTTCATTCTCTTGGGATCTTTATTTAAAATGCAAGAATGTAAGTTTAGATGCCGGCCCATTTTTGGTGAACAACCTGGGTTGTTCTTGCTGATTGGTGGATAAATTCATCCACCAATAAAAAGTGCTGTCCAGAGTTCTGAATAAAAAATAAAAGCTTGGATGCCTTTTTTTTCAAATAAAGATAGCAAGAGAACGAAGACAAATTGATAATAGGAGTAAATTAGAAAGTTGCTTAAAATTGCATGCTCTGTCTGAATCACAAAAGAAAAAAATTGGGTTCAGTGTCTCTTTAAACAATATTATGTCTTGTTTCTTGAATGTATTTATTTAATACTCTTAGTTGATGCCATGCAAGACAAAATTATATTCTTTTACTTAAAAATTGCAGCTTGAATATTTTGTCCTGTGACTGTATAACAAAGAAAATTAAGCAGTTCACATTTGAACTGTGCGTCATTACTCTATTTCCTTTTTATAATTAAACATCTTCATCAATAAAATATAAGTGACACAATAAAAAGAAATGATTGATAACTCCAGTGCATACAGGTTTTACAGTTTTGTTTTTCTTTTTCTAAATGGAAATGTTTGGCCAAATGAGTAGTATAAATGTAATAACTTTTCTTGCCAATTGTTACTAATTGTATTTTCTGCTTTCACTGACACACCTAGCAATAGGTAGGGAAAATAAGGATATTGTTCTCTATGAGTTATTTAATAAATGTGTCATTTGAATATCTGAAAAGTACTCTCTAACATAAAATGTACCTGTCAGTCCTAACCTACCTATAGGATAAGCACATACACTAAATAATGTACATGCATTTCTATGTATATGGAAGAGCTCCTGTTGTAGTATGTGGTAATGTGTAAACCTGTTGAATGCATAGCAACGCCAACTAGGTCAAGTGAAAGAAAGGCTACACGCAGTAATAGCCATGGGTTATGTTTACTCAGATATTCAGTATTAAAGGGACATACAATCCATTTTTTTTATTTTGGAATTCAGCTAGAACAACAATTTTAAACAACCTTCCAATTTACTTATAATATTCTTTTGCATGCTCTATCTGAATCATGAAAGTTTAATTTTTACTTTTTATTTTCCCTTTAACTGCTGGGTTTTTTTTTGTTTTTTTTGTTTGTTTTAGATTCTTATAACTTTTGAATGGCTAAATGACTTGGTAGTTTTCATTGAAATGATAGAGGCTACAACCCCTTAAAATTTGAAGTCAATCTGTCGACTCTTATTTGTGTTATAAATTATTTAATATTGTATTTAGACAATAGTATAGCCAAAACTACTGCACCAATTGTCATGATATTTAACAAGGCTATAGATGTTGCGGTATTAAGTATTATTAATCTTATTAAAATCTGTTCAGTAGGTCAGACAATATTAGGCCTCAAAGTTGCATTCTTACAATATTGATTGAGTATGTACAAAAGAAAAAAGCAGGTCAAAGATTCTACATGAACATAACTGAATCTTTTGTAGAGTTTTACTCTTAAAATGAATTTTTGCAGCTGGTAGTGATCTGAAAGCTAATATAAAGCTCCCAAGCAGCAATCTGTGGGCATGCTGAATTTTGTATAATAATTAAAGTGATGGTAAAGTCTCCACTTTTTAAAATAAGATCCGGAATGTTAGTAAAATTTTAGATGGAGTTTCATTCATCAGTTGTAAAGAAAATGCGCTGTAACTTACTTTTTAACGTAGATATAAAATTCAAATACCCCACGCTCTGCCACCCACTTCAGAAGTCAAGATTGGAGAACAATTCAAACCGTTAGCTCACATACTCTTAGATTACGAGTTTTGCGCTAAACAGGGTGCGAAACTAACGCCAAAAAAGTTGCGTTATTTCACTCTCCATAGAGCTTCCATTACGAGTTACTGAAAAGCCTCCTTCTGCTGTGCGATATGGTGCATTAAGCTCCATACTGCACACAATTTTATTTTGACGTGCTCGTGCACGCTTTTCCCCATAGACATCAATGGGGAGAGAGTGTTAGAAAAAAAAATAACACCTGAAGTGCGGAATGAAAAATCTCTGTAACGCAACCCCATTGATGTCTATGGGGAAAAAAAAGTTACGTTTAAAACTAACACCCTAACATAAACCTCAAGTCTAAACACCCCTAATCCACCGCCCCCGACATCGCTGACACCTAAATAACATTATTAACCCCTAATCGTCGCCACTAACTAAACCTATTAACCCCCAAACCTCTAGCCCCCCACATCACCGCCACTAAATAAACCTATTAACCCCTAAACTGCCAGCCCCCCCCACATTGCAAAACACATTAAACTATTAACCCCTAAACCTAACACCCCCTTAACTTTAAATTAAAATTACAATATAACTATCTTAAAATAAATAAAAACTCACCTGTGAAATAAAAAAAATCTAAATTTAAACTAAAAGTTAACCTAACATAACTATTCTAATAAAATAATAAAATTACCAATTAAAAAAACTAAATGACAAATTTAAAAAAACGTAACACTACGAAATTTTTTAAAAAAATCTAAAATTACAAAAAATAATAAACACTAAATTACGAAAAATAAAAAACACTAAGCTTACAAAAAATAATAAACGAAATGATCGAAAATAAAAACAATTACACCTAATCTAATAGCCCTATAAAAATAAAAAGCCCCCCAAAATAAAAACATTGCCCTAAGTTAAACAGCTCTTTTACCTGGAAAAAAATATAAAGTCCCCCAACAGTAAAACCCACCACCCAACCAACCCCCCAAAATAAAAAAACCTAACTCTAAAATATCCTGAACTACCCATTGCTCCTAAAGGGACATTTGTATGGGCATTGCCCTTAAAAGGGCATTCAGCTCTTTTACACTGCCCTTTAAAGGGCATTCAGCTCTTTTACAAGTGCCCATCCATAATCTAAAAATAAACCCCACCCCAAAAAACAAAACAAAACAAAACACTAACCCCATAAAATCTACTCATGGTTCCTGAAGTCCAGACATCCATCTTCATCCAGGCGGCGAGACGTCTTCATCCAGGCGGCGACACCTTCATCCATCTCGGGGACGTCTTCTATCTTCATCCCGGCGGCATGGAGCGAAGCTATCCTGGAAGCCATCCTGCGCGGAGCGTCCTCTTCATACGGTCACCACCGTACACTGAAGTTGAATGCAAGGAAGCCGTTTCAAAATGGCGTACCTTACATTCCTATTGGCTGATTTGATTCTTCAAAATCAAATCAGCCAATAGGATGAGAGCTTCTGAAATCCCATTGGCTGTTAAAATCAGTCAATAGGATTTCAGTAGCTCTCATCCTACTGGCTGTTTTGAACAGCCAATTAAAAAAGAAGGTAAGAGCCCATTTACTCCCCAGGGGAGGTTGGGGAGTAAATGGGCTTTTACCTTCTTTTTTAATTCAGCAAGGAAAACTAGAATCTAAAAACTCTAGGCGATTAATTTATATGCGTTCCACTTATGTCCTACGTGACTCTATTTATATAGAAATAGGATCGCTATTTAAAAATTCTTTACCCTGGAATATAAGTGTTGCGAAGGAGGAATAAGCACAACCTCCTTACTATTTTATATAACTGAATAAGGACACAGGCAGTTATTTATACTGTAATAGCAAAAGCAGGTCTATGGGAGAAGTTATTTCCTAAGCATTATACACAACTGAAACTATATGTAATTATTTGTAAGCACTGAAGTGGGAGTATGTGTAAACTGGATATTTAAATTAGAACTTACTGCAGCAGTCATTTAGGCTGTTAATGTAGATACATCCTCTCAATACTGGTTACACATTCCCTGAGTACTAATAGTATATAACAGTAACTATATTTATTTACTTTAACTATTGGAAAGGGGAAGATTTATATACCAGATACTTTGATTCAGACTTACTGCAGCACCTCACTGAGCAACTACTAAATATATTTAGCTATTTAATACCGGTAACCCACACAGTAACGATTAGTCACTTTAAATTTCAGTTGTATTTAGCTAATGAGTATGGATTAATATCGTCATCCTAGGCCATTTAAAGGGACAACTTGCGTCTCATTAACCCTGGCTTGCTTTCTTAGTCAGGAGACAAAAATATAACCTGTGCAATCTTCAGTATTTGATTTGTAAACACTTATTAGGGTCTAGTTACAAATTTCTTGTGTTTTTAACCAACAACCATTTATTTTAAAGTTGCCAATTAAAAGTTACATTTTATTATTTTGTCCTATCTCAAATCTGCTATACTTTGCTCTAAATGTTCTTGAAGTTGTACATTTTTTTGCAGTCTTGTACTGTTTTTTGGAAAATAAGTTTATTTGGTGTCTCTATGTCTTTACATGCTGCTTAATTCTCACTAACCATGAAGTGAGAAATAAACTTTATGTGTTACACATGAATGTTTTCAGTGGTTTACATCAATGAGTTATTTCTCAGATTTTTCTATATTTACCCCTTTTGTATGAGTATGTGCTGGAACAAAGATTACCCTTTATCTTTCTCCTTATATATATATATATATATATATATATATATATATATATATATATATATATATATATATATATATCGCATATAGCATGGAGCATGAAAACAATTGTACTCTCTGTATTTAATATCACTTCAAAGTTTAATGTGACATTTCACATTCCTCAGACTATATATATATATATATATATATATATATATATATATATATATCATATGTCTAACTAAGGGAAAAAGGGGCAACTAGACGTGGACTCCTTGCTCAGTGTGCTTAGAGGAATATGGCTACACCTCACTGACGAGGCCCAATGAAGGCTGAAATGACTGAAATGATCATCTGGGGTTGCTGTGTTCCTTGTTCAGAGAGGAATTGCCTGGTATTTTGGCACTGGAGTGACTGTAATAGGCGGGATCAGACTGATATACTACAAGAAAGTTCTACTCTGTGAAAAGCTTTACTGGGCTAAAAATAAGCTGCACCCAGGTGGTAAATCACCATAGAACAGGCTAACAATGGTATTGAGCTAGTTGTTCGTTCCTGTGAGTGCACTTCTTTCTGTATGTACTGTCTCCCTAAGGGAAAAAGGGGCAACCAGACGTGGACTCCTTGCTCAGTGTGCTTAGAGGAATATGGCCTCACCTCACTGGTGAGGCCCAATGAAGGCCGAAACGATCGTCTGGGGTTGCTGTGTTACTTGTTCAGAGTGGAATTGCCTGTGATTTCAGTACTGGACTGACCGTAATAGGTGGGATTAGACTGAAAAGACTGAAAGTTTTACTCTGTGAAAAGCATTACTAGGCTAAAAATAAGCTACACCCAGGTGGTAAATTGCCATAGAACAAGCTAACAAGTTATTGAGCTGTTTATTCATTCCTGAGGGTGCGCTTCTCGTTGTGTGTAATCTGAGTATATAGTTTGTTTACACTGTTATTATGTTGTAGAAATAGTGTTTGTTTATTTTGTGCCCCCTATATTGAATTTTTTTTGCAGACCTGATTAACCTGAATTAGCCAGCAAGAAATCCAGCCCTAGCTGCTCTTATAGAGAACGCTGTGAGAAGTTTAAATACACATAGGAAAGTCATAAGTATAACCTACATTCTTTAATAATTATGGATACTAAAAAGCTATAATTTATAAGTATATTTGTACCATATTAACCACAGAAAATAGGACAAATTAACCAAGATTATATTAATCTCCATTATGACATCTGCAATGTCTGTAACACAATCATATCAGAACTCAATTAACTGAAGACAATTTTCAATTTTAAGAAGAGAGTGGAACAAAATATATTTTCTTATGTGAATAATTCCAAATTAAAAATGGAACTTGAATCTTCTACTCCATTAGTAAATTAAAGCAAGGGCTGAAAGGAATAAAATTGTGAGTCAAGGCACAAATTTGATTGACATTAAAGGACGGATAATGTGTCCTGCTTTCACTCATTATAGAAAACAGATTTTTATTGTTATTGGTCCTGCATGAGTCTTGGGAGTCCTGGTAAAGGCTAGTGACATTTTCAGGACCACAATTTCCATGGCAAAGTAAATGTCTATTAGTTGATTTTCCATGAAATCAGGAATGTCTATTCGCACACATATATCTAAGGCAAATATTAAAGGTCAGATCTCTGTTTGCTTCAATTGTAGGAGCTATGAAATATAAGGTAGCAACGTTAAAAACTGTTTTATCTTTAGATATTTAATTAAAGACCAGTTAAATTAATGGGCAACTTCCACTGATATGTTTATGTATAATATGATTAAAGGGATACTAAGCCCACATTTTGTTCTTCCTTGATTCAGATAGAGCATGTAATTTTAAGCAACTTTCTAATGTACACCTATTATCAATTTTTCTTTGTTCTCTTGTAATCTTTATTTAAAAAAAGCTGAAGTCTAAGTTTAAGAGCCGGCCCATTTTTGGTTCAGCACCCTGGGTAGTGCTTGATGAATGGTGGATAGATTTAGCCACCAATCAGCAAGGGCTACCCAGGTGCTGAACCAAAAATGGACCGGCTCTTAAGCTTACATTCCTGATTTTCAAATAAAGATAGCAAGAGAATGAAGAAAATGTGATAATAGGAATAAATTAGAAAGTTGCTTAAAATTGCATGGTCTATCTGAATCATGAAAGAAAAATATTTGGTTCAGTGTCCCTTTAAGTATGTTTAACAACCTGCCATGTCTGGCTGCTCCATTTAACAAACGTATGAGACATTTTGTTTGAGCACTATTTGAGAGCTTTGAATGAATACATCAGAAACACAAAATATATTTCAAAAGTACAGCAGATTGCTATTATCGTTTTAACATCTGATGACAACTAGTTACAATGTACTTTAATGTTCACAATAACACTGTTTTCATTTGTATTTAAAATATATTGGACACACCAAATCAACAGCTAGCTCCCAGCTTCTAAGCCTACCTAAGTATGCTTTGCAACAAAGGATACCAAGAGAGCTAAACAAAACAGATAATAGAAGTAAATTGGAAAGTTATTTAAAATTGTATGTTCTATCTGAATCATAAAAGAAAAAAATCAGAAGCTTTTTCTTTCCATAAAAAGAGGTATACCAGTATAGAACATGAGATTTTAGGTTGGGGCAAAATGCCCATTATTATATATCAATTGACAGTAAGTTGAGCTATTTTAAAAGAGAAAATAATATTAAATAACAAAATAATGTTTAATTCATTTTTAATGTTTGTACCACTTACTTTTAGCAAATGTATAAGAATCAAACTGCAGCCCTTGCATGTTATTAAGTACTAAGAGAACTATACACAGAAAGCTGCCATTCAAGGCTATGGGCTGGCACAGCAGTGGCAATGTGAGGGAGCTTAACAGTGTTAACAATGTGTTTAACTGTTTTGAAGAGGTTAAACAAATAAGGCTGAGCACAATCTTGCTCTTGTTTTTGGTAGATAACAATTTCTGACATTTGTCCAGTACTGTCAAACCTGCTGTTAATTTACCAGAAGCTTGAAATAGTTACCTCATGAAAACAGCACATAATTATTATCTTCATTGTTAATCTCCCACATTTCATAGTCCAGAACCGAATGCACAGGACTAAATGGACATAAAACACATTCTTTTTTTAATGATTCAGAAAGAGCATGTAATTTTAAGCAACTTTCTAATTTACTCCTATTATCAATTTTTCTTCGTTCTTTTGCTATCCTCATTTAAAAAGTAGGAATTTAAAGCTTAGGAGCCAGCCCATTTTAGGTTCAGCAACCTGGATAGCACTTGCTTATTGGTGGCAAACCAATAAGCAAGCATAACACAGGTTCTCTACCAAAAATTGGCCGGCTCTTAAGTTTTACATTCCTGCTTTTTAAATAAAGATAGCAAGAGAACGAAGAAAAATTGATAATAGGAGTAAATTAGAAAGTTGCTTAAAATTGAATGCTGAAATTTGGGTTTAGTGTCCCTTTAAGAGGCAGGTAGCGGACTAAAATAATCCTTATCCGATCAGGATGATTGACGGCCCCTGCTAGCGGCCGATTTGCCGCGAGTGAGTAGAGGGCGGCATTGCACAAGCATTTCACTAGAAATGCTTGTGCAATTTTAAATGCCGACAGCGTATGCCCCATGGTAAATCTACCCCAATGAGTTCAGCTAGCTCTAGTAGTGCCTTGCTGCTTCTTCAACAAAAGATACCAAGAGAATTAAGCAAATTAGATAATAGAAGTAATTAGATAGTTGATTAGATTGTATTCTGAATCGCGACAGAAAAGTTTCATGTCCCTTTAAGGGCAAACAAAGTGATGATTTTGTGAGTTTAGCAATTACAGCACAGGTTAAAAGGCCCTTTGTTGATCTATCACTTTTAATGTGATGCTAATAGGTGACATGTGCATCTGTGCTCCACAACCATAGATACAGTATATGTTTGTGTCTTTTTAGGGGATTTGAACAGGGTCATTATCGGTATAGTGGACATGTATTTAATAGATCTCATTTTTATTTGTGTAAAAGCACTTCATTTAATGTTCCTTATTGCACTAACAAATCACTTTAAGTAAGATATTGTGTCATTTTTGCTGGAATGTTGTTTATTTTCCAGAAAAAAAACACAATGTAACAAATATATATATATATATATATATATATATATATATTGACAATAGCGCACTCTAACAGACAAAAGCCTTTATAGGACCAGGGTGCAGTCTTCAATACAAATATGCACACTCTTTATTTACATGCAGAGAGTGCATCCTGTTTGTATGATATATATATATATATATAATGTTGCATTTGTGTTGTAGCATGAAGACCGTACTATCAGCAAAATGAATGAGCTCACAGCACTATTTAGAGGTTAGACATATGTATAGTTATACAAATAGACAGGCAGACCTTACTTTATTAAAATCATTGTATTTAACATATAATGACACTAAAACTGAGTTTATAAATATTAGTAATAACTATTTGTCAAATCAAAATACCTTACTTAAAATGGGGGATGTAAAAATCTTACAATTAGTAGATGTAAAATTATTTTTTATATTTGAGGTTATGTAACATGTTGAAGACAAATCTCATGATTTACTTAGGGCCATATTACAAGTGGAGCAGTATTTAACGCTCCAGCTCGCGTGCTAACTCTGCTAGAAGTAAGCTTTTTGACAAAGTTAGAATATTGCTCATGCGTTAACATATTCCCCATGGAAGTCAATGGAGCAAAAAAAGTAGAAAAAACCCTAGTCACGTGCAAATCCCATTGCATATTCTCATGTGCACTAACCCAACATTAAAATATGAAAATGTCAGATTCCAATGTTCTTCACATAGCAGACTATATTCTGTTTATTCATAATTATGTAGAATTATTTAGAAATATATAGAACATATTCTGCTATGTGCAGAACATTGATAAGTGACATATTTACAGTAAATACACAGTTTAGCACTTTATTAAATATGAATAGTGCATAAATATGCTTTTTCATGTTTTCATCTACTTGTCTGCAAAGGGATGCAATGCATGTATATACAAATGCAAAAAAGTGGCACACACTACAATAGCAACTACCCGGTGCACTGCAAATAGAGTATTGCATGTAAGTAGGATATCCAGATGCACACTTAGCCTCAGTGTTTAAAAGTATCCGGAAAGAAGCAGGCAACACAGGAATTTCAATCATAAGAAAAAAAGGCTTTATTCCAATCCTTGGAAAAAACAGCAGGGCCTTAACCCATAACGTTTCGGTCTACACCTAGACCTTTATCAAATGGGCTGTGCATATTTGTATTGAAGACTGCACCCTGGTCCTGTAAAGGCTTTTGTCTGTTAGAGTGCGCTATTGTCAATATATATATATATATATATATATATATATATATATATATATATATATATATATATATATATATATATATTTGTTACATTGTGTTTTTTTTCTGGAAAATAAACAACATTCCAGCAAAAATGTTTTTTTTTTTGTTTTCTCCCTTCTATGAGCGCTGAACTCTGAAACCCCATTCTTCACTCAATATATATATATATATATATATATATATATATATATATATATATATATATATATATATATATATGTCTATATATGTATACATGTGTATGTATGTGTTTATATGTGTATATATGTCTGTATATATATATATATATACAGTATATTTACATATATACATCTTTAGACATGTATATATATATATGTATCTCTATGTTAAAGGGACAGTCTACACCAGAATTTTTATTGTTTTAAAAGATAGATAATCCCTTTATTACCCATTCCCCAGTTTTGCATAACCAACGTAGTTATATTTATATACTTTTAACCTCTGTGATTATCTTGTATCTAAGCCTCTGCAAACTGCCCCTTTATTTCAGTTCTTTTGACAGACTTGCAGTTTAGCCAAACAGTGCCTGCTCCCAGATAACTTCACATGCACGAGCACAGTGTTATCTATATGAAATACGTGAACTAACACCCTCTAGTGGTGAAAAACTGTTAAAATGCATTCTGAGAAGAGGTGGCCTTCAGGTCTAAGAAATTAGCATATGAACCTCCTAGTTTAAGCTTTCAACTAAGAATACCAAGAGAACAAAGCAAAATTGGTGATAAAAGTAAATTGGAAAATTGTTTAAAATTACATGCCCTATCTGAATCATGAAAGTTTATTTTGGCCTAGACTGTCCCTTTAAAGCATTTGCCTGACTTTTTTTTCTCTAACACCTGAGACCTCATATCTTTGAGCCCTTATAACTTTTTTATTAGATAGTGTTATTATGAGTGTAACTGTATTGTTATATGTATTGTTGATGTATTTTGTAATCCTTTTTTGTTTTGCCTAACAGTTAACCAGAGCTCTGAGGATACAATATCCCAATGTATGTTAACTTTAAGCAAGCACATTTACTTTCAACTTGTAATACGAGCATTACATCTGACAAGCGCAAACAGCCGCGATAAACCCGATATTGATGGTAAACAGATGCGTGCCTGAATTCTGCTAAAGCCTGGCATCAGCTGTATTAATCAAAATGTAATCAAACACACTTTACCAAATTAAAAACTTATTTTAGATTGTATTCAAGATAACACAATTTAAGAAAAGTCCTGTATTTTCCACTTAATAAGTACTTTTCATGGAAATTTTGACATACTGTTTCCCAGTGTTAATTGCTGCTGTGACCTCTATACAATCACACAAATAGGTTTGTAATATTTTCTACTCACTATGTGATAAACATTAATCTTATGGCAAATAAATAAAACCACATTTTTATATTTTTATTTTAACTAATCCTATTGTACTTTTTTGAAGTAACACATGCAAGGAACATTTATTTTATTTTTATATTACCACAGTGCTGTATCTTTGACTAAAATATATTTATTTAATCCAAAAAAACAGATTTTTTTTAAATTTTCTTTTATACTTATCATCAAGGTGTACTAAGAGCAAAGACATACTATATAAGGTTTAACTAGCAATCCTATACAGAAAAATAAAACCAGCTATTAACCATTTTAAAAAGTTTTCAAAGAATCAGGACAATACAATTATTTTTCATTTGTCTTTTCCACTTACCGGCTGTCTCTTGACACTTAACCAATTTTTCCATAGTAGGACCCGGAGCTGGTGAAAAAATGAAGCCATTTCTACTGAATATCAAATAATTTAAGAATCAATAATAAATAGAAAAGTCTTGTATTAAAATAAAAAAACATAAAAAACAATTGATCCTGATCATTGCATCAAGTTTAAATGATAGAATCTAGAAAATAGTTGCTAGCAGGTAGCCCTGGGAGCCTGTTGACTGTGCAGGCAATTGTTTGTTGCTGTAAGCTCTGTCCATCTAGTGTTAGAGTTAGGGGAAGCAGAGATGCTACTAATTTACTACATGCCTTTCAGAGCACACCTTCTCACAAGCCCTCCCCTAGCCTTTCTGGGCACACCTTCCGCAGGTCACAAACTGGAAATAGCAGATGTGCCGCATCATGTCACATGACAAGAGCTTTACCAAGGAACAGAAATGGAACTATTCATTTTGAATTCTTTCTTTCTATCTTTCTGGCTGTTTTCTTGTTCATCCCATTCACCCATTTGCCATAAAGATACATATAAGACCTATTAAAATATATGTTATTAGTGCAATATACCCACTAAACTGAGAAACAAACTAATTTCTACTTGCATATATGGAACTATTTAGATTTTATTGTTTAATACTTTGCTGTTACTTATGTATCATGTGTTTAAAAAACACCTTTTTTTTTTCATTTGAATAAGTGTTTTTTTCCCACCAAAAACAATTTATAATTTTTTTTAGAAATGTTATTTTTTTATTTAAATGCTTCCTCTCAGTTTAACAATATTGTTTTTTTATGATTGTTTTTGCATCACAGAGAAGCCACATTACTGCTGTGAGACTAGAAAAGAATGGGGCAGTGTAATTAGTTTCATGTAAACAAATATTTAGTTACATTTATATTACGCTCATTTGGCTCACAGCAGAAAATGTATGCAATCTTCCAGATTCTAAAATGTTGTTGTGCAGCTGCTTAATACCTTTTGTATCTATATAAATCCAATTCTCATGGGTCTGTGTGTATATGTAAGATTGCTGCATTTGATTTTTTTATTATAACAAAGAATATATAGATAGGTAGGTAGATAGATAGATAGATAGATAGATCAATAGACATAAAATACAAGTATAACTCTCAATCTATTTATCTATCTAGCTCTATATCTATCAATCAGTCTATCTATCTATTATCTATCTATCTATCTATCTATCTATCTATCTATCTATCTATCTATCTATCTATCATCTATCTTTAAGCTATCTATCTATCTATCTATCTATCTATCTATCATCTATCTATAAGCTATCTATCTATCCATCTGTCTATATATCTATCTATATACAATCTATCTATCATCTATCTATCTATCTATCATCTACCTATCTATCTGTCTATCTATCTTTCTAACTATCAATCTGTCTATCTATTTGTCATCTATCTATTATCTATCTATCTATCTATCTATCTAACTATCTATCTATCTATCTATCTATCTATCTATCTGTCTATCTATCTATCCATCCATTATCTATCTATCTATCTATCTATCTATCTCTATCTATCTATCTATCTATCTATTATCTATCTTTCTATCTATCATCTATCTATATGTCTGTCTATCTTTCTATTTATTATCTATCTATCTATCTATCTATCAATCATCTATCTATCTATCTATCTATCTATCTATCTATCTATCTATCTATCTATCTATCTATCTATCTATCTATCTAACATCTATCTATCATCTATCTATTGCTCTATCTATTTATCAATCTGTCTATCATCTATCTATCTATCTATCTATCTATTTATCTAATTATCTATATTTCTATATCTATAATGTAAGCCAATGAGAAGTCAATGAGATATCCAAAAAAATGTATATTCATAATATATTATTATATTTATGCTCTGAAATGCATGAGGTTTAATGTTAATTTATGTGATAAAATAAAAAAAACTATTACATTTATTTGTTTGTATACATTAAATTAGTGAGAAAAATCTCCAGGATCGTAAATATGCATTTAAAAAATAAATTACAGTCTAAAACAAATCAGCAAACTAGATATTTTGTATACATTTTGCCATATCTATATTAGTTAGTTCTATGCAACTAATTCAACTGTAAAATATTTAATGCATAAAGTATAATATACAAATGCTCCTTTTGCAGTTCTATACATGTAATTCAGTTATTTAGCCTTATCATTGTTTCTAAGTAACCCTTTATTTGTTTATTTGCTAACAGGATCCTTAGAACCTTAGATTTACTGGAATGGAAATGCATTATCCTCTTAAGGGTACATCTTAGCGTAATTACTGTTGGAGTTATTTGCCCTCAAGCTACTGTATGTTTAAAATAAATTACCAAATTACATTTACCAGAATATACACCCATCAGTAGCTCCGATCTCTTAATTGCTCACCTCAGTGAAATATTTACATTAAATACACAGTATAGCACTTTATTAGGAAGGAATGAACAATTCATCAAGTTAACACTACTCTATTTTACTTTTAGGTATGCCAATAGAATCCCTGTACCATATCCTTCAAATCTGTAACTCTCTTTTGATATCTCAACTAAGTTAACAATATTTTTGTGATGCTATTTCCAGTCTTATATTTAATGTCTTATCATTTGTTATGTGATGTTTAAGCCTTGTCAATCCTTGCTATAATTCTTAAGTTTCTAGTTGACTAATGGCAAAACTTTAGCCTCTTCCAAATTCTATTTTCTGTTTATTTTAACTTATCTCAACCCTGACCTGGTCTGAATCAAACTCCCCAACTGGCATTTTTTATTGTCTGTCATTAACTATTTCAGTAGACCCAGATGACTGCCCTGCCCTATAAATTTAACACTTGGGGCCTCATGTATTAAAAGGTGTGCGGACAGCTTCTCAATTTGGCCCGTATGCAGCATTACATACTCCGCTGAGTGTATAATGCCCGCCCCTTCAGTCGCGCAATCATGTGAGAGAAGGGACTGTCAATCACCTAAAGTGAGTGAGCTCTCTGTGATTTCTCTTCACCACCTCAGTGACCACTGCTTCTTACTTTGAGGGAAGCAGGCTGCTGCTTCGTACATAGAGCCCTTGTTTTGGAAAAGCATAGCAAGGCAGTTAGCATTATCTTAATATCATATGCTCACATTCTTAAGTGAGTATTTTATAAGTGAGGCATTAAGAATTAGGCAAAATAATTATACAACAATTAAGAAAGGAGTGAACAAAGGACAAAACACAAGGCAAGTTTTGTTGTAATCTTTTGTTTGGTGTGTTTCACTGATTTTGTGTTTGTAAAAATGCTCCATAGCTTCATGTTCCTTTGTGCTTCCTCTTGTCTATACAACAAACTACATTTTTAATTTAATTTATTCCTTCCTCTTTATCATCTGTATTATTCATTGGCCAATTTCTTTTACCCTCATCTCACTTTTGCTCTCATGAACTCCACACATTCCTAAACTCTCTCTCTCTCCTTCTTGTACCACATCCCAAAGACACTCTCAATACTTCAAATCTGTATCTCATCTTATGTCACTCTCCCTGTTGCTCATTCTAGCTGCTGGCTATATTTCTACCTATTATAGTCCCCCACAACTTCCTAATCTAGCCTACCTATGTATGCCGTTCCATAATCCTAGAAACCTTACTAAAGTTCCTTTTGTAAAGCCAAAAACTCCTTTGTTTGTGCACTCTGTAACTCTTGCTCTGTTTGCAACAAGGTCACTTCTATCCACAACCTCTTCATCACCCATTCCCTCAATTTTCTGGCTCTCACAAAAAACTGTTTTATTCAAACACAGCCTCCCCTGCTGCATTCTCACATGGGGGCCTCTAATTCTGCCAGAAACCTAGATCTGGAAAAAGATAAGGAAGCAGTGTAGATATTTTACTTACCTCTCATTGCAACTTTCAACAAATACAACCCTTCTAACACATTTTCTTTCTTTAAACCCACATGATTTGCTTATTCTCTCACCTAACTCTATGTATTGTGGTTATATATTGACCCCCTGGCTTCTTAACTCAATGTCTTGATCCTTTTGCTGCCTGTCTACGTTATTTACTCTCCTTAGACATCCCTGCCCTCATTCTTGAGGACTTCAACCACCCTATTGACAATTGACAAACTGCCCCTGGATGCTCACTACCTCTGGTGCAACAAAACTTCTTCTGCTCACTTCTTCTTACGATCTGTCACAATGGACCGACTCTCCCACTCACAAAGATGGACACTCCCTTGATCTGATTTTTAGATATCAATGCACTCTCTCAGACTTCACAAATTCCCCCTTTCCTCTTTCCAACCATCATTTGCTTACTTGCAACATCACATCACTTCCTACTGCTCTCCCTCCTTCTAACTCTCACACTTAACTCCACAGAAGCATTAAGTCAGTAGATCAGCAACATCTTTCAAACTCTCTCAAACCTCTGCTTTCTTCCATCTCCTTGTTTGGCTGCCCTTACCAATCTATCTGCCACTAAAACTCCACTCTTACATTGCTCCTTGACAACTTGGCACCTTCTACCATAGCTCAAAAATCATGCACTCATCCTCAGTCCAGGCATACTCCTATGTCACACTTCTATGTTGTTGGTACTGCAGAGCGACATTGGACTTTCTTCAATACAAGTTCATCTTGAACTCTTATTATTCTGCTCTTATCCACTCTAAGCAGGATTACTTCTTTACTCTTATCTCTAGTCTTTCTTCAAACCCAAAACTTTTAATACCCTTCTCCACCCTCCTACACCTTCTATGACCACTTTTCCAACAACATTGATTCCATCAGACACTAAATCATCTCTCAACATACTATATACTATAGGTCTCCAACCCCTTCAACCATTCGCAAACATCCAAAACCCACAAAGCCACAGATTCAGCTCATTTGCCCCTGTTACTGTGGAAGAAGTTTCTGCCCTTGTATTTTCCTCTCACCTCACTACTGGTCTTCTTGATCTTATACCCTCACAAGTACTCCCCTCCCTCTCTTGTACCCTTACTCCAATCCTCACACATATTTTTATCTCTCCCTCAGCACTGGTATAGTTCCCTCATCCCTTAAACATGCACTAGTCACATCTATCCTAAAAAAAAACCTCGATCTATCATCCACATCCATGCCCTATTTTCCTACTCCCTCTTGCCTCAAAACTTCCGGAAAGGCTAGTATATACACGTATATCACATTAAATCACATTATACTCCTTGATCCATTACAATATGGATTCTGCCCCCAACATTCCACAGAGACAGCAACCAGTAAGGTTACTGATGACCTAATTAGAGCAAAATCAAAAGGCAACTTCTACCTGATAATCCTTCTTGATCTGTCTGCAGCTTTTGATACTGTTGACAACTCTGTCTTGCTCTAAAGTCTCCAATCCTATGGCATCTGTGACACAGTCCTCTCCTGGTTCTCATCCTGCCTATTTGTACCTTTAATGTAACCTTCTCTAGTGCATTCTCTGCCCCTTTCCCACATTCTGTTGCGATACCACAAGGGGATGTCCTTGGTCCCCTACTCTTCTCAATTTAAACGTCATTCTTAGGTTCCTTAATAAAGTCCCAAGGGTTTGAAAATCATTTTTATGCTGATTATACCCAAATCTACCTCTCTGCACCAGACCTATCCCCTTACTTGCTAACTTGTCTCATTAAGGACCTGAAATTCAAAACCTTGCCACTTAGGTGAGATATTATAAGGTGTCTCGTCGGCATGGCGAGGCCCTTAAGTTTTTTTTTAGAAACACAAACTTTATCTTAAGAAATGTTTATGTTGCTATGTAGTGTTCTTTATATAAAACAGAGACTCCTACATTACAATACAAGGTCTAAAAAACATCCCAAAGATTTTGTGTAATTTCTCTCCATGTTGGCCAGGTTTTGAATATCAGGCCCTAACTGTCTTTATAATATTTAATCATGGATATCCTCTCACTACCTTAAGCTAAATCTCCCCAAAACTGAGCTTCTTACTTTACCCCTTCTTACAAAATTTATATCCCCCAACTGTCTATAACTGTTGATGATAACATAATTACCCCAACCCAGCATGCCCGATGTCTTGGGGTCACACTTGACTCAGATCTTTCTTTCATTTCCCACATCCAATCTTTGGCCAATTCCTGCTGTTTCCACCTTGAAAACATCTCCAAAATTTGCCACTTCCTTACACAAGACACAACTAAGATTTGAATCCACTCTCTTTTATCATTTCCCTTCATGACTATTGCAACATTATCCTCTCTGGTCTTCCTAACTACCATCTATCTCCTTTACTATCCATAATTAATGCCTCTGACAGGCTGTTCTTCTTTACACATTGCTCCTCATCTTCTGCACGTCTCTCGGCCAATTCATTCACTAGCTTCCTCTAACCTCCAGAATAAAACACAAAATCCTGACTTTGACATTCAAGACCCTTAATAACTGAACCCCCTTAGCCCAGTTGTTTTGTAGATCACCTTCATGAGAGTTGATTTACAACAGTTCAACTCTTGGCAGGGTCCCCTACCCATGTGTCTCTCTTAAATGCTTCCTTACATATTAGGCCTATGTTTATAGTGCTGTGGAATCTGTTTATAACTGATAATAATAATAAAAATGGAATTGGCATTTGTTAATAACTGACGAAAATGTAGCAGAAGAAATGTGCAACTGTCCCCCTTTGACAGCAAGACATGCACATAATTTACATGACAAGTTGGTAGAAATATTTTATATATATATAAAAATATATATACAGTACAGTATCTTCACATTTTTGTAAATATTTTATTATATTTTTTCATGTGACTTTTCATGAGGACTCCAGTGGCAACCTATAAAGCTCTAGTGAACTCCATGCCCAAGAGGGTTAAGGCAGTGCTGGAAAATAATGGTGGCCACACAAAATATTGACACTTTAGGCCCAATTTGGACATTTCCACTTAGGGGTGTACTCACCTTTGTTGCCAATGGTTTAGACATTAATGGCTGCGTGTTGAGTTATTTTGAGGGGACAGCAAATTTACACTGTTATACAGGCTGTACACTCATTATTTTACATTCTAGCAAAGTGTCATTTCTTCAGTGTTGTCACATGAAAAGATATAATAAAATATTTACAAAAATGAGAGGGGTGTACTCACTTTTGTGAGATACTATATATAAATATACGTATATATATATATATATATATATATATATATATATATATATATATATATATATATATATATATAAAAGGAGAACTAGAAAAGAAGCACCTTAAAAAGCACTCAATTAAATTACAATGTACTTGCCTTGGATAAAGCCATAAAATGTGCATCAGACAAATTTAAATATCCTGCTTATGCTATGATACCATACTATTTAGTATTTTGTAGTTGGGCCTGAGATATTTTCTCAGTAATTAGATGCATGGACCCAACTAATTTGAATAATTATACACTTTCCACTGTCAGTATAGTTAAAGGGACATTGTACACTAGATTTTTCTTTGCATAAATGTTTTGTAGATGATCCATTTGTGTAGCCCACCAGGTAGTGTTTTTGTAACAATGTATAGTTTGGCTTATTTTTTTTTAACATTGTGCTGATTTTCAGACTCCTAACCAAGCCCCAAAATATCAGATGTACACGCATGTTTACAGACTCGTGCTGGCTCCTGTCTGTGTAATCTGTCTTTTCATATGCAGGGAAGGGGGAGCAGGGAGAGTGTCTGTTGTTCCTGCTTTCCCAGACCCTTTCAGTGAATGTCCCAGCCTAACCTCATCAGCAGTGCTAAACTGGGAGCTTCTAAGTAAGTTTTTAAATGGTTTTATACTGGATTTTTAGATCAGTATCTGTGCATATTCTTCTTTATTGTAGTGACTATTACATGCAGCTATATGAAATTGGTGTACACTGTCCCTTTAATTAAATGAGGGACCGTGTCCTTATTTATGAGGAGATTTTTGAATATAGTGGCAATGGCATAATGGGACAATGTAGAGAATTGCTCCATAATTATATTCATACCATTAAAGGGACAGTCTACACCTTAGTCATTATAAAGTCTTACCTTAGATTAAGCTCCAAATAGCCTCCTGCACCTGTTTCTATATCATGCAGCAGGAACAGTAAAAATGTTATTTTAAAATTAATTTTGTTTATGGCCACTTTGAAATGGCTGCCAAGCTTTGCCCACTGATGACCTCACGAACTGGGCTGCATATGGCATCCAATCACAAAAGGTTCACTAGTTGGATTCAAAAGACTGTCAATGCTATTCAGCAGAGTTTCGCCTGGAGAGGGTTAGCTGGTACACCCCAAGTTACCAACCTGCTCCTGCCAGTACATACGTGTACTTGGGCTAAATGTGAGTATCCATTTGGCACATTCTATTTGTTCTTCTCTTCATTGATATGCTGATGTACACATGAGGCGCCCCTCTGTCTTCTGTTTTTTCTATAGTGTGCCTAAATGCAGCCCAGATCATTAGTGGGTGGAGCCAGTGGAGGCTCCTCCAGTTGTGCACATTCGCACGTGAACCCCCCAGGGGGCAAGGAGGAAAAAAAAATTGAGCCAAAAAAAAAAATTCAGCAAAAAAAAATTGTTTAATTTTTTTGTTTAATTTTTTTTATTTTTTATTAAGTGTGTGTGTGTTATTTTATTATTTATTATAATATTTAGTGCTGTGTAGACTGGGCTCTGTTTTGTTACTGTAGCCCCTTACTGTAGCCTCAGCCTGTAGGACCGGTACCACCATTAATATAGTTGTAGACTCACTGTAGATTGAAGCAGGAAGGAGCTAGGACCAGGCGGATGTAAACTATCTATGGGTTTGCTCTCACTGCGCGAGTGCACGCACAAGTCACCAGAGTGCCAGACACTGATCACACGTGCGATCAAGCAAAACCCTATCCTGCACAGTGATCTCTATGCATCACTGTGCAGGCGTAGCTCCTCCCAGCCCGGCACTGCTTATAGAGCCCTATTCGCACAGGCTGAAGTGTGTGAGCTGACTTCAGCCTGTGCTCTGGCTCCTCCAACAGTCTGCCTGATGGCTGAGTCTCGCCTCTGATACGCTGTAGTAGCGTCATGTGACCGCTCCCACAAGTCTCCTCCCCCTCAACGGCGTGAACATCTCATTGAGGAGATAACCGTTGAGCAGAGAGGAGCAGGGGCAGGTGAACCACTTATTGTGTGTGGCAACTGAGGCCACCATCATTATCAGCATGACAGCATCATGTCTCCTGGCTGATCAGCTTCACCACCTACTCACACACGGCACGCACATAATTTTAACTGCCCATTTAGAGGCGGCAGCCCCAGCACTGCAGCAGGCTGAGCATAGCAGTTTGTGGAGAGGCGATGTCTCTCAGGCAAGGCAAGTGAAGGAGCCGGTGGGCTGCAGGAGACAAGTCATCCCTTCAGACTTCAGCTAAGTATGTTTTATAGAATTAAAACAGAGAGAGCTCAGAGAACTAGTTTAGAAGTGAACATCAAAATGAAATGTGTGTGTCAAGCTCTTATTTAGCTACTTATGTAAAGCATAACTGCAGTCTGTGGAACAATGAAGTTAATAACAGCGTGTCACTGTGAAACTTGTTCTAAGTGTCTGTCTCCTACTACCTCACATTACATGTTTAAGCTGAGCCTGTCAGGGATTGTGATGTTAATTGTGGGACCCGGAAAACACTTCACCCTTGAATTACCTAAAAAAAAAAAGCTCTGTAACATAAGGAACACCATTTAACTCCCTGGCTCCTAGAAAGGACTACAGTTTATTCCTGATCAGTGTATTGCAGCCCTTTTTGGTAGCCATGGGGTTAAATTGTGAATAAGTCAGTGTTGTCCTATGCATGCTGCAGGGCAGGAGGTCATGAGGGAGAGGAGGACTCCAGTTTAAATTTACAACTCTACTGCACACAGCACTTGAAGGAACAACTATGTGATCATAAAGGTCAGTCTGACTGTGAGTTAGTTCATAGAAATGTTTATGCTCTGCCTCTAACAAAATTCTAAATATACTGTATATGTACTGTGGCACAAAGAAGGGTTAACTCAAATTATTAATACACTTCCACTGTTATGAACATTAAAATGAGCTGGACTGGACCTCAAGTTTAGAATAAGAAAAGTCACATGAGTATTTTAAAAAAAAAATATTACCATGCATGTCCCTGCATATATATGTGTATGTCTGCCTATATATGTGCAGCATGTGTTGGTGCCTATCTCTGTGCATCTATGTATGTATGTGTGTACCTTTACATGTATGTGTGTGTATCTGTATGTGTATCTCTGTGTGTGTATGTATGTATGTATGTATTTATGTGTGTGTATCTCTGTGTATGTATGTTTGTATATTTCTTTGTATGTATGAATGTGTATCTGTATGTATGTCTGTGTATCTCTGTGTGTGTGTATGTATGTGTGTGTATCTCTAAGTATGTATGTGTGTGTGTGTATATCTTTGTGTATGTATGTGTGAGTGTATCCCTAAGTATGTGTCTGTGTATGTGTCCCTTTCATCTGCTATCTTGTGTACTAACCTTACACAATCATGCCAGTACATCCCCTAACATCAAAGGTCCTCATAGCACCCAAGGACCCAAAAACCTTAGAAATACAGCTTCTGTCCTCAAGATCTACCTTTAAAAACACCCACCCAAAATAATAAAAAATAGATAAGCTAAATTGGTGAGGGGCTGGAAATGTTAGATATAGTGTGGCAGTGGTGGGCCCTAGGAGATCAGTGGATACCCTATAGTAGGTATAACAATTATACCTATATAAGTTATATACCAGCACTTATTACAAGCAAAATTTGTTTTGTTTTCTGTGGGCGGGGCTTTCTCAAAGGGGCGGGGTCTTGTGCACCACCATCTTAAAAATTCACCAGCCGCCACTGGGTGGAGCATGGCAGCCATTTTAAAGTGGTCAGAAACAATATTCATTTTAAAATAACTGTTTTCCTGCTAAATTATATAGACAAGGTACAGGAGGCTATTTGCAGCTTAAGGTGTAGACTGTCACTTTAATATAGTTCTCTAAACTCTATTGTTGAACTATCTAGCATTATTCAGAGCTTGGGGTGGTTTTATGCATATATCATTTTTTAATGTGTGCATATATATATATATATATATATATATATATGTTACATACTCACATATTCATTTTTATTATTAAAGAGTAATACAAGTTATGTTTTAATTTATATGCTAACATCGCTCAGCGAGAGTACATCGTAATTTAAGTGGGCTCTTTTTAAGGTTCTTCTTTTCTATTTCTCTTTTTATATACATTACTATATTGGCACTAAAGAACCCACCACTGTCAGAAGTGGGCATTTCTCTGATAAAAGAATTTTCAGTACATGAAGGAGAATCTTTCAAGATTAGATTTTTTTTTTTTAAATTGCAATACCAAAGGGGTGGTTTATCTATAATCCCGCTCTTACCCCAAATACTATGGGACAGAAGTGGTGCACTATTTTTTTTTTCTGCTCCAGTGCTAATTGCGCTCAAAATAAAAAAGTTAGTGGATTAGTGAGTGTATTACAACTTAAAGTAAAAAGTTAGTGCACAAGCAAACATCTCAGGTGTGCTAACTTCAGGACTTCGGATAGTGTGACCGTGCTAACTCCCTTTCCACATAGACTTCTATGGGGTACGTTAAAGAAAGCCTTGTATCTTTGCACAACACTGCGCTAAAGCCAAATGTACGGTAGGAATACTTTAAATACCTATGTTCTTCACTAGAAGAAAGTGTTCTTTATATATATATATATATATATATATATATATATATATATATATATATACAGTTATATATAAATTATTTTTTGTAAAATATATATCTATGCATATATATCTATATGAATATATACAGATAGATAGATAGATAGATAGATAGAAATATCTATTTAAAATAAAAAGAAAATTTTCTTCTAAGTGAAGAACATAGGAACTTCAAGTATTTCTATATAAAACACATTAAAACATGAAAAATTAATAAAATGGTATTGCTTGTTTGAAGATATTTGACTGGGAAGGGCCAATAGTATATATATATATATATATATATATATATATATATATATATATATATAATAGGCGATAAGCCTGCCCAGGGGGCAGTCTATTTAACCCCTTAATGACCACAGCACTTTTCCATTTTCTGTCCGTTTGGGACCAAGGCTATTTTTACATTTTTGCGGTGTTTGTGTTTAGCTGTAATTTTACTCTTACTCATTTACTGTACCCACACATATTATATACCGTTTTTCTCGCCATTAAATGGACTTTCTAAAGATACCATTATTTTCATCATATCTTATAATTTACTATAAAAAAAATGATAAAATATGAGGAAAAATGGAAAAAAACACACTTTTTCTAACTTTGACCCCCAAAATCTGTTACATATCTAAAACCACCAAAAAACACCCATGCTAAATAGTTTCTAAATTTTGTCCTGAGTTTAGAAATACCCAATGTTTACATGTTCTTTGCTTTTTTTGCAAGTTATAGGGCCATAAATACAAGTAGCACTTTGCTATTTCAAAACCATTTTTTTCCAAAATTAGCGCTAGTTACATTAGAGCACTGATATCTTTCAGGAATCCCTGAATATCCCTTGACATGTATATATTTTTTTTTAGTAGACATCCCAAAGTATTGATCTAGGCCAATTTTGGTATATTTCATACCACCATTTCACCGCCAAATGCGATCAAATACAAAAAATCGTTCACTTTTTCACAAATTTTTTCACAAACTTTCGATTTCTCACTGAAATTATTTACAAACAACTTGTGCAATTATGGCATAAATGGTTGTAAATTCTTCTCTGGGATCCCCTTTGTTCAGAAATAGCACACATATATGGCTTTGGCGTTGCTTTTTGGTAATTAGAAGGCCGCTAAATGCCACTGCGCACCACAAGTGTATCATGCCCAGCAGTTAAGGGGTTAATTAGGGAGCTTTTAGGGAGCTTGTAGGGTTAATTTTAGCTTTAGTGTAGTGTAGTAGACAACCCCAAGTATTGATCTAGGCACATTTTGGTATATTTCATGCCACCATTTCACCGCCAAATGCGATCAAATTAAAAAAAAACGTAAAATTTTTCACAATTTTAGGTTTCTCACTGAAATCATTTACAAACAGCTTGTGCAATTATGGCACAAATGGTTGTAAATGCTTGTCTGGGATCCCCTTTGTTCAGAAATAGCAGACATATATGACTTTGGCGTTGCTTTCTGGTAATTAGAAGGCCACTAAATCCTGTTGCGCCTCACACGTGTATTATGGCTAGCAGTGAAAGGGTTAATTAGGGAGTTTGTAGTGAGCTTGCAGGGTTAATTTTAGCTTTAGTGTAGAGATCAGCCTCCCATCTGACACATCCCACCCCCTGATCCCTCCCAAACAGCTCCCTTCCCTCCCCCACCCCACAATTGTCCCCGCCATCTTAAGTACTGGCAGAAAGTCTGCCAGTACTAAAATAAAAGGGTTTAAAAAAAAAAAAGCATTTTTTTTTAGCATATTTACATATGCTACTGTGTAGGATCCCCCCCTTAGCCCCCAACCTCCCTGACCCCCCCCAAAACCGCTCTCTAACCCTCCCCTCTGCCTTATTGGGGGCCATCTTGGGTACTGGCAGCTGTCTGCCAGTACCCAGTTTACAATAAAAAGTGCTTTTTTTTTGTTTGTTTTTTTTTTTCTGTAGTGTAGCTTCCCCCCCCCACACACACACACAGACAAACCCCCACCACCTTGCTGATCGTTTTTTTTTTATTACGCCCGCCCCCACCCTCCCGTGCACGCGCGCGCGCCCGTGCGTGCCCCCAGCCACCCCCGCCCACGATCCCGCCCCCCTTCACATCAACAGGGCCATCGATGGCCGCCACCCGTCTCCCGGTCCGGCTCCCACCCACCAACGCAGGGAGACACCGATCTCCGGTGCAGAGAGGGCCACAGAGTGGCTCTCTCTGCACCGGATGACTTAAAAAGGTTATTGCAGGATGCCTCCATATCGAGGCATCACTGCAATAACCGGAAAGCATCTGGAAGCGAGCAGGATCGCTTCCAGCTGCTTTCCACACTGAGGACGTGCAGGTTACGTTCTCAGGCATTAACTGCCTTTTTTCTGAGGACGTACCCTGCACGTCCTCAGTCGTTAAGGGGTTAAAAAAAAAAAACCTAGAACCCCCAAAGCTAATAAAAATAAAAAATCTAAAATTACAGAAAAAAATAAACAAAGCTATCCAAAATAAAAAATTTACACCTAAACTATTACCCCTATAAAAATAAAAAATCCCCCCAAAATAAACCCCCATTAATTTAATACTAAACTACCAATAGCCCTTAAAAGCACTTTTGTAGGGCATTGCCCTAAGTTAAACAGCTCTTTTACCAAAACAAATTACAAATTACCCCCTAACAGTAAAACCCCCCACCCACCAAACCCCCCAAAATAAAAAAAACTAACAGTAAAAAACTAAGCAACTCATTGCCCCTAAAGGGGCATTTGTATGGGCATTGCCCTTAAAAGGGCATTCAGCTCTTTTACTGCCCTTAAAAGGGCAATCAGCTCTTTTTTTACTGTTACTGTTAGGTAAAAGAGCTGTTTAACTTGCAATGATTAGGGGGTGTGTTTTTTATTATTTTTTTTCATAGGCATAAGGCATAAAAAAAAAATATTTTTGATAACTTTGTTTATTTTTTCTGTAATGGTAGACTTTTTTATTTTTTGTAATTTAATGTTAGCTTTTTTTATTTTAGTTGTAATTTAGTAGTAATTGGTGTTAATTTAGGGGTTGTTAGGTTAGGGGGCTTAGTAATTAAATTAGTTATTTGCGTTGTGGGGGGTTTGGCGGTTTAGAGGTTAATTAGGTTGATTGTGATGTGGGTGTTTGGCAGTTTAGGGGTTAATAGGTTAATTAGGTTTATTGCGATGTGGGGGGTTGGCGGTTTAAGAGTTAATAGGTTACATAGGTTTATTGCGATGTGGAGATATTTGACTGGGAAGGGCCAATAGTATATATATATATATATATATATATATATATATATATATATATATATATATACTAGGCGATAAGCCTGCCCAGGGGGCAGTCTATTTAACCCCTTAATGACCACAGCACTTTTCCATTTTCTGTCCGTTTGGGACCAAGGCTATTTTTACATTTTTGCGGTGTTTGTGTTTAGCTGTAATTTTACTCTTACTCATTTACTGTACCCACACATATTATATACCGTTTTTCTCGCCATTAAATGGACTTTCTAAAGATACCATTATTTTCATCATATCTTATAATTTACTATAAAAAAAATGATAAAATATGAGGAAAAATGGAAAAAAACACACTTTTTCTAACTTTGACCCCCAAAATCTGTTACATATCTAAAACCACCAAAAAACACCCATGCTAAATAGTTTCTAAATTTTGTCCTGAGTTTAGAAATACCCAATGTTTACATGTTCTTTGCTTTTTTTGCAAGTTATAGGGCCATAAATACAAGTAGCACTTTGCTATTTCAAAACCATTTTTTTTCCAAAATTAGCGCTAGTTACATTAGAGCACTGATATCTTTCAGGAATCCCTGAATATCCCTTGACATGTATATATTTTTTTTTAGTAGACATCCCAAAGTATTGATCTAGGCCAATTTTGGTATATTTCATACCACCATTTCACCGCCAAATGCGATCAAATACAAAAAATCGTTCACTTTTTCACAAATTTTTTCACAAACTTTCGATTTCTCACTGAAATTATTTACAAACAACTTGTGCAATTATGGCATAAATGGTTGTAAATTCTTCTCTGGGATCCCCTTTGTTCAGAAATAGCACACATATATGGCTTTGGCGTTGCTTTTTGGTAATTAGAAGGCCGCTAAATGCCACTGCGCACCACAAGTGTATCATGCCCAGCAGTTAAGGGGTTAATTAGGGAGCTTTTAGGGAGCTTGTAGGGTTAATTTTAGCTTTAGTGTAGTGTAGTAGACAACCCCAAGTATTGATCTAGGCACATTTTGGTATATTTCATGCCACCATTTCACCGCCAAATGCGATCAAATTAAAAAAAACGTAAAATTTTTCACAATTTTAGGTTTCTCACTGAAATCATTTACAAACAGCTTGTGCAATTATGGCACAAATGGTTGTAAATGCTTGTCTGGGATCCCCTTTGTTCAGAAATAGCAGACATATATGACTTTGGCGTTGCTTTCTGGTAATTAGAAGGCCACTAAATCCTGTTGCACCTCACACGTGTATTATGGCTAGCAGTGAAAGGGTTAATTAGGGAGTTTGTAGTGAGCTTGCAGGGTTAATTTTAGCTTTAGTGTAGAGATCAGCCTCCCATCTGACACATCCCACCCCCTGATCCCTCCCAAACAGCTCCCTTCCCTCCCCCACCCCACAATTGACCCCGCCATCTTAAGTACTGGCAGAAAGTCTGCCAGTACTAAAATAA
Organism: Bombina bombina; assembly: GCF_027579735.1. Lineage (NCBI taxonomy): Eukaryota > Metazoa > Chordata > Amphibia > Anura > Bombinatoridae > Bombina > Bombina bombina. Next base: position 576,345,158 of record NC_069499.1, read on the forward strand.
AAGGGTTTAAAAAAAAAAAAGCATTTTTTTTTTTAGCATATTTACATATGCTACTGTGTAGGATCCCCCCCTTAGCCCCCAACCTCCCTGACCCCCCCCAAAACCGCTCTCTAACCCTCCCCTCTGCCTTATTGGGGGCCATCTTGGGTACTGGCAGCTGTCTGCCAGTACCCAGTTTACAATAAAAAGTGCTTTTTTTTTTTTTTTTTTTTTTTTTTCTGTAGTGTAGCTTCCCCCCCCCCACACACACACACAGACAAACCCCCACCACCTTGCTGATCGTTTTTTTTTTTATTACGCCCGCCCCCACCCTCCCGTGCACGCGCGCGCGCCCGTGCGTGCCCCCAGCCACCCCCGCCCACGATCCCGCCCCCCTTCACATCAACAGGGCCATCGATGGCCGCCACCCGTCTCCCGGTCCGGCTCCCACCCACCAACGCAGGGAGACACCGATCTCCGGTGCAGAGAGGGCCACAGAGTGGCTCTCTCTGCACCGGATGACTTAAAAAGGTTATTGCAGGATGCCTCCATATCGAGGCATCACTGCAATAACCGGAAAGCATCTGGAAGCGAGCAGGATCGCTTCCAGCTGCTTTCCACACTGAGGACGTGCAGGTTACGTTCTCAGGCATTAACTGCCTTTTTTCTGAGGACGTACCCTGCACGTCCTCAGTCGTTAAGGGGTTAAAAAAAAAAACCTAGAACCCCCAAAGCTAATAAAAATAAAAAATCTAAAATTACAGAAAAAAATAAACAAAGCTATCCAAAATAAAAAATTTACACCTAAACTATTACCCCTATAAAAATAAAAAATCCCCCCAAAATAAACCCCCATTAATTTAATACTAAACTACCAATAGCCCTTAAAAGCACTTTTGTAGGGCATTGCCCTAAGTTAAACAGCTCTTTTACGAAAACAAATTACAAATTACCCCCTAACAGTAAAACCCCCCACCCACCAAACCCCCCAAAATAAAAAAAACTAACACTAAAAAACTAAGCAACTCATTGCCCCTAAAGGGGCATTTGTATGGGCATTGCCCTTAAAAGGGCATTCAGCTCTTTTACTGCCCTTAAAAGGGCAATCAGCTCTTTTTTTACTGTTACTGTTAGGTAAAAGAGCTGTTTAACTTGCAATGATTAGGGGGTGTGTTTTTTATTATTTTTTTTCATAGGCATAAGGCATAAAAAAAAAATATTTTTGATAACTTTGTTTATTTTTTCTGTAATGGTAGACTTTTTTATTTTTTGTAATTTAATGTTAGCTTTTTTTATTTTAGTTGTAATTTAGTAGTAATTGGTGTTAATTTAGGGGTTGTTAGGTTAGGGGGCTTAGTAATTAAATTAGTTATTTGCGTTGTGGGGGGTTTGGCGGTTTAGAGGTTAATTAGGTTGATTGCGATGTGGGTGTTTGGCAGTTTAGGGGTTAATAGGTTAATTAGGTTTATTGCGATGTGGGGGGTTGGCGGTTTAAGAGTTAATAGGTTACATAGGTTTATTGCGATGTGGAGATATTTGACTGGGAAGGGCCAATAGTATATATATATATATATATATATATATATATATATATATATATATATATATATATATACTAGGCGATAAGCCTGCCCAGGGGGCAGTCTATTTAACCCCTTAATGACCACAGCACTTTTCCATTTTCTGTCCGTTTGGGACCAAGGCTATTTTTACATTTTTGCGGTGTTTGTGTTTAGCTGTAATTTTACTCTTACTCATTTACTGTACCCACACATATTATATACCGTTTTTCTCGCCATTAAATGGACTTTCTAAAGATACCATTATTTTCATCATATCTTATAATTTACTATAAAAAAAATGATAAAATATGAGGAAAAATGGAAAAAAACACACTTTTTCTAACTTTGACCCCCAAAATCTGTTACATATCTAAAACCACCAAAAAACACCCATGCTAAATAGTTTCTAAATTTTGTCCTGAGTTTAGAAATACCCAATGTTTACATGTTCTTTGCTTTTTTTGCAAGTTATAGGGCCATAAATACAAGTAGCACTTTGCTATTTCAAAACCATTTTTTTCCAAAATTAGCGCTAGTTACATTAGAGCACTGATATCTTTCAGGAATCCCTGAATATCCCTTGACATGTATATATTTTTTTTTAGTAGACATCCCAAAGTATTGATCTAGGCCAATTTTGGTATATTTCATACCACCATTTCACCGCCAAATGCGATCAAATACAAAAAATCGTTCACTTTTTCACAAATTTTTTCACAAACTTTCGATTTCTCACTGAAATTATTTACAAACAACTTGTGCAATTATGGCATAAATGGTTGTAAATTCTTCTCTGGGATCCCCTTTGTTCAGAAATAGCACACATATATGGCTTTGGCGTTGCTTTTTGGTAATTAGAAGGCCGCTAAATGCCACTGCGCACCACAAGTGTATCATGCCCAGCAGTTAAGGGGTTAATTAGGGAGCTTTTAGGGAGCTTGTAGGGTTAATTTTAGCTTTAGTGTAGTGTAGTAGACAACCCCAAGTATTGATCTAGGCACATTTTGGTATATTTCATGCCACCATTTCACCGCCAAATGCGATCAAATTAAAAAAAACGTAAAATTTTTCACAATTTTAGGTTTCTCACTGAAATCATTTACAAACAGCTTGTGCAATTATGGCACAAATGGTTGTAAATGCTTGTCTGGGATCCCCTTTGTTCAGAAATAGCAGACATATATGACTTTGGCGTTGCTTTCTGGTAATTAGAAGGCCACTAAATCCTGTTGCGCCTCACACGTGTATTATGGCTAGCAGTGAAAGGGTTAATTAGGGAGTTTGTAGTGAGCTTGCAGGGTTAATTTTAGCTTTAGTGTAGAGATCAGCCTCCCATCTGACACATCCCACCCCCTGATCCCTCCCAAACAGCTCCCTTCCCTCCCCCACCCCACAATTGTCCCCGCCATCTTAAGTACTGGCAGAAAGTCTGCCAGTACTAAAATAAAAGGGTTTAAAAAAAAAGAAGCATTTTTTTTTTAGCATATTTACATATGCTACTGTGTAGGATCCCCCCCTTAGCCCCCAACCTCCCTGACCCCCCCCAAAACCGCTCTCTAACCCTCCCCTCTGCCTTATTGGGGGCCATCTTGGGTACTGGCAGCTGTCTGCCAGTACCCAGTTTACAATAAAAAGTGCTTTTTTTTTGTTTGTTTTTTTTTTTCTGTAGTGTAGCTTCCCCCCCCCACACACACACACAGACAAACCCCCACCACCTTGCTGATCGTTTTTTTTTTATTACGCCCGCCCCCACCCTCCCGTGCACGCGCGCGCGCCCGTGCGTGCCCCCAGCCACCCCCGCCCACGATCCCGCCCCCCTTCACATCAACAGGGCCATCGATGGCCGCCACCCGTCTCCCGGTCCGGCTCCCACCCACCAACGCAGGGAGACACCGATCTCCGGTGCAGAGAGGGCCACAGAGTGGCTCTCTCTGCACCGGATGACTTAAAAAGGTTATTGCAGGATGCCTCCATATCGAGGCATCACTGCAATAACCGGAAAGCATCTGGAAGCGAGCAGGATCGCTTCCAGCTGCTTTCCACACTGAGGACGTGCAGGTTACGTTCTCAGGCATTAACTGCCTTTTTTCTGAGGACGTACCCTGCACGTCCTCAGTCGTTAAGGGGTTAAAAAAAAAAACCTAGAACCCCCAAAGCTAATAAAAATAAAAAATCTAAAATTACAGAAAAAAATAAACAAAGCTATCCAAAATAAAAAATTTACACCTAAACTATTACCCCTATAAAAATAAAAAATCCCCCCAAAATAAACCCCCATTAATTTAATACTAAACTACCAATAGCCCTTAAAAGCACTTTTGTAGGGCATTGCCCTAAGTTAAACAGCTCTTTTACCAAAACAAATTACAAATTACCCCCTAACAGTAAAACCCCCCACCCACCAAACCCCCCAAAATAAAAAAAACTAACACTAAAAAACTAAGCAACTCATTGCCCCTAAAGGGGCATTTGTATGGGCATTGCCCTTAAAAGGGCATTCAGCTCTTTTACTGCCCTTAAAAGGGCAATCAGCTCTTTTTTTACTGTTACTGTTAGGTAAAAGAGCTGTTTAACTTGCAATGATTAGGGGGTGTGTTTTTTATTATTTTTTTTCATAGGCATAAGGCATAAAAAAAAAATATTTTTGATAACTTTGTTTATTTTTTCTGTAATGGTAGACTTTTTTATTTTTTGTAATTTAATGTTAGCTTTTTTTATTTTAGTTGTAATTTAGTAGTAATTGGTGTTAATTTAGGGGTTGTTAGGTTAGGGGGCTTAGTAATTAAATTAGTTATTTGCGTTGTGGGGGGTTTGGCGGTTTAGAGGTTAATTAGGTTGATTGCGATGTGGGTGTTTGGCAGTTTAGGGGTTAATAGGTTAATTAGGTTTATTGCGATGTGGGGGGTTGGCGGTTTAAGAGTTAATAGGTTACATAGGTTTATTGCGATGTGGGGGTTTTGCGGTTTAGGGGTTAAAAGGGTAATTAGGTTTATTGCGATGTAGGTGGTTGACGGTTAAGTGGTTAATATTTTAATTATGTTATATGCGGATTAGGGGTTAATTACTTTATTGTTTTGCGATGTGGGGGTTGACGGTTTAGGTGTTTGTTAATACTTTGTGCGGGAGGTTATTTTTTTTTGTTATACTTTGTGCGGGCAGCTACATGTTTTTATTTTTATTTCTTGCGGGCGGTTACATTTTTTTAAGTTATTTTGTGTGGTTGCATGTTTTGTTTTTTTTAGGCTTCGGGTTTGCCTACGCTGCATCCAGGTGGATTCCGAAAATGGCAAGGTGGTGTTTTTTTTTGGCTTTGAGGATGTGTGCACAACTGGCAACATCGACGGACGCGTTACAAACGCGATTATAGTATATATATTTATATATATATATGTCTATATATGTTTGTATATGTATGTATGTGTGCACATACATATTTACACATAAAGACATGTAAATACATAAGTATACATGTTTTCTGATGCAGGAGGTTGAGTGTGTGTTTATATTGTGGGCAGAGTAGACACTTAGGGCCTGATATTCAAAAGCTCGCCTGTATGGAGAGAAATCATGCAAAATCTTTGTTTGTTTTTTTAGACCTTATATTATATTGTAATGTAGGTGTCTGTCCTTCACATACAAAACCCTTTATAGTGAGATAAATATCTTTCAAATTTAAATTTCTAACATTTTTTAAGGACCTCTTAATGGATGTCTTCGATCATCTCACCTGAGCTTTTGAATATCAGGCCCTTACTAAGAACTTGCCCCATTCTGCTGGGAAACAACCGGACTTAGTGTTGTGTAGAGAAGGCAAATATAAACCCCTACAGAAGATATATTTGCCCATTGTATTTTGGTTCCAAGATAACCTTATTAAGACTAAAGAGCTTATTGACTCTTGGGCTTCAGGTAATATTAGGGATCTCTATATTGCCTCTTGCCTGGGTATTACATGCTGTCATATGTCATGATCCGATCATTGCCATTTCCGGCTCCCGGATCTCTCTCTGTCTTCACTGCGTCACTTTGCCTAGTAACGTGACGCGACTTTCCTGTGTCACGCCCCCCACACGTCACAGCCCTTTAAATCTCTGACAGGACTTCTCTCTGGTACCTGTTTGTCGGATTTTGCTTTCTGCTTCCTGGCTCCTATACTGACCGTGAGTGCCTTATCCTTAAACCTGCTTAAAGAAACTTTTGACCATTTCCTGCCTGACTACTCTGCTGCCAAATCCTTAAACCTGCTTAAAGGGACATTGACCATTGCTTTACCTGACCACTCTATTGCCGAATCCTTAAACCTGCTTAAAGGGAAATTGACCATTGCTTTGCCTGACCACTCTAACGGATCATCCTCTGCCTGCTTTAAAGTGATACTGACCTTTGCTTTGCCTGACCACTCTATTGCCGAATCCTTAAACCTGCTTAAAGGGACATTGACCATTGATTTGCTTGACCACTCTAATGGATCATCCTCTGCCTGCTTTAAAGTGATACTGACCTCTGCTTTGCCTGACCACTCTGACGGAACATCCTCAGCCTGCTTTTAAGTTTCTGTACATTGTACTCTTTCTTCTCATCAAGGACCTGTTCCGTGACCCTGCATCATCTGTGAGTATACAGTTTTCTTTTCCTGCATACTAGCAGTTTTTTCTTTCCTGAGTGGGTCACGTCCTAGTTTTCTCTCAGTGTGCTAGCGTGTGTTTAAATTATCACTCTAGCAGTTGGGCCTAATCCTGGACTGATTCTATATGGCTGACAGAACAAACGGGCCATAACCTGAACCCCGCTGAGCTATCCAGTGCCGTGGCCCACCAGGGACAATTGTTGGGATTTAATGCCACACTTTTGCAATCCCTGGAATTTAAACTGGATCAGATTTCTGCTTTACTACAAAGTCTGGTTGCTCCACTACAATCCAACCCTACCTCACTGGCCTCGCCCCCCTCTTCCATTCTAGCAACCCTTCCACAAGGGCAAATTGGCCCTAGGATACCCCTTCCTGAAAAATACGATGGTAATCACAAAGACTGTCGGGGTTTTTTGAACCAGTACTGCCTTAATTTTCGCTACAGCGCTGCGCTATTTACTACACCTTCTTCTAGGATAACATTTCTTATATCCTTGATGAAAGGAAAAGCACTGGCCTGGGTATCCCCCTTATTGGAAAAGAATGATCCTATACTTCAAGATGTAGATTCCTTCCTGTCCGTATTTTCTGCTGTTTTTGACAAACCTGGGAGATCCTCAGCTGTGGAAGCTAGTCTTTTAGACCTACACCAGGAAACCCAGTCAGTGGCTCAGTATGCAATTTAATTCCGTACACTTGCGGAAAAGACCTCTTGGAATCAGGGAGACCTTAGATCAGCTTTTCGTAAGGGTCTCTGAATGTCTCAAAGACGAACTAGTATATTGGGATCTTCCAGAATCCCTAGAAGGTCTAATTAATCTATGAATCAGGCTTGATGCTAGGTATTGCAAATGGCAACAAGAAAGCGTGAGAACCCGCAAGCCTATATTCTGATCTTCCTTCTGCCTAGCACCCCGTTTCTCCAATCCTGTGTCTCCATCTTCCTCCTAAGCCGATCAAACAGAACCAATGGAAGTTGGTACCATAAAGTTAACAGAGACCGAACGTCAGAGAAGACGCTCACTTGGTCTATGCCTATACTATGGTCTTAAGGGACACTTGTTGAGGGACTGTCCCACCAGACCATTAAAAGCCAGGGCTTAACTCCAGATAGAGGGACTGAGTTAAGCCAAATAGAATTCTCTTCCCTCAACCAAAAACTCTTTGTGCTGGTGAATTTTCACCTAGGAGATTGCAAGCTTTATACTCAAGGCCTCATTGATTCTGGTGCTGGAGGTGTGTTCATAGATTCTACCTTTATAACCACACACGATACATCTACGATCAAAAGGGTACTCTGTCAAGGTCTCCACTGTCAGCAGTGATCCGCTGGGTTCTGGACTCATTCAGTTTTCTGCCAAGCCATTACAATTTTCTGCTGGAGTTCTCCATTCTGAAACAATCAGTTTTGATTTTATTCCTACTCCTTAATTTCCCATAATATTGGGCCTCCCCTGGCTCTAGTTACACAACCCTACGTTTTCTTGGGCACAAGGCAAACTCACTTTTTGGGGTTCTTCATGTTTGATCAACTGTTTACATAGTCCAGTCAAATGTCCTGTCACCACAGCACTTGCCACGGAAACCCCTAGTTCCTTACCGACTTCCTACCTGGACTTTCTTGATGTATTTTCCAAAAAATAGGCGGAACGCCTCCCTCCACATTGTCCCTTCGATTGTCCCATAGACTTGCTCCCTGGAGCTCATTTGCCCCGTGGCAAGACTTATCCTCTTTCCAGACCCGAAAACCTCGCCCTGGAAGAGTATATCAAGGATAACCTGGCTAGAGGTTTTATAAGACCATCTTCTTCACCTGTGGGGGCTGGCTTCTTTTTTGTGGAAAAAAAGGATGGAGGCTTTCGACCCTGTGTAGACTTTAGATATCTAAACCTGATCACTGTAAAGAAAAGTTACCCATCACCACTAATTCCTGTATTGTTTACTTATCTGCAAGGATCCACTATATTTACCAAATTGGATCTTCGAGGCGCATACAAGCTCATCCGATTGCGCAAGGTAGATAAATGGAAAACAGCTTTTAATACCCGCTTTGGGCACTACGAATATCTAGGCATGCCTTTTGGGCTCTGCAATGCCCCCGCAGTGTTCCAACACTTTGTGAATGAGATTTTCCGGGAATATTTTAATATCTTTGTTATCATCTACCTTGACAATATCCTCATCTTTTCACAAAACTACCAAGATCATGTATCCCATGTCAGGAAAGTACTTCAACGTCTTAGAGATAATCATCTTTTTGCCAAGATGGAAAAATTTTCCTTTCACCAGGACTTTGTTCCCTTCCTAGGATATGTAATATCTAAGACAGGCTTCGAAATGGATCCCACCAAACTTACTGCCATTATCGAATGGCCTAGACCTAAATCTCTTAAGGCTCTCCAAAGTTTCCTGGGCTTTGCCAGTTACTACAGGAAGTTTATCAAAGATTTTTCCACCATTACGGTACCCCTTACTTCCCTGACTAAAAAGGGGCAAAACTGCAAAGAGTGGTCCCCAGATGCTATTCAGGCTTTTGATTCTCTAAAAAAGGCTTTTGCTTCTGCACCCATTCTTCGTCATCCTAATCCTGAATAGCAGTTTATCCTGGAAGTGGATGCTTCCTTAGTAGCTGCAGGAGCAGTCCTTTCTCAGCATATTCCTGAGTCTGGCAAGATTCATCCCGTCGGTTTCTTCTCCAAGAAGTTCACCTCTTCTGAATTAAAGTATGATGTGGGCAACAAAGAGTTGTTGGCCATTAGATGAATGGAGACATTGGTTAGAGGTTACCACTCAACCCTTCTCGATCCTTACTGATCATAAGAATCTACCTTACCTCCAGACAGCCAAACGTTTAAATTCCTGGCAAGCTCGATGGTCCTTGTATTTCACTCTGTTCCACTATGTTTTATCCTATATTCTCCTCACGAAGAATATCAAGGCTGATGCTTTGTCAAGACAGTTCCAATCCACTAATTCTCCAGAATCTGGCAATATTCTCCATCCTCATGAGATCATAGCTCAACTATCGGTCTCTACCTTAGCTGCACAAAAGGACATTCCTTCCACTTGCAAACCCCCTGCTGGTCTTCATTTTGTTCCTGAGCACCTCCGCTCTAAATTGTTACTATGGGCTCATGACAATCCCCTTTCCGGACATCCTGGTGTCAGCAATACTATTTGGAACCTTAAGCAAAATGTCTGGTAGCCCTCTTTAACTTGTGACGTCAAAGATTGTAATGTTCCTTTAACTGGAGCTCCGCCCCTATAGCCTTTATAACCTCATTTTCACATCAACTCTTTGCTTGATTATTTTGTTGTATAGAGTAGCGCTAATTCTACTCTCTTATTAGACAAGTCAAGTCTTTATATCCTGTGAGCTGTTGCTTTGCTCTAAAATTTCACTAAGCTATTCTGCTTTAAGTATTTACTCGCTTACACTTACCTGCTGCTGATTCCTGGGAATACTTTGGAGTCTCCGTGTCAGCAATTCACTACCTGTGCTGGATCTACATTCCTAGCAGATTCATCCGCCTGTTACCTCTCACGCTGAGGACTGCACACGCTGCAGCTTGTTCCACGCTGAAGATCTACCTACAGTTACCGGTTCCCTACCGAAGCTCCGTCTCTCTCAGTGACCTTACCGGAATCTTACTGCTTGTTTCATCTAGTTCCACACTAGATCTACTGGTCACGCAAGTACTTTTTACAAACTTTACTGCCATTCTGCTCTCTTCAGTTACGCTTGCTAAATGTGCTTTGTCTACGCTATTTGCAGTTACAAATTTGTCTAAGCTACTGGAATTACAACCTGCATTTGCTGTTAGCTCTTCTGAGTTACTTGCCTTTTGTGTGCTGCCTGTACACAACTGCCTATACCTGTCTATGCATACTAATCTGCTTGCCTCATTCTGCTAAATACTGCATGTACGTTCTCAACTTGTCACTACTGAATTACATGTGCCTGCTGTTTATCATCTACAGAATACTTATTCTAACTCTTTCCACTTATACTTGTATATATATATATTACTATCCATTTATATATATATCCCTACTGCTGGTACTCAATTACTGTAGCAACTGCTGTATTTATATAAACCCTTTTGTTTCAGACTTATAACATTAGGTGTTCCACTTTACAGCTACACATACTCTGTTTTTTCTTATATGATATTTGTGAACAGATTATTACATAATAATCAAGCCTCTAAAAATCCAGCAGTATGGAACCTCAATCTGTACAAAAAGAATTAGACACACTAAACCATAAGGTGGATTACCTTGCCAGAGCACTCACTGACCTACAAACAGAAAACACAACTCTGAGAAATGTAGTTAAAGAATTGACTGTAACAAGAACCTCAGACCCTCCAGAACCTCAGATCAACCCCCCCAGCTTTATTTTCTGGGAAAAGGAGTGATTTCAGGGATTTTAAAAATGCTTGTTTGCTTTTATATGCAATGAAACCTAAGACCTACTGTACTGAAAAAATAAAAGTTTGCACCACAATTTCATATCTTATAGGAGAGCCAAGATCATGGGCTAATCGATTTTTTGAGTCCAATGACCCTATTTTGGATTCCTTAGATCAGTTTTTCACAGCTATGCGTGCACTTTATGAAGATTGCAACACACAAATCCAGGCAGAAACTAAATTAAGAGCTCTCAGACAAGGAAAGAGGCCTGTGGAGGACTTTATAACTGAATTCCAGATGTGGTCTCCCGACTCACTTTGGAATGATATTACATTAAAAAACCAATTCAGATTAGGCCTAAATGAAGCTTTAAAAGATGAGATCTCTAGATTGGAGATGCCTGACACCTTACACGGTCTAATAAAACTAGCAACAACCTTAGACCGCAGAATAAGAGAGAGAAGATTAGAAAGGTACACCTCAGACACCCCCCCCAAAAGAATGCCAGTAACCCCTACAGAAAAGATACATAACCCTCATACACCTATGGAAATAGGAGTAATTAAAGGTCCTCTGACTCCTGAGGAAAAAAAACAGACGACGCCTAGCAAACCTCTGTCTTTACTGCGCTAGTAAAGAACATACTGTAGTATCCTGTCCCATTTTACACAGACAGAAAAAGGGTAAGCTGTTAAACATTAGTTGTACTACTTCACACATAAGACAAAAGTCATTGACACTCTCTATTTCCTTACAGTGGTACCAACAGCAAATCAAGACTGAGGCGATAGTTGACTCTGGGGCTTCTGACTGCTTTATTGATGCTACATATGTTGAGTTTAATAAAATACCCTGTGTGATTAAGCAAAATCCTGTTTTCATAAGAGTAATTGATGGTTCTCTCATACATAAAGGTCCTATAACTAAACACACTGTACCCCTATTAATCTCTACTTCTGAAGGGCACACTGAATATATCAGTTTTGATGTAATCCCAACTGCACTTCATACGGTGATATTAGGTTACACTTGGTTAACCAAACATAACCCTAGCATAGATTGGGTTACACCCACTGTCACTTTTAATTCTCCTTATTGTTCCTCTTCTTGTTTCCCGCATCAGATTTTGGGCACTGTAGATACAGAGATCCCTACTCACTATCAAGATTTGTTAGATGTTTTTGATTTAAAGGAGGCTGAGGTACTTCCTCCCCACAGAACCTTCGATTGCCCTATAGATTTAATCCCAGGGGCTAAGGTTCCTTTTGGGAAAATTTATCCTCTCTCGCAGAAAGAGCTACAATATCTGCGAGATTACTTAGACGATAATATTCGGAAAGGTTTTATAGCCCCATCCACATCTCCTGCTGCAGTAGGGTTATTCTTTGTGACTAACAAAGACAAAATATTAAGACCCATCATCGATTACAGAGCCCTCAATGCTGTTACGGTAAAGAATCGATATGCATTGCCACTCATCCCCGAACTCCTTGAACGCTTGAACGGTGCTACCATCTTCACTAAACTTGACTTAAAGGGCACGCATAATTTAATACGTATTAAGGAGGGGGATGAGTGGAAAACTGCATTTCGAACCAGATGCGGTCTTTTTGAGTACCGAGTGATGCCTTTTGGGCTCTATAACGCCCCTGCTACCTTCCAGCATTTTATTAATGAAATTTTTAAAGATCTAACAGACGTATGTGTCATAATTTATTTGGACGACATTCTAATTTACTCGAAAACAACAGAGGAACACATAAAACATGTGAGATGGGTTCTGACACGATTACGTGATCACAGACTTTTTGCAAAGGCTGAAAAGTGTCAATTCCATGTACAAAAGATAAAAATTTTAGGGTATATCATAACACCCGATAAGGTACAGATGGACCCAGAAAAATTACTAGCTATCAAGAATTGGCCAGTACCCACTACCCTAAGATCTCTTCAACGATTCTTGGGTTTCGCCAATTTTTATCGTAGGTTTATTCAAAAATTTTCTATGAAAGTTAAACCCCTTACATCTTTAACTAAGAAAAACTTTAAATTTCACTGGACGCCTGAAGCAAATCAATCCTTTAATTATTTGAAGACCTGTTTCACCACAGCCCCAATACTAAGTTTGCCTGACCATTCGTGTCAGTTCATTATGGAGGTTGATGCTTCTGACACTGGTATAGGAGCGGTTCTATCTCAAAGAACTAACGACCATCATAACACCCATCCTATAGCTTATTTTTCTAGAACCCTTTTACCAGCTGAAGTACATTACTCTGTGGGTGACAGAGAACTGCTAGCCATAAAATGTGCTTTAGAGGTGTGGAGACATATACTAGAGGGACTTGACAAACCTTTCTTAATATTCACAGACCACAAAAACCTTCAATACTTAAAACAAAACAAAACTTTATCTTCTCGTCAAGTTCGATGGTCCTTGTTCCTTGACAGATTTAATTTCCATATAACTTACAGACCCGGTAAGCTCAATGGTAAGGCAGATGCCCTATCCCGACAAAATGATGACAAACCTAAAAATGACTGGTCCACGCAAATTATACCTAGTCACAAGATTATAGCAGTTCTGAGTACTTTAGAGCTCGACATTCTAGCAGCTTTAGCAACTGATGTCATACCCACACACGAACAGTTAACAAAAGAACCAACTGGCCTGTATACTTTTCATAACAAGCTATATGTTCCACAGACTCTTAGACAGAGACTCCTCACTCATTACCATGATAACCCTTTATCTGGACATCAAGGAATTTTTAAAACTAAAGAACTCTTACAAAGAGACTTTTGGTGGCCACACATGGGCAAGACCATTCAGAATTATGTATCCACTTGTGATGTCTGTGCAAGATACAAAACAGAGAAAAAGAAACCGATAGGTTATCTTACTTCTTTGTCTATTCCAGAAACCCCATGGAGTGTTATCTCAATGGATTTTATTGTCGAGCTTCCCACTTCTCAGGATCATAATACCATCATGGTTGTTGTTGATCACCTGACTAAGTTAGCTCATTTCATAGCTATGAAATCTCTACCTACTGCAAGTGACACTGTTAAAGCCTTCCTTAAACATGTTGTATGATTACATGGGATACCACAGTCTATCATAACGGACCGTGGATCTCAGTTCACTTCCAATTTTTGGAAAGACCTCTGTAAGTCACTCTCCATCCATCCTAGATTATCTACTTCTTATCATCCCCAAACAAATGGACTCACTGAGAGAGTAAATGGTATACTTGAACAGTATCTCAGATGCAATGTTTCTCATCTACAGGATGACTGGTTGGATTAGCCGAATTCTCCTACAACAATTCGGTTTCTAGTTCCACCAAGATGACACCGTTTTATGCCACCTACGGATACCATCCACAATCTATTCGACTTACACAAACCAACACCAACACTCCTTCCGCTACTTCCTATCTCACCACTTTTCAGGAAAGTTTAAAGCTTCTTAAAGAACATCTACAAAAAGCTAAGGCCGATCAGCAATATTATTATAATGCTAGACATAGACCTAGTCCTGACTATAAGTTGGGTGACCTGGTATGGCTTTCTACCAAGCACCTGAAACTCTCTATACCATCCAGAAAGTTGGGTAGTCAGTTTGTTGGACCTTTTAAGATTAAACAGATTCTCAACCCTTCAGCTGTTATTCTGGATCTTCCATCTAAATATGGCTTACACCCCTCGTTTCATGTTTCTCTTTTGAAGCCTTATAGGACAAGTGATGAATTCACTCATAGGAGGATACCTCCTTCTCCAGTGGTTTTGGACGATCATGAAGAATATGAGGTTGAGAGTGTACTCGACTCCCGGATTCTACGTGGAAGATTGCAATACCTGATCCGCTGGAAGGGTTACGGTCCGGAGGAGGATTCGTGGATTCCTCATTCCCAAGTACATGCCCCTCTACGGGTAGCTGCGTTCCACAGGTGTTATCCACAAAAGCCTTCCTTGGCATCTCCGGAGCTGATGCCTTGAAGGGGGGGATCTGTAATGTTCCTTTAACTGGAGCTCCGCCCCTATAGCCTTTATAACCTCATTTTCACATCAACTCTTTGCTTGATTATTTTGTTGTTTAGAGTAGCGCTAATTCTACGCTCTTATTAGACAAGTCAAGTCTTTATATCCTGTGAGCTGTTGCTTTGCTCTAAAATTTCACTAAGCTATTCTGCTTTAAGTATTTACTCGCTTACACTTACCTGCTGCTGATTCCTGGGAATACTTTGGAGTCTCCGTGTCAGCAATTCACTACCTGTGCTGGATCTACATTCCTAGCAGATTCATCCGCCTGTTACCTCTCACGCTGAGGACTGCACACGCTGCAGCTTGTTCCACGCTGAAGATCTACCTACAGTTACCGGTTCCCTACCGAAGATCCGTCTCTCTCAGTGACCTTACCGGAATCTTACTGCTTGTTTCATCTAGTTCCACACTAGATCTACTGGTCACGCAAGTACTTTTTACAAACTTTACTGCCATTCTGCTCTCTTCAGTTACGCTTGCTAAATGTGCTTTGTCTACGCTATTTGCAGTTACAAATTTGTCTAAGCTACTGGAATTACAACCTGCATTTGCTGTTAGCTCTTCTGAGTTACTTGCCTGTTTGTGTGCTGCCTGTACACAACTGCCTATACCTGTCTATGCATACTAATCTGCTTGCCTCATTCTGCTAAATACTGCATGTACGTTCTCAACTTGTCACTACTGAATTACATGTGCCTGCTCTTTATCATCTACAGAATAATAAGTTATTGCTAATCCTCCAAAGGATTCTACTTATTCTAACTCTTTCCACTTATAATTGTATATATATATTACTATCCATTTATATATATATCCCTACTGCTGGTACTCAATTACTGTAGCAACTGCTGTATTTATATAAACCCTTTTGTTTCAGACTTATAACATTAGGTGTTCCACTTTACAGCTACACATACTCTGTTTTTTCTTACATGATATTTGTGAACAGATTATTACATAATAATCAAGCCTCTAAAAATCCAGCAGTATGGAACCTCACCTCAATCTGTACAAAAAGAATTAGACATACTAAACCATAAGGTGGATTACCTTGCCAGAGCACTCACTGACCTACAAACAGAAAACACAACTCTGAGAAATGTAGTTAAAGAATTGACGCTTGCTAAATGTGCTTTGTCTACGCTATTTGCAGTTACAAATTTGTCTAAGCTACTGGAATTACAACCTGCATTTGCTGTTAGCGCTTTTGAGTTACTTGCCTGTTTGTGTGCTGCCTGTACACAACTGCCTATACCTGTCTATGCATACTAATCTGCTTGCCTCATTCTGCTAAATACTGCATGTACGTTCTCAACTTGTCACTACTGAATTACATGTGCCTGCTGTTTATCATCTACAGAATAATAAGTTATTGCTAATCCTCTAAAGGATTCTACTTATTCTAACTCTTTCCACTTATACTTGTATATATATATATTACTATCCAGTTATATATATATATATATATATATATATATATATATATATATATATGTATATATATATATATATATATATATATATATCCCTACTGCTGGTACTCAATTACTGTAGCAACTGCTGTATTTATATAAACCCTTTTGTTTCAGACTTATAACATTAGGTGTTCCACTTTACAGCTACACATAATCTGTTTTTTCTTATATGATATTTGTGAACAGATTATTACAAAGATTATGTTTCTGCTTGCACTGTATGTGCATCCAACAAGATACCACGTCATTTACCTTCTGGCTTACTCCAACCTCTACCTATTCCTCACCAGCCTTGGACTCATTTTTCCATGGATTTCATTACTGATCTCCCTCTCTCAGCAGGAAACAATCCTGTTTGGGTTACAGTCGACAGATTCACTAAATCAGCCCATTTTGTTCCATTATCTGGCTTATCCTCTGCTAAAACCCTTTCCGAACTTTTTATTCAGCATGTAGTGATATTGCATGGTTTTCCACTTGATATCGTCTCTGATAGAGGGGTTCAGTTTGTTTCACAGTTTTGGAAATCTCTTTGTAAACAATTTAGTACTTCCATCTCATTGTCTACATCTCATCACCCACAGTCCAATGGCCAAATCAAGAGGGTCAACCAGTGCTTGGAAACATGTCTCAGGCATTATTTAAATCTTCACCACTCTAACTGGACCCACTACTTGCCTCTTGCTGAATTGGCACACAATGCCTGATACAGTACTTCTCTTAAGACCTCACCCTTTAAAGCAGCATACGGATTTCAACCTAGAACATTTCCTCTTCTTACCTCATCTACAGAAATTCTCGCTGCTGATTTCTCTGTCCGCAGACTTTGTCGTCATTGGCAAAAGATCCGCCTTCCCTTTCTCCAAAGCTTCTAACCAATATAAATTCTATGCTGATCGCAAATGGAAGAAGGCCCCCAAGTATCGCCTGGAGACAAGGTTTGGATTTCTACACATCATCTTTATCTCAAGCAACCTTCTACTAAACTGGGACCCCGCTATGTAGGTCCTTTCTGGATCTTGAGTCAGGTTTGCTCTACTGCTTATCGTATTGCACTACCAAAGACTCTTAAAGCCCATTCAGTTTTTTTACGCCTATCTTCTTAAACCAGTCATTTTTAATAGATATTCCAAACCTAAGACCAATCCTCCACCTCTTCTGGTTCATGGACAACCTGAGTTTGAAGTCAGTCATGTCATATATTCCAAAATTCATGGCATTATTCTGTACTATCTTATCCATTGGAAAGGTTATCCTGTCAAGGAACGGTCTTGGGAACCAGCATGTCAAGTTCATGCTCCTGCTTTAATTAAAGCTTTTCATAAGGCTCATCCTTCCAAGCCAGGTCCTATCCCCCGGAGGGGTCTTTGAGGAGGGGGTGCTGTCATAATCCGATTATTGCTGTGTCACCACGGCTCCTTGATCTCTCTCTGTCTTCGCCGCATCGTGTTGCCTAGTATCGTGACACAGCCTTCCTGTGTCATGCCCCCCCACAAGTCACAGCCCTTTAAATCTCTGGTGGGACTTCCCTCTGGTGCCCGTTTGTCAGATTTTGCTTCCTGCTTCCTGGCTCCTATACTGACCGTGAGTGCCTTATCCTTAAACCTGCTTAATGGAACTTTTGACCATTGCCTGCCTGACTACTCTGCTGCCAAATCCTTAAACCTGCTTAAAGGGACATTGACCATTGCTTTACCTGACCACTCTATTGCTGAATCCTTAAACCTGCTTAAAGGGATATTGACCATTGCTTTGCCTGGCCACTCTAATGGATCATCCTCTGCCTGCTTTAAAGTGATACTGACCTTTGCTTTGTCTGACCACTCTATTGCTGAATCCTTAAACCTGCTAAAAGGGACATTGACCATTGTTTTGCCTGACCACTCTAACGGATCATAAACATATATGCAAGCACATAACTACAAAATTCAAACTAAACCTATGCCTCTGCAGCAATAAAAATTGCATGTATTAATAAAGTTGAAAATATAATTATAATAAAAATTAGTATTTGCTTATAGTTAAATAACATGTATTTTAAATAAATGTATCTTTGTTTTGGGCTTATCCTTATCCACTACACAATTTCCATGGCAGTTTTTGCTCAAAGTGAATTAAATATATTTTTTTAAAAAGTTAATTGAAATAGTTTTATTTAGTGACAGCCATGTTATAATATCTCTGCATTTATCCATAAGGTGAATTTGCATATACACTTTCAAAGTTGCACATGTCACCTAACAAGTGAACCAGGTTATTGGGCCTGCTGAAAGGGACAGGAAACCCTCTAATATTTAATTAATGATTCATATAGAACAGACAATTTTCCATCAACTTTCAAATTTAATTTTATTATCAAATTTGCTTAATTCTCTTGTTGACCTTTGCTATAAGGAACAGTATTTCACTACTGTCAGCTATCTGAACACATCTTGATAGCCAATCACTAGAGAGCGAAGCACATTTGGAATCAGAAGTGATTTTAAAAGTGAATAAACATTACATGCTCTATCTGAGGCATGCAAGGTTATTGTCTTCCTTATCCATTGAATTAATGCATTAGGAATGTGTTTTTTTTACAATTTACCTTGTATGACAAAAATATACTGTAAGTAGTGTAGGTGTTTCACAATCCAGACCTCACCCATCCCTAACACAAGATTTACACAATATCCTTTAAACTTAAGCAACAGAAATGTAGTTAAACCATGGTGTTTGTTCCTGAGTAATATAACATTTAACAAAGTTTGTCAATAATATATAATATATAATATAACAAAGTTTGTCATATTTTAAAAAGGATTTACACATGACATATTGGCAACAATGGTGTTATAAACCTTTTATATATTAAATGTATGTTTACAGATTTGTAAATCTTTTAATGCCCCATGGGAGAATGACAAGACTACAAAAGCAGCAGAGATAGATGAAAGCAGGACTTTGAAGTCAATTGTCCATTTTATGTTTAAATCTTTTTATTGATATGAAAAGAAGAGAATTAGCTATTACATTGGAAAACCAACTCATTATAAACAGACGAGATAACATATATAAAGAGCATATCATTTGGCGTTTCACATGGAACTCCTAAGATCATCAAGGATCATTTAGTGAGGGGTGAATAATGTTCAAATATAGTTCCAATTTCCTCATTTTAGCCAGTCCCCACTCATCCATAGAGTTCAGCAAAAAATTTTTAGTAAGGTGTCGAGTAAAGAACAGCCAATGTCTCTATTGTTATCCTTGTCATCCCAATCAAAAAGCAAGGTTGTGTTATCCCAGAAAACACAAGTTTTAAACTGTATAACAGTAAGTACATGTAAAAGAAAAAGAAAAGAAAAAAAAAAGCGAGAAAATACCATCAGTTCGCTAATCAGAAAGTTATTTAGAATGCTCATTAATTAGTTAGGTAGAGTGAGGTGCCAAGATCCCTCCCCCCGGGCAGCCAAACCATATGACTCTATATCTTTAAAAGATCCTATTTAAGTATGTGCATCTGAAGTCTCATTGAGTGTCCAGTAAAACCAAACTTTCTCAAATTGTGCTTGTGTGTTCA
This sequence comes from Bombina bombina, assembly GCF_027579735.1. Taxonomy (NCBI): domain Eukaryota; kingdom Metazoa; phylum Chordata; class Amphibia; order Anura; family Bombinatoridae; genus Bombina; species Bombina bombina. The sequence goes on from NC_069499.1 coordinate 576,364,826, forward strand.
GAATCTTAGAGGCAGATTCGTACATGCGATAAGTTAGGGACAATTTATTCTTCACCTCCTCCCAGGGAGGATCTTTAGTTTTCCAGTATTTTGCAATACTTGTTCTAGTAACCGTGCATGTGATTTTAATGAATATGTTTATATGTTTGTTGAACCGGTGTATGGGTTTGTGTAGAAGAGCCTGGGAAGGAGTTAGTTGAATTTGTTCCCCTAGGACAGAACCAAGGAGGGAGCATAATTTAATCCATATTGGTTGTATTATGGTGCAGTCCCACCACATATGACGATATGAGCCTGTTTCCCCACAGCCTCTATAGCAAAGTCTATTATTAGCGGGAGACATATGGTAAGTTTTAATCGGAGTTAGATACCATCTGAACATGGTTTTGATCGTATTCTCTCTCAAGTTCGCACTTAAGAGGCCTTTACAAGCTGAGTTATAGATATCATCCCACCATTTTTTGTCTTTGATTATGTCTAGATCCTGTTCCCAGTTTAGGATTTTAGCGGGTTTAGTCTTATTGTTTAGCGATCGTATCTCTAAGTATATTCTAGATATAGCTTGTTTGGGTCTATGTGTGGTGTTCAGTAAGGTTTCTAGAGCCGTGAGCGTGCCAGGTTGTAATGTTCTGGTATATTGTTGAATTGCTGAATTAAATTGGAGATATTGAAACGATTGTAGCTTCAGCGGGCCTAGTTGGATCTGTATTTGAGTGAATGTCTTAGGTTTTTTACCATCTAGCCAGTCTGCAATCCTGTGTAATCCCTTGTTCACCATTTGTCTACTAAAATCTGTATGTTACTGGAGAAGATATCTAATTGGGCACATTAGTGTTTGATTAGTTAACAATTTCTGTTGTTTAGTTAATAAAGACCATATGTGTATGGTGTTATCTGAGATGTGAGATCGGTATTTGTCGGGGGCAACTCCTGTAGGGTGTCTGCTCCACAGAATGTCGTCTGTATGAGTGGACTCCCTTAGATCTGCTTCCAATTTGGTCCAGAGGACTCCCCCATAGCCTCCCCCTAAAAGTAGTGTTTGAGATAGTCTCGCCACTCTATAGTATTCTAATAGGTTAGGGGCTCCCACTCCCCCCAGGCTCCTATGTTTTGTAATAAGTGTAGAAGAGATTCTAGCCATATTCTTCCCCCTAATAAATGTTACTAGTTCTACCTGCAACGTTTTTAATTCAGCAATCGGGACCCCTATGGGGAGAGCCCTGAATAGATATAGTAGACGAGGCAAAACCGTCATCTTTACTGCCGAGAGTCTGCCCATCCATGAAAAAGTATACGTCTTCAATTTATTTATGTTTTTCCTAATTTCTTTGTACATGGGTTCTTAGTTGTTTTTATATAGTTGATTAGTTTGGGTAGTCAATCCCTAAATATTTAAAGGATTACTTTCTGTTATAATTTTTAAGCTAAACAACTAACATATTAAAGTTAATAAACATTAATTAAAACCTACTGACCTATATTTTCTCCAAACGAAGTTTCATAACGTTCTAAAAGTTATATCTTTTATTCGCCGATGATGTCATGTTATCCTGCCCACTATTTTCAGCACTGTGTGTTCAAAATACTTAAACCAATAACTTTGTGTTTAAAGCGCCATTTTGAAACCTAGGTATTGTAAACAGATTGATACAGAGCAAAGGATACCCACGGAGTGGGTTTGGAAAACAATTAAATTTGCAGACAAGATTTCTGATATACGGTAGAGATATGTTAATGAAATGCTATTGATAAAAAGCGTATTTGGGGTAGTTAGTTAGTAACAGGCATAGAAAATATTTACTTACAGTGGCCCTTTAAGGGAATGTGTGGCCCATTTCAAGTCAAAGTTGATTTCTATGATTTTCTTGGTGTGCTGTGGGAGACCTAGTGACAATGCTTCGCATTTGTCAAGATTGACTTTATACCCTGAAATTTGGGAAAATTGATCTAAAAGTTTGTATAGGTTGGGCAATGATATAAGGGGTTTAGTTAATGTCAGAAGGATATCATCCGCAAAAAGTGTTAGTTTGTATTCATGGTCTTGATCACCACTCCTGAAATGTCAGGTGTCAGTCTAATTTTAGCTGCTAAGGGTTCTATACAGAGTGCGAAGATGAGAGGGGATAGTGGGCACCCCTGTCTTGTTCCATTTAATATAGGAAAACATTTGGATTTATATCCTGACATGGAGACCCGAGCTGAAGGAGTTGAGTATATCATATTCAAAGCTTTAATGAAGGCACCTCCAAATCCCATCTGGAGTAAAACTGCTCTCATGTATTCCCAATCTATTCTGTCGAATGCCTTCTCCGCGTCCAACGATAGGAGCAGAAAAGGCATCCGAGTCCTCCCCACATAGTCTATAATGTTCACCATCCTTCTCACATTGTCCGGCACCTCTTTCCTTAACAAAACCCACCTGATCCAAATGGATCAGCCTTGGGAGGATATGTTTTAGTTGGTTGGCTAGAATTTTAGTTAGGATCTTCAGGTCCTCGTTGATAAGCGAGATGGGGCAGTAACTAGAGCATAATTTATGATTTCTACCGGGTTTTGGTATTACCATGATCCTTACTTGTAATAGGTCATTCGGGATATTGTGGCCTTCTAAAATGTAATTACAAAAATCGGTGAGATGGGGTGTTAGTATTTATTTAAATGTTTGATAGTATTCACTGGCGAACCCATCCGGCCCTGCTGCTTTCACTGACTTAAGGTCTTTTATGACTCCTAAAACTTCTGCTCTCGTAATTGGGGCATTTAAACTGTTGCTGTCTTCTTTCGAGAGGGAATTCCACTCCGCTTCCTCTAAAAATTTTGTGGTTTGGGATGCTATCATTTGTGTGTGTGTTACTTTATTAACGTCATAGAGTCCCCCATAGAAGCCCGCAAAGGTATCCACTATATGTTGTGGATGAGACATGGAGGCGCCACTCGGGAGCAAAATGGAATAGACTGTGGATGCCCTACATTGCTCCCTTAATTTGTGTGCTAGGTACCTGTCTGGTTTTGTTTGCATACAGGGAGTGCAGAATTATTAGGCAAATGAGTATTTTGACCACATCATCCTCTTTATGCATGTTGTCTTACTCCAAGCTGTATAGGCTCGAAAGCCTACTACCAATTAAGCATATTAGGTGATGTGCATCTCTGTAATGAGAAGGGGTGTGGTCTAATGACATCAACACCCTAAATCAGGTGTGCATAATTATTAGGCAACTTCCTTTCCTTTGGCAAAATGGGTCAAAAGAAGGACTTGACAGGCTCAGAAAAGTAAAAAATAGTGAGATATCTTGCAGAGGGATGTAGCACTCTTAAAATTGCAAAGCTTCTGAAGCGTGATCATCGAACAATCAAGCGTTTCATTCAAAATAGTCAACAGGGTCGCAAGAAGCGTGTGGAAAAACCAAGGCACAAAATAACTGCCCATGAACTGAGAAAAGTCAAGTGTGCAGCTGCCAAGATGCCACTTGCCACCAGTTTGGCCATATTTCAAAGCTGCAACATCACTGGAGTGTCCAAAAGCACAAGGTGTGCAATACTCAGAGACATGGCCAAGGTAAGAAAGGCTGAAAGACGACCACCACTGAACAAGACACACAAGCTGAAACGTCAAGACTGGGCCAAGAAATATCTCAAGACTGATTTTTCTAAGGTTTTATGGACTGATGAAATGAGAGTTAGTCTTGATGGGCCAGATGGATGGGCCCGTGGCTGGATTGGTAAAGGGCAGAGAGCTCCAGTCCGACTCAGACGCCAGCAAGGTGGAGGTGGAGTACTGGTTTGGGCTGGTATCATCAAAGATGAGCTTGTGGGGCCTTTTCGGGTTGAGGATGGAGTCAAGCTCAAATCCCAGTCCTACTGCCAGTTTCTGGAAGACACCTTCTTCAAGCAGTGGTACAGGAAGAAGTCTGCATCCTTCAAGAAAAACATGATTTTCATGCAGGACAATGCTCCATCACACGCGTCCAAGTACTCCACAGCATGGCTGGCAAGAAAGGGTATAAAAGAAGAAAATCTAATGACATGGCCTCCTTGTTCACCTGATCTGAACCCCATTGAGAACCTGTGGTCCATCATCAAATGTGAGATTTACAAGGAGGGAAAACAGTACACCTCTCTGAACAGTGTCTGGGAGGCTGTGGTTGCTGCTGCACGCAATGTTGATGGTGAACAGATCAAAACACTGACAGAATCACTGGATGGCAGGCTTTTGAGTGTCCTTGCAAAGAAAGGTGGCTATATTGGTCACTGATTTGTTTTTGTTTTGTTTTTGAATGTCAGAAATGTATATTTGTGAATGTTGAGATGTTATATTGGTTTCACTGGTAAAAATAAATAATTGAAATGGGTATATATTTGTTTTTTGTTAAGTTGCCTAATAATTATGCACAGTAATAGTCACCTGCACACACAGATATCCCCCTAAAATAGCTATAACTAAAAACAAACTAAAAACTACTTCCAAAACTATTCAGCTTTGATATTAATGAGTTTTTTGGGTTCATTGAGAACATGGTTGTTGTTCAATAATAAAATTAATCCTCAAAAATACAACTTGCCTAATAATTCTGCACTCTCTGTATATATAGTATTGCGTATTAAGCCATGAATTGCTCTAAGCGATTGGTTGTTTAAAAGGTTGGCTAAGTATGACCTCTTGGCTTCTAGTGTGGAGAGTATATCAGTTCTATGGGTCAGTCTATGCCGGGTCTCTAGTTCATGTATTTCTGTATGAAGTTGTGATATTAGGGTTTTATATTGTCTATTTTGAAGTGATTTCTCCTGGATGAGCAGACCCCGGATATATGTCTTATGAGCTGCCCAAGGGGAAATTGTATTAGATGCAGAGCCCTTATTAATATCCCAATATCTTTGATTAGAGGGTCCTTTAGATGTGAGGGGTCGTAAGTCCATGTTCTAGATCTAAGTGTGTCCACAAACCCATCTAAGAACAGAGTGGTCAGACCATACACAAGGGTGAATTGTCGATCCTCGAAAAAGTGGTTGCAGTATCTGACTGGTAAAAATGTAATCAAGCCTCGTGTATTGTTTATGGGCTGAGGAGTAGAAGGTTGTGTCCGCTGTTTTTCCGTATAGCGTGAACCATGAATCAAATAATGCATGTGGGGCCAAATGTTCTTGAATAGCATTCACTATTTTGTTATGCCTAAGTTTTTTAGGTGTTAGTTTAGCGATAATGTCTGTATGGTTGGACATAGTAATGTTAAAATCTCCTGCTAATATAATTTTATGTTGAGACCAATTAGTAATTAAGTTCCTTCCTACTACTAATACAGAGGAAAATAGAAGCAGGGGGAGACATCTTTGGCCTCAATATAAATACAAGCAGAGTCACACTGCAAACTCTCCTATCTACCATACCACTTGCCCCACAAGTTTCCCTGAACTAGCAGATTATACAGAATAAATCACACTTATATACTTTCCATATCTGTCTAGGTTTGGGATTCGATTATTACCCTCAGCTTCCTTAGCAAGGCAGTGGTAATCTTAGAGGTGTGTTTGTGGTTGTTATGTTGGAATACTACCCTGCGGCCCAGTCTCTGAAGGGAGGGGATCATGATCTGCTTTAGTATGTACATGTTGGCATTCATGGTTCCCTTAATGAACTGTAGCTCCGGAGTGCCTGCAGCACTCATGCAGGCCCAGACCATGATACTCCCACCACCATGCTTGACTGTAGGCAAGACACACTTGTCTTTGTACTCCTCACCTGGTTGCTGCCACACACGCTTGACAACATCTGAACCAAATAAGTTTATCTTGGTCTCATCAGACCACAGGACATGGTTCCAGTAATGTCCTTAGTCTGCTTGTCTTCACCAAACTGTTTGCGGGCTTTCTTGTGCATCATCTTTAGAAGAGGCTTCCTTCTGGGACGACAGCCATGCAGATCCATTTGATGCAGTGTGCGGCGCATGGTCTGAGCACTGACAGGCTGACCCCCCACCCCTTCAACCTCTGCAGCAATGCTGGCAGCACTCATACATCTATTTCCCAAAGACAACCTCTGGATATAATGCTGAGCACGTGCACTCAACTTCTTTGGTCGATCATGGCGAGGCCTGTTCCAAATGGAACCTTTTCTGTGAAACCACAGCATAGTCTTCACAACCGTGCTGCAGCTCAGTTTCAGGGTCTTGGCAATCTTCTTATAGCCTAGGCCATTTTTATAGGGCAACAATTCTTTTTTTCAGATCCTCAGAGAGTTCTTGCCATTAGGTGCCATTTTGAACTTCCAGTGACCAGTATGAGAGAGTGTGAGAGCGATAACACTAAATTTAACACACCTGCTCCCCATTCACACCTGAGACCCTGTAACACTAACAAATCACATGACACCAGGGAGGGAAGATGGCTAGTTGGGCCCAATTTGTAAATTTCCGCTTAGGGGTGTACTCACTTTTGTTGCCAACTGTGTGTTGAGTTATTTTGAGGGGACAGTAATTTACACTGTTATACAGGCTGTACACTCACTACTTTACATTGTAGCAAAGTGTCATTTCTTCAGTGTTGTCACATGAAAAGATATAATAAAATATTTACAAAAATGTGAAGGGTGTACTCACTTTTGTGAGATACTGTATATATATCTATCTATATATATTGCAAGTTGGGGGAGCCCCGAGGCTTCTAGTTATGCCTCTGGACTGTGAGAGGAGTTTTAGGAGCTCCTGTGTTTTAATTGCCTTAGGCAATTTTTACTGTAGTCTGCTTATACGCTAATTATGAGCCAATATCTAATGCCATAGAATTGTGACAGGTTTTTATGGTTAAGAGATACTTAACCTGTGAATGCTTATATTGCATACTTTTTAGGGGAGTCTTTTTTGCCTAACCACTATTATCCTATTTCATAAAAGGCTGATATTTTATCACTTGTATTTTAGTGTTAACATTGTGTCAGGGTTTTTTCCCTGTTTTGTTTGCCATGTGCTGCTGGCAGCCATTTTTCTCACCTCTCTTGCTGACTCTGGTGCATACTGTGTGATGCTGCTCATTTCCTGCACTTCCTTTTATGGCCAGACCGGTGTACATCATCCGTGTGAGACAGGATGCAGTCTCAGGATTGTGATGTCATCACTTATTATTTAAAGGGCCTCTGTTTAGTATGCTTTGCCCTTGCGTTGTCTCAGACCTGTTTTAGCTCCTATGTATTACCTGGCTGTCGGAAGTCCCTCCTGGTTCCTCATTCCTGGCTTGTTCCTGACTCTGCTGTTCTCCTTGTTCCTGATTCCGGCTCGTCTGACTACTCGCTTTGGCTCCTGACTCGGTTCGTCTGACTACCAGCTCTGGTTTTGATTCCTGGCTTGTTATTTGACTTGTGGACTTTTTATTATTTTTTTGCTATTAATAAAGGTGTGATTATTTTTGCACTTCTTGTCTCAGTCTGATTCCTGGCACCCTGACACATTGTAACGTTTATCTGCTTCATATTAGTGGTTTAGCAATTAACTATAGGAGTCAGTCTGCTATAACTGCAATATTTTTTCCACACTATTTCATCACATGCCTAACCTCTACAGCCTTACCCTTTGGAGGTTTGATATTCCTACAATTACAATGTAGCGGTTAGCCACTTTATATATGTGGAAAAAGAAATCAACTACCATATGAGTCAGACTGCTACAACCCTAATATTCATATACACACTTGAGCCAATACTTGTACACTCTAATAAAAAGGGTCTATATGCCAATTGTGGACACTATACTACAAGCGGTTGTCTTTCCTATACTATTGTTCCAAGATGTAAAGTTACAACTTATTCTGTTACAGCTGTCTCCAATTATCCAGAACTGGAGTCTCAGTAGTTACTATTCTGTACAGAGATTTGTCTTTACTTTAATAGACCTATAGGTTATATCATACATATATGTACTTAACCCTTTGGATCTAGTGCAATCTTTATTACATTCACCTCACGTTACTACCTAGAACAACCAGGTTATAATCTCTTTCTGGACCTCCGTCTCGATACGCACTATATATATTACGGTTCTTTTACCATAAGATTACACATTGTCTAAGTGTGTTTTTAATTTACAAATTCCTCATTTTAAATTATATCAAAAGTTAAGTTTTATTTTGTTTTTCATGGTTCACACCCCCATGAGTGAGGTTTTTTTTGGTGATATCTAGCATTTATCTTCACAATAAATTATATAAACTCCGGAGTGCTAATTAGTGTATTGCTTGGAGGGGGTCTCTGAATTGCTCTCTTTTTTTCTTTTACATTTAGTTAAATACACAGCACCTACAATGCAATTGGTGCAAAGCAGCATTATATTGGTATTACGAGTTCACAGTAATTTTTAAGTAGTGCCATTGGTCTTTGTCTTTTTGATACGTAATCATAGCATGTCTGGGATAAATCAAGGAGTGCTATTTAAACTCTTTCACATCATTGGTTATATGTCATTGGTTAAAAAGAAAAAGAAATACCTACAAATACACGGAAGCTTACTATTAAAGGGATATCACCTAATATACAGTGAAATAAGATAGAGTTGGAGTAAGAGAGAGAAAGAGAACTCCACTATACAATGTTTAAAATATAATGTATATATATATATATATATATATATATATATATATATACTTTGTTATACACTTTCAAGACAGAAACAGAATATTTTGATAGATTACCTACTTGACATCATAATGGTTATCTAAGGATATTACACAATCCTGAAAACTTTTCTTTATTATTATTATGAAAAAAGCCGATACTAAGCTTCTGCAGACTGCCCCCTTATCTCAGATCTTTTGACAGACTCATAAATAACTCCACTGGAATGAGCACAATGTTATCTATATGGCACACACAAACAAACAGTGCATGTTATTAGCTATTCACAGCCAGACTGTGAGAAAATAAATGGACTGCAGAGTATTAGAAATCAACCTATGAGCCTACCTAGGTTTAGCCTTTAACAAAAATACCAAGAGAAAAAAGCAAATTTGATGATAAAAGTAAATTGGAAAATTGTTTAAAATTACATGCTCTATCTGAATCATGAACATTTTAATTTGGATTTTACTGTCCCTTTAAGTGTGATGTCCACTCTAATATTTTATATATAAAAACAACCTATAAATATGAATAAGAAATGATTAAATAGATTATATATATATATATATATATACATATATATATATATCAATTTAAAAAAAATCTGCACTTACTGGATTTAAAGTAAATATAATCCTTTTATTCAAAGTGACTTTTCAGAGCCTTCGGTCTGATGAAGGGGTGAAACGTCACTTTGCAATAAAAGGATTATATTCACATTAAATCCAGTGAGTGCAGATTTTTTTTTTTTAACATTGATATTGTTGCTTCTCTGGTACCCTGGTATATTGAATATTTGTTTGTGAGAATGCACCTATAGTACTTGTTTTATATATATATATATATATATATATATATTCTGTATATATATATATATTTATATATATATATACTGTATATATATATATATATATATATATATATATATATATATATATATATATATATACAGTATATATTTATTTATGTACATGATATAAAAAATATTGTCTAGATTACGAGTTTAGCGTTAGGTTTAAAAAGCAGCGTTGGCCGGTCCTAACGCTGCTTTTTACCGCCTGCTGATATTACGAGTTTCCCTAACGCCACTAAAAAATTTATCTACGCAGAAATCATTACCGTCAACCCAGACCCAGTAGTTAACATATACCGCGAAAAAAAACATCCACGAATCACACAAAAAAACATTACACAAACTACACTTACACTCATACAAACACTACACTATATTTATTTTTAAGATTTCATATTTTCATGTCAAAATAGAACGGATCAAAGTTACGAGATCTCGGGTGTTTGAAAAAAAAGCCACACAAATCCATTTTCCATTGACTTACATTGACAGACGGGAACATACACTCATATAGCTACATCTAACTACAAATATTATCACATACATACACTAATCGATACATACAAACAATATACAGCACATTACATACACAAAACAGATTTTTATTAGGAATCTAACACGATTTAGCCACTTTTTCACACAAGAACATGACGTCACTCACTTTACGCTCAAAACAAGTCTTGGATTTTATTTCCATTTTCCATTTTTATCCTCCATTGACTTCTATGGGGAAGACATGCTCGTGCACGCGACAGCCAGATTTACCTAACGCACAGAAAAAGCGTAGACAAGAAAACTCGTAATACCAGCGTTAGAATTGTGAAACTAACTCATGTTTTCTTGCGTTAGTTCCGCTATGACAAATAGATCAAGAAATGACTATTTCCTATGGAGTTATGGCTTTTACTTGTGTGAAATTCACTACAACATCAAATTGTTCCAGAAATTTACATTACATAAACTACAAATCAACATCACTAGTAACAAACATTTTGAACAATTACATCAGATTTAAACGGACAGAAAAATAATTTGAACATTTCATTATTCACAAACAGTAGACAATTGGTAACACCTCTCATTTACCTCTATTATAGCATTTAATTCATTTATTCAACTCATATGCTTGCATGAACAGCATATCTACATAGGCTTAACACATGATCATTAATGGATGCACATACATTACTTTTATCATTCACTCATACATGTGCATTGATATGATGGACAAAAAACACATTAGATTATCTCTATAAATCATGAAACATAAAATCGGGATTTTACTGTCCCTTTAATATCACGATTCACTCAGAATATACCATTACAAATTACGTACAATAAGAACATCATTAGAACAGATTACAGCTGTCACTTTTTGGGAAGGAACAACATTGCTATACTGCTTTATAGTCAGCATATGTGGGAGAGAATCACAATATTTACGTATACATAACGTGTACATAACACGCATCACGCAACCACAAAGCACACATTTATATTTTAATCAGCACACAATAACAATGTAGTAAAATACAACAACAGAATGAGGATTTGATAACTAGACAGGCAGGTTGCTAATATGATGACGTAATTTAGAAGCTTCAACCATACACATTACAGCATTAGGACTGTACCGCCCCTTTCAGAAGTTTAGCACTCAATACTACAATACTACATATACGTAAACAAGAGTTTGGAACATCATTATTATTGCGATTTTAATGGGACGCATACAATATTGACATCTCACAAATCACTTATATATACAATACTAGAGATGTCAGCCGGAAGATCGTCATTATTATTGAGATTTTAAAGGGACGCGTACAATATTGACATCTCGCCAATCACTTATATATACAATATTATAGATGTCAGCTGTTACTTTATCGTTTACAAACAATATTGCAGCAACATTGGTCGATCAGATTCTATGCACATTATACACAGGTAAGCACTTTCATGTTAGCGTGGACGTGTGCTTTTTACTATAAGATCGCGTTTAATAAGTATTTATTACGCATATGAACAAACATTACGAAGATGCACTGTATATGTTACATTTTATACTTTCACATTGCGATTCATTGGGGGAAAACAAAATTTCAGCAAACACCTAAAAAAGCGCCCACTTTGAAAGCATTCGCGCCGCTCACATACAAACAAGTGAATACAATCAGCAATCATTATGAACTCACTACCATTGGACTAATTGCACTATAAATCCCCCAAACAACATGGCCAAAGCGTCCCTTGTGATCGACATTGTATCAAATCGCTTTTGTGTTTTTGCATACCTTGTTACTCCTTGTGTTGTGTTTGCTCTGCTGTTTGGCTTTGTGCTGCTTAGTTTGGCAAATATGGATGATGATCAGGTAGACGTTGCTGCTGCTGCACAAGTAGCGATTAATAGAATCAGGCGGGCTCGGCGGCTCCGAGAGAGACAAAGGGTTCTTTTGGTTCGAGGTCCTCGTGTTCACAGGGTGAGACCCACCTTGGAAAACATGAGTGACTTTGAGGTTTATGACAAGTATAGGCTCAATCGTGAACAGCTCATTGGCCTTTACGATGTTCTTAGACCTCATCTGGAGCCACGTATACAAATGCGGACTGCTGTCCCTGGCATCACCAAGATGCTAAGCTGCATACACGTCCTGGCCTCCGGGAGTTTTCAATCTGGAGAGGGTACATGCATGGCCTGGCTCAAGGTACCTTCTCGGTGGTTTTTGACAATTTTCTGGACGCCATGGTACGTGTTAGTAAGCGTTACATAGGATTCCCTCAGAATGATGGTGATTGGAGGTGCCTGAAGAGGGAATTCTTTGCAATAGCTAGATTGCCCAATGTCTTGGGAGCAATAGATTGCACCCACATTGTGCTGCGTGCTCCAGAACATGACTTGCCTTCCGAAATCGCAAACATTTCCATAGCCTCAACGTGCAGTATGTTTGTGAAGCACGGATGCGGATTATGCACGTATGTGCAAATTTTGGCGGGGCTTGTCATGATGCCCGCATCCTCAGACAGTCGTCCCTGTAGCGGCAGTTTGAGGAAAAACAGTTTCCACCTGGGTGGCTCGTTGGTGAGTACTTGTGCACAACATGGTTAATTAGTTAGTCAATTGCCACTGTAGTCTTAAAAAACAGTTGTGTTTGTGTAAGGTGCAAAATGTGCAGCTCTAGGATGCAATTTAACCATTTAATTGTCTTTCCGCAAATGTCTAGTTTTAGCTTCAAACAGATATGTAGCATGTCTTAGCTTAAATGGGCAGATAGAGAATGCAATTTAACAATTTAATTGTCTTTAAACAAATGTCTAGTTTTAGCTCCAAACAGATATGTAGCATGTCTTAGCTTAAATGGGCAGATAGAGAATGCAATTTAACCATGTCATTGTCTCTTTCCGCAAATGTCTAGTTTTAGCTCCAAACGGATATGTAGCATGTCTTAGCTTAAATGGGCAGATAGAGAATGCAATTTAACCATGTCATTGTCTCTTTCCGCAAATGTCTAGTTTTAGCTCCAAACGGATATGTAGCATGTCTTAGCTTAAATGGGCAGATAGAGAATGCAATTTAACCATTTTGTTTTTTATTTTAGCAAATGTATGCTTTATGCGAAATACGCATATGTAGCATGTCTTAGCTTAAATGGGCAGATAGAGAATGCAATTTAACCATGTCATTCATTGTCTCTTTCCGCAAATGTCTAGTTTTACTTTAAACAGATATGTAGCATGTCTTGGCTTAAATGGGCAGATAGAGAATGCAATTTAACCATGTCATTGTCTCTTTCCGCAAATGTCTAGTTTTACTTTAAACAGATATGTAGCATGTCTTGGCTTAAATGGGCAGATAGAGAATGCAATTTAACCATGTCATTGTCTCTTTACGCAAATGTCTAGTTTTAGCTCCAAACAGATATGTAGCATGTCTTAGCTTAAATGGGCAGCTCTAGGATGCAGTTTAACCATTTCTTTCTCTTTTAGCAAATGTCTGCTTTATGCGAAATATGCATAGGTAGCATGTCTTAGCTTAAATGGGCAGATAGAGAATGCAATTTAACCATGTCATTGTATCTTTCTGCAAATGTCTAGTTTTAGCTCCAAACAGATATGCAGCATGTCTTAGCTTAAATGGGCAGATAGAGCATGCTTTAACCATTTTGTTTTTATTCTAGCAAATGTCTGGTTTAAGTGAAATATGCATAGGTAGCATGTCTTAGCTTAAATGGGCAGATAGAGAATGTGATTTAAACATATAATTCTGTTTAAAGTCAAATGATTATTTTAGGGGATTTTAGTGTACACAAATGAATTGTATTTTATTAAAAATGTATTTTAGATATTTTTAATATTTGTCATTTTGTTATGTTCATTATTTATAGGTGATTCTGGTTACATGAGCCGTCCTTGGCTCATTACGCCATTGCGTAACCCCACCGACGAGGCCCAGGAGCACTACAATAGGGTGCACAAGCGGACTAGGACTGTAGTGGAGAGGATATTTAGGCTCCTCAAAATGAGACTAAGATACCTGGACAGGTCGGGAGGAGCCCTCCAATACAGCCCTAGTAAGGTGGCGAAGATCATTATAGCCTGCAGCGTCCTGCATAATATTGCACAGCGGGCTGGGATGCTGCAGGCCATCCAGACGCCACAACGCTTCCTCCTTGATGAGGAGGACGACCCTATTCTAGAGGGGCCATTCCGGGACGAGGGGCTCAATGTCAGAGCAAACATCATCAACCGCCACTTCAGACGGTAAATAATAGAAGTTAGATAGGAGTATTGCCAATATATGTGAATTCTAGGGAAATGAGAAGTAGAGAATTGTGCAAACATGTTAGGTTTGTTCATCAAATTATTCAATTTTTTTTATTATTATTATAGGTGATGCTCCTGGCATTGGGTCCTGTAACGACTTTGCCACCTGGTTTTTAAAGACAACATCAGTTGGTAAGTATAAATAATGTATGGACTGTGGCTGGCGGGAATTTGGCACAAACAGAGATCATATGGCATACATTTTACAAACTAGTATTTAGTTTACACATTACTAGAATTTTGGATACTCAGAAAGGGATCCTTTAGCAAGACTATATGCTTCAAAGTCAGATTCAAAGTCACACATCAGAGGTTAGGTCTGCACAATATATGACTCATCTTCACACTTGATTTATAGAACATAACACATGATACTACACGCTTAGTAAGCTAGTGATATAAATCGTTTCAGAAATGGGGGGGAGGGGTGCAGAACTAATTCACACACTTGTATTAATTATTTGATTTTCACTGGGAGATGAGTTCATCTAAAGACTGAAAATGAAGAATTCAAGACTGAAAGGGAAGAATTCAAGACTGAAAGTGAAGTATCCCAGACTGAAAGTGAAGTATCCCAGAATGAAAGTGAAGAATCCAAGATTGAATGTGATGAATACCAATGTGATCATGTCTGGTATTGTCTTTCATATGTGCTGACCTTGAAAACCATACAAAGACACGTTCACATGGTAAGTGGCAACAATTTGATGGACTAAGGCTGTGGATGCATCCTATTGGAGACATTTAGATTTATTTTAATTTTTTTAGATGGTATTTCAATCCTCTATTTTTATAATGATGAATAAGACACCTAATGAAGATAAACTGTTACAAGTTGGTTTGCACAATGCATGCTAGTTAAGATTCACAGGAGGAAGAATGTTAAGAATTAGGAATAGTTACATGTCCTATATTAGAATATGTTTATTTTACATACATTACCCCTACTTTGTGCTACAGAGGAATCACATTCTGACCAATCAGACAAAGGAATACATTTTATAGTTGATATAGAGGTATATTATTTGAAGGGACATTAAATATTACATTTATGTTCAGCATACAATATAAATCGATTTTTAAAATGTGATATGCATTATTTTGTCTAATTTAAAATGCTGATATTTAATTCTAATATTGATTAGACAATATAATGGTATTTCAAATTATGGATAGGTATAGATTTCATGTATGAACCTTTTTTTTTTTTTAAATATCAAGACCAAAAAAAATACACGTTAGAGCATAGACACAAGATGATTTAACAATTATTTGATTTAATGAATATTTTAAGACATGTGTTCATTTTTCTTTCTTTTTCAGAGTTTCATCTGTGATGAATTACACTTTTTTTATTTTTGTTTATTTTCTATTTAATTTATTTTCTTGTCAATAAATATTTTTTCATACTATATCTATTTTTTTATTTAAAATACATATTTTTAAAAAACATATCTCTATCACAGTAAGATAATTATAAATATATCCATCTAATCTGACAAGTAAACAAAATATTACTCCCATGACTGTTAGTTGTCTATTTGACAAGCACATGCCTGATATCCAATTTTGCCTAATGTATTGAATTAAAAATATCAAAACAGCTTATTAAGATAATGTTAAAGTCAAGTATCTTAAAAAAATTAATTTGGAGTTAAATCCATCAATGCTTTTTTTGTGTTATTTATAGATGTTAAAATTAGAAAATGTTTATGACGAGGATATGTAGTCTAAATTAGACAGAACAACTTTGTTCTTTTCACTTTTAAGAAAGGAAAGTGGTTAACTTACATTAAAATGTAGTTGAATGTTAGATTTTCATTATAACATCTTGTATCATCCTTAGGCATCCAAAAACATTATTATAATAAATATAGGTTAAAAATATTTTTTTTTTTAGGTAATATGTTTGAAATTATCTGTAAATGTAAAGTAAGTTAATTTCATATTTAGACCAAGCTAGTTATTGTATGCCATATTGATTACTTTTCTGTTCTAGTGGAGTCATTTGAAGGGTCATTTAACTAGATAGCCCAAAATATAATTTCAAGCAATTATTCATCTTACCTCTTGGATAGATATCACATATCTATATGTATTTTCATTCCCCTTTAGTTTCTTTCTACAATGTTAACTCCGCATATTCCTAATGGTTTGGTCCTTAAAGGGACATTCCAAAAATATATCATTTAGTAAATCATAGAAAATACAAATTTAATTTAAACAACATTTAAATGTACTATTACTATCTAATTATATTCAGTCTTTAGATATCCTTTGTTAAATAAATATCAATGCACATGGCTTAGACAATGACATATCTATCTAGCTATGCTTTTCAGTCAAGAATATCAATTAAAAAACTAATGAGAGAATAAAACTAAATATGACGTTGTTTTAACATTGTATTATCCATCGAAATCAGTAAAGAAAATATAGCTTAATGTCCCTTTAAGGTAAAGCTGGCTAAATACAGCCATTAGAAGATATTTCATTCACAGTGGGGCAAACAATACAGAAGGTAATACAAATATGCTTTATTCACATGCTATACTAAGTTTGATAAAGGGAGGTGCATAGGTTTATGATCAGCAAAGTATTAATGGGAAATATCTACTTAAAGGGACATGAAACCCAAATTTTTTATTTTGTGATTTAAAAAGAGTATGCCATTTTAAGCAACTTTCTAATTTACAGTACTTCTATTATCTCACTTGCTTAATTCTTTTAACATACTTTGCTGAAAAGCATATCTAGATAAGCTCAGTGGCTGTTGATTGGTTGCTGCACATAGATGCCTTGTGTGATTGGCTACCCCATGTGCATTGCTATTTCTTCAATAAAGGATATCTAAAGAATGAAGCCAATTAGATAATAGAAGTAAATTGAAATGTTGTTTAAAATTGTATTCTCTACTTGAATCATGAAATAAAATATTTGGGTTTAGTGTCCCTTTAATTGTGGCTGGCCAACAATACATATTTACAATGTTTAGACAGATTTATTTAGAGCAAGATTGCATATCAGCCCATGAAAGGGACAGAAAAATAAAAAAGTGTTTCTTTCTGGAATAAGAAATAAAATATAATTTTAAACATTAACATTTAATTCTATCATCGATTTAAAATCATTATTTTGTGGTTATTTGCTTTCCAACCATATCTAGATATGCTCAGTAGCTGACGATTGGTGGATGCACAGAGTTGCCTTGTGTGTTTGGCTCAACCATGTGCATTGCAATTTCTTCTGTTAAGGATATCTAAATAAAAAGCAAAATTGATAGTTACATTTTAAAGTCTAAAAATATATTCTCTCTCCGGATCATTTTTTGAAAATATTTTGTTATAATGTCTCTTTAAAAATAAAGATGCCATTGCACAATAACATATGTGAGCAGTTCAGACAAATACAAGCTCGAGGTTTATTTACTAATAAGAAACAAATGTGTATTTTAACATTTATAAACAGATTATCCAAGTTACGGACATTAGAACCAGAAATTACGCATTTCAGAAATCTTGCGTGGGAAACGTATCTTGCAACACGAGATTCGCATCTTTAAACATTCTAGTCTAATGTCACGCAATAGCACACATTCAATGTGCATTATAAATACATTTAATAGAGCAATGTGAATACTTCACAATAAGACACGAAATTGATTTAATGAACAATAAATACATACAATGTTAAATTTGTATTACTAAAACGTATTTGTATTAAAGAACCAGAACGATATTAAACATAGAAATGTCTACAACATTTTATAATGTGACAGTATTATATATTTTAAAAAATTGAAACATTAATATTTAATGGATCACGTATATTAAATCTGCGTCACACATATCCGCATAACAGCCCCATGAGTTACAAATAAGTCGACATGAAAAATGTAGTAACAGCACCCCCAGGGAGGTATGTGTATGGAAGTTACTAAGATATGAAACATTAAGGAACGGCCAATTAGAGTTCATCAAACAAACACAACTTGAGTCAGGATGGTCTCACAGACATGATAACAATATTTCTATACTTTATCCAATCAGATGTACAGATACCATGTCCCATGGTGGATCTCATGTTTACTTCACCATATAAAAGTCCATTACACGTTGCTACTTTTGTCAGTTCTCTAATGCCTGCAGGCAGTAATATACATATACTGTATATATTATATTATACTAGACAACCTAGCAGGCATGACATCTTCCAGGTTCACCAGGCTGGAGAGTGCTGCACTGGTCAACGCCGTCCAGGACTTCTACCCGTAGCTGTTTGGGAACAAGAAGAGGTCTACAGATGCGAAAGTTAAGAAGGCCCTCTGGGCGTCTATCACCAATGAGGTTAAATTGGTGTTGGGTGTCTGACTCCAGAGGAGCCAGGATCAGATCATGCGGAGGTTCGGAGATATGAGGTTGCGTCTGCACAAAAAAGTCGACCTCATAAGGGAGTGGGTACAAGCCCATAAGAGAGATGGGAAAAAACTAAGCCTTAACGGAAACTCTACCTATTCCCTTATGAGGTGACTTTATGCGACCTCCTCAATCTCCGGGTCCCCAAAAGATTTCGCTCCTCTCGCTCTTCGGCCTCTTCTTCTTCCCTCCCAGCTGCTGGATCTGAAAGTCCTGACCCAGGGGCCAGTGCAGCTGCTTCTCCGTCCGGTGGCCTGGGAGAGGAGAACAGAGAATCTGAACAAGGTAAATATCATATAAAATATTAATATTTGATTAGACTTTAAAGAAATGTGTATATAGTCATATATTCAACCTATATAGATCTCACAACATACGCTGCATATGATGTTTAGATATCTGAATTTATATTTGTCACACATGAAATAGGAGTGATGTTTCTGGCGCTCTCCAGAATATGCGTCACAGAGCGAAAAGGGAATTGCGCATCTGTGAAATCCCTACAATCCGCCATTTCATACATTGACTATCGAATCATAACCCAGTTATAAATATTATTTGATATTGTTCAATATTAACAAATATACGATTTCAATCTCGTAATACACCCAATTGCAAATATATTTGAAGTCTTTATGAAATGATACTCATCACACTGCTATATCCAAATCAATTCTGATTCACGGATGCGCAATTCCGCTTGGGATTATTGCGCAATGATCGCGACAAATAGAATTGCGCACACACGTGAACATGTGTTTGCTGTAACTGGCATCGCTTTAGACATGTTGGTCAAATCACGGATGCGCAATGCTGCTTGGAATCATTATGCAATGATCACGAAAAATAGAATTGCGCACACACGTGAACATGTGTTTGCTGTAACTGGCATCGCTTTACACATGTTGGTCAAATGTATACGTTAATTAGTATATATGGGAAGAATACAGTATCTTTATTTACAATCTTCTACATTATAAAAACTATACTAGCAAGATCAAAATAAACAATGAACTATCTCCAATTGATGAGAATGCAAGAAGACATTAACTGAGGAAACAATGAACTCATGTGAATAAAAATAGATTATTAGTTTGTCAATGTAATATTTTTTTTTTTTTTAAAATGGCCTGATTTGTATTAATGATATCCAATCCTCATTGAATATTTTACAGATCTGGATGTTGGTGCTGGAACCTCAAGCCAGGGTTTGTCACAGTATGGTATGTCTCATTTTAATTTCCATTTGTCTTAGAAACATGGACATAACATTACATAATACATTCACATTGATCGATATTTATATGGATACTCTAATTCTTTTTCCTTGTTAGTTTAAATTAAGAATCACGAATCAAAGTTGGGATTACATTGTAATACAAATCTAAAATTAGGACTATTTGAAGATATCCCTTCTATTCTTGATATCTTCATTTTACTGTAAGATTAGTTTCATGGCCAATTTATATTCTGCCCCTGTGTAGTGCTTGGCATTTTTTTTATACATTTTGACAACAATAACACATTTTTGCATATTTGCCGATTAAAAAAAATATACATTACATACGTTTTTGGGTTCTTATCATTAAAGGGACATGAAAACAAACATTTCACTTTTCGGATTTAGACACGTGATTTCAAAATAATTTTAAAATTTATTTGATTAGCTAAATTGCTTCAGTCTATTGTTATCCTTATTCTAAAATCATATCTAGGTCGGCTCAGGATCAGCAATGCATTACTGGGAGTAACCGGCTGATTGTTTGATGCAGAAAATTGCCTATTTTCATTGGTTCAACTCATGTGTTCAGATAACAGTAGTACATAGTTGCTCCTTTAAACAAAGATTATAACACAATGAAGCAAAATAGACAATAATAAGTCTATTTGAAATATTTTTTAAATCACAGGCTGGATTTTATTTAAAAATTAATACAATAAGACATTTTGAGCTTCATGTCCCTTTAAGAGAGGATAATTAAAGAATCTTGATGATATCCTTAAATTACATATTTGATTGTAATTGCATGCTCCATCCCATTCATTACATCAATATATGGACTCGACAATTCATTAACAGCGACATTGTCAAATCAAGATATTTAAATATTAAAGGGACACTTACCACAAATTATTTCTATTGTCATTCAGATAGAGCATGCAATATTAATAAACGTTCTCATTTATTCCTATAATCATATTTTCGTTATTCTCTTGGTATCTTTATTTGAAAAGCAAGAATGTAAGTTTAGATGCAGGTCCATTTTTTTGTGGCCAACCTGGGTTGTTCTTGCTGATTGGTGGATACCTTCAATGACCAATATTTTATGAACAAAAAAATTGCTTAGCTGCCTTTAAAAAAATAAAAAATAAAAAAAGAGAACACAGACAAATTTATAATAGGAGTAAATGTAAAATTTGCTTAAAATTGAATGTTCTATTTGAATCAATGAATTAATTTTTTTTTTATGAAACAATATTGATATCTAAATCACATATTCACTCTTGGACTTACTTACTATTTTTATTAATAACTTCTGTTTTGCATTGTGATCAATGTGTGTTGTGTCCTAAAAAAGATTTCTGTACATTGCACAAATGGATCGAAGTGACACATGGCTTTGGTTCGATTTGTCACCAGTTGTTATTCCAAATGTTGTTTGTGTGTATTATTTTAAAAACATTGATCAATGGGTATATTTAGATATGTAATAGAATCATATGAGATAAATTGTCTGTCTAATATAGTAAGAAATTAAACATATGTTAAAGACATCTTTTTCTTTAGAATCACCTTGATTAACTCATGCATTTATTCTTCATATTAGTGCTCTATTCTTCACATTTCTAAGTATATTATTCTGAAAAATCGATACTGATGTGATTTAGTGATGTCCAAACTGTGTTCACTAATATATATCTATATCATTAATAGATGTAGTTGTTGTGACGAGCCCAGAGGAATCCAGCACCGATGATGACCTGCCTTTGCAGGCTTCAGGTAAGTCCATTGACTCATTCATATGTCATTGAAGGTGTATTTGTAATCAATATTATGATCATGATTCTGATGAAGCATTACATTTTAATAAAACATATAATTTACTCCTCTGATTATATATCGATTTTATTTTAATATTGAAAGATTAATATGTTTTAAGCTTCTTATTCTACACCTTTATTCTTCATAACATGGATAGCATATGTTTGTTTTTAGTATAAATTTAGACAACAATCATCAAGTGATACACACATGAGAACTCTTAAATGTTCCATATACTCTGCTTTTGTGAATTTTGTAAAAATACAGACACTAAAATGAAATTATTACTCATTGAGAATAACAAATCTAATGTAATTTGTATGCTCCATCAAAATGATGTAAATCATAACTTTGGCTAAGTATATCTTTAATGCAACATTGATGTGTGTCCTTGAGCAGCAGTAACATATGTTATAATATCTGATATTAACGTGTACACAACATGTTATATTTTACAGAGATTGATGTAACATGTGGGATGGAGGAGGAAGAGGCTCCCTTGGAGTCTGATGGTATGTGAAATATATATAACATGTATCCAACATGTATTATTGTTTTAAAACATTCTCTGGAAGAAAATCAAAGTCTACAGCTTTGGCACTTTAAAAATTATTATTCCTTTTCTTTTAGAATACACTACTGCCCCCCTTTCTATATCATGCAGCATGAACATATTTTAGTTTTATTCTTTCATTTATGTATGATTTGTTATTAATGACATCATGATGTCACATGCATATTCCATGCCAAACCACAATAATCATCTTCTTATTGTACAGACAGTAATTGCTATTCATCTGAGTGCCTATATGCATACCATATCCTTATGTCATCATTGTTTCTAAATTCCAAACCACTTCTAAGTATATATAAAACATAATCATGTTGAAATGCCTTGATTTGATTTCATGATGTATGAGATGTTAATATATTTTTATTATATATTTCAGATGGAACCTCCACTTCTGGGCATCAGTTTCCCGACCCTCCCCAGGCCCCTCCCCAGGTAGAAGCCCCTCCCCCGGCCCCTCCCCAGGTAGAAGCCCCTCCCCAGGTAGAAGCCCCTCCCCAGGTAGAAGCCCCTCCCAACCCTTTCCATTCCTCCTGTCCTGTCCCTCAAATAAAACGCCCCTTTGCCCCCCTTCACAGCTCCCCCACCTGCCCAGCCCCCAACTCACCAGGCCCCTGACTCCCCAGCTGTATGGGCTACCCCAGAGCGACAGATCAGCACTCCCCCTTTACATCGCAATCCCATCCCTCCCACCTTCAATCCCCCCTGTCCCAACCTTCATTGTCCTGGGTTTTGGATTGTCCTTCCCAGGCACAGCTGTAAGTATCATTCTAAATCCACATTATAACATATTTAATATCGTATCACTCCATATACCAATCACCACTACTTGGATAGAACAATAGAAAAATAATTTTTCACACCTTATCTCTTCTATAATCCACTGGGAGTGTAATTTCTTCTGCTTGCTGTGTTTACACAGCTTGGCCTCAAGGCCAAAAGGTTTAAGGATAGGTGTGGATACCACAGGCTAAATAAACTATTTAAATTGCCAATGTAAGGAGAATGGAAATACTTTTAAACAATTTAATACACTCAAGATGGAAAAGTGGATCATTGTGAAAAAATTAAAGGGGAGAACATGTTTGAGTAAACTGTCCCTTTAATGGTTTATGTCTGAAGAACATATTTAATGTATAAATAATCGATATTGAATATTTAATTTTAAGAATGATTTGTCTTTATTATTACAATGTATCTTTGCTCTATTTTTATCATGTTCTGTAATTATCATTAATATTTTTTAATTTCTTTATTTTAGGTTGTGACTCAGCATGGCTGATGCTAGAGACTCTAGCACATATAGAGCAGGCCTTGCTGAGGAACGCTCTGTTCCTGGGAAGGATGCATGACACCATGCATGCCCAGCTACAGGTTCAGCATTCGACTCTACAACGTATGATGCGTGTAGAGTCAATGCTTGAATCTGGAGCTGGACATGCACAGGATGATGAGGGTGATGCTGATGCCCAATAAGTGGAGGATCTGGAGATGCTCCAAGGGCGCAGATACGAATCTTCCATCCACATGTTACTTTGTTTGGATTTATTGTTGCCATTTGGCCTTTTTTATTATTTGTTGGGCCTTTTGCACTCTTTTCCTTGTCAAATGGCTCCAATGGGGCTGTGTTGGCCCTTGTCAACTCCCTCCAAGGACTGTGATGCACTCTTTTACCTTGTCAAATGGCTCCAATGGGGCTGTGTTGGCCCTTGTCAACTCCCTCCAAGGACTGTGATGCACTCTTTACCTTGTCAAATGGCTCCAATGGGGCTGTGTTGGCCCTTGTCATCTCCCTCTAAGGACTGTGATGCACTCTTTTACCTTTTCAAATGGCTCCAATGGGGCTGTGTTGGCCCTTGTCAACTCCCTCCAAGGATTGTGATGCAATTCTTTTAACTTGTCAAATGGCTCCAATGGGGCTGTGTTGGCCTTTGTTGGCCCTTGTCAACTCACTCCAAGGACTGTAATGCACTCTTTTACCTTGTCAGATGGCTCCATTGGTGCAGATTTTTCTATATGTTTTTTTTAAACATTATCTTATTTATGTTTTATGACATAATAATAAAATACATGTCATTCCAATATTATTTGTCCTCTTTATTCATGACATTGATTGAAATATATAGTTTATGTGGTTGTAACATATCTCAGCCTAATGTCACTATCCCTTTAAGACTTCCTTCTCTGACTGCTGCATTTGGGCAGTATTCACATTCAGCTTGCTTGCCTGCCTGATTAATCATTCATGCACCTGATTACCTCAGCCTCTTTTTAAGCCTTCTCAGGTCTAATGTGCTTGGCATTAACATTGAAGTTGTGATCCTGAACAACAGAGGTCTGTGACTGTTTCCTGTATGAATTTACCAACTATTTCAACCTACAGCATTTTCTATTCCAATGCCTAAAATCATCAAATCGCAAGTATCCAAATAATTCCATTTTCTGTTTCCTGGACACTGCTACTTAACAAACTCAGAACTTTATTATAAATCAAGCATACTTTTGGTTATCATCACTCTCTAATTACAACAGCATCTTACTCAGAACTTTATAACTATTTCTCTGCTACAAGTTGTCATTGCTGAAATATCCTGCTGCAAATATGTTAACATATTCTGAACTCTGCATCTATGTGTTCAATTAAAAGCTTTCATGTGATTCTCCAATATATGTTCAAACAGTAATTGATGCCTTAAACTTAACTTTCACCTGTGCTGCTCTGCTAATTACTGACATACAGCTCTTTATAATATTATATACTGTGAACCTGCAACAAACCAAGTTTGCATCTAAATGCACAAACAGTAATTAATGCCTAAACTTGCAGCTTGTCTAAGTACCTGTGCAGCTGTGCTTAAACTCTGACATACAGCTTTATATAATATTATGTACTGTGAACCTGCAACAAACCTTAGTTTGCATCTAAGTGTCAATCTTTTACTAGATTACTCTGAAGCCTGAACATTCCACATTGCTATATTTTTTCTCTCATTGAATCCTGCAGTTACTTCTATTAACTAACTATAAGTCACAGTGAAGTCAGAATATATTGTATACAAATGTTGCACCCTCCATTTATTCTACAATAACTTCTAGCAACTATGAATCACAGAATATCATCTATCCACGTCCAGGATACTCTTCCCCGGGTCAGGGGTCGGTGTCTTCAAATCCCTACCACTGCCCCGAGGGTCTGTGTCCTGAGCGCATGTACACCGGATCATGACAGTGGTTAATCCTTAAAGGGACATGAAACCAAATAATGGTCTTTCCTGAATCATAAATATAATACAATTGTAAATACATTTAATATTTACATCTCCAATTTAATTTGATTCATTTTCTTGATATACTTTTCATAAAGGTTTATCTTTGCAAGATTAGGATTAGCATAGGACTGTTTGTATGTATATATATATATATATCATATAATATATAATATATATATATATATATATATATTTATTTATTTTTTCACATCCATGTGTTCATTTGTAAACTATTCATGAATTGATGCACCTTTAACAAATGATCCCAGGATTGATACAATGAGATAATCTCTGTAAATTTGTAATTTGATGTAAATAGTATCCTCTCTGTGAATCCTGAAATAGTGATGTCGCGAACCTAAAATTTTGCGTTCGCGAATGGTGAACGCAAACTTCGGCAAATGTTCGCGAACCGGGCGAACCGCCATTGACTTCAATGGACAGGCAAATTTTAAAACTCAGGGACTCTTTCTGGCCGCAATAGTGATGGAAAAGTTGTTTCAAGGGGACTAACACCTGGACTGTGGCATGCCGGAGGGGGATCCTTGGCAAAACTCCCATGGAAAATTACATAGTTGATGCAGAGTCTGGTTTTAAGCCATAAAGGGCATAAATCACCTAACATTCCTAAATTGTTTGGAATAACGTGCTTTAAAACATCAGGCTAGTGTTGGTGGTGGCGGCAGGCGGGCGAGTGGCACTGGTCACTTGAGAGGTGCCCGCAGCTAAGCTGGAAGTGGATGGTGTGTCAAGGTTAGGAGCGGAAGCTGTAGAAGATTGGGTGTCCTGTGTTAGCCATTCAACTAGGTCCTCCTCAGAACTTTTCACGTTCATGGCACATGGCCTCTGAACACTGTGCATAGTTGTAGGGTCTAAGGGAATCACAGCACCACGACCACAACGGCACCTGCGGGGTGGCCTGCCTCTGCCTGTCATTTGTACACTTACACTACTATTAAATAAAATATGAGTGGTGGCACTGGGCAAGTGGGCACAGTATACGCTGTGAGCAGGACACAAAAAAGCAGACTGATGTTTCACAATCCAAAAAGTTTTTTTTTTTTTTTAAATGTACACTTACACTACTATTAAACAAGATATGAGTGGTGGCACTGGGCAAGTGGGCACAGTATACGCTGTGAGCCTGACACAAAAAAGCAGACTGATGTTTCACAGTCAAAAATGTTTATTTTTTAAATATTTAAACTACTGTTACAACAAATATGAGTGGTGCCACTAACTTGGCAAGTGGGCCTGGCACACACGCTGGCAGGCAGGCAAATGCAATAAGATTACACAAGCAGACTGATGTTTCACAGTCCAAATTTTTTTTAATTTAAATATTTACACTACTGTTACAACAAATCTGATTGGTGGCACTAGTTGGAAAGTGGGCCTGGCACACAAGCTGGCAGACAGGCAACTGCAATTAAATAACACTAGCAGACTGATGTAAAAGTTTTTTTAAAAAAAAAGTTACACTAATGTTACAACAGATAGGAGTGGTGGCACTGAGGATAGAAGTAGGCACAGTATGTGCTGGCAGCCTAACACACAGGCTGGCACTAGTGGCATGCTGGCCTGGCAACTAAAATTAAATAACAATAGCAGACTGATGTAAAAAAAAATTTTTTTAAATTTGCACTAATGTTCCCTTAGGCCCTTACACAGGCTGGCACTAGTGGCACGCTGGCCTGGCAAATAAAATTAAATAACAATAGCAGACTGATGTAAAAGTTTTTTTTTTTAAATTTACACTAATGTTCCCTTAGGCCCTTACACAGGCTGGCACTAGTGGCACGCTGGCCTGGCAACTAAAATTAAATAACAATAGCAGACTGATGTAAAAAAAAAATTAAAACATTTTTACACTAATCTTCCCTTAGGCCCATACACAGGCTGGCACTAGTGGCATGCTGGCCTGGCAACTAAAATTAAATAACAATAGCAGACTGATGTAAAAGTTTTTTTTTTTTAATTTACACTAATGTTCCCTTAGGTCCTTACTCAGGCTGGTACTAGTGGCACGCTGGCCTGGCAACTAAAATTAAATAACAGTAGCAGACTGATGTAAAAGGTTTTTTTTTTTTAAATTTACACTAATGTTCCCTTAGGCCCTTACACAGGCTGGCACTAGTGGCACGCTGGCCTGGCAACTAAAATTAAATAACAATAGCAGACTGATGTAAAAGTTTTTTTTTTTTAAATTTACACTAATGTTCCCTTAGGCCCTTACACAGGCTGGCACTAGTGGCACGCTGGCCTGGCAACTAAAATTAAATAACAATAGCAGACTAATGTAAAAGTTTGTTTTTTTCAAATTTACAGTAATGTACCCTTAGGCCCTTACACAGGCTGGCACTAGTGGCATGCTGGCCTGGCAACTAAAATTAAATAACAATAGCAGACTGATGTAAAAAAAATTTTTACAAAAATTTACACTAATCTTCCCTTAGGCCCCTACACAGGCTGGCACTAGTGGCATGCTGGCCTGGCAACTAAAATTAAATAACAATAGCAGACTGATGTAAAAGGTTTTTTTTAAAAAATTTACACTAATGTTCCCTTAGGCCCTTACACAGGCTGGCACTAGTGGCATGCTGGCCTGGCAACTAAAATTAAATAACAATAGCAGACTGATGTAAAAGGTTTTTTTTAAAAAATTTACACTAATGTTCCCTTAGGCCCTTACACAGGCTGGCACTAGTGGCATGCTGGCCTGGCAACTAAAATTAAATAACAATAGCAGACTGATGTAAAAGGTTTATTTTTTTAAATTTACACTAATGTTCCCTTAGTCCCTTACACAGGCTGGCCCTAGTGGCACGCTGGCCTGGCAACTAAAATTAAATAACAATAGCAGACTGATGTATATGTTGTTTTTTTTTTAAATTTACAGTAATGTACCCTTTGGCCCTTACACAGGCTGGCACTAGTGGCACGCTGGCCTGGCAACTAAAATTAAATAACAATAGCAGACTGATGTAAAAGTTTTGTTTTCTTTAAATTTACACTAATGTTCCCTTAGGCCCTTACACAGGCTGGCACTAGTGGCACGCTGGCCTGGCAACTAAAATTAAATAACAATAGCAGACTGATGTAAAAGTTTTGTTTTCTTTAAATTTACACTAATGTTCCCTTAGGCCCTTACACAGGCTGGCACTAGTGGCACGCTGGCCTGGCAACTAAAATTAAATAACAATAGCAGACTGATGTAATTTTTTTTTTTTTTAATTTACAGTAATCTACCCTTAAGCCCTTACACAGGCTGTCACTAGTGGCACACTGGCCTGGCAAATAAAATTAAAGAACAATAGCAGACTGATGTAAAAATTTTTTTTTTTTTAAATTTACAGTAATGTACCCTTAGTCCCTTACACAAGCTGGCACTAGTGGCATGCTGGCCTGGCAACTAAAATTAAATAACAATAGCAGACTGATGTAAAAGGTTTTTTTTTTTTTTTATATTTACACTAATGTTCCCTTAGGCCCTTACACAGGCTGGCACTAGTGACACGCTGGCCTGGCAAGTAAAATTAAATAACAATAGCAGACTGATGTAAAAATTTTTTTTTTTTTAAATTTACAGTAATGTACCCTTAGTCCCTTACACAAGCTGGCACTAGTGGCATGCTGGCCTGGCAACTAAAATTAAATAACAATAGCAGACTGATGTAAAAGTTTTTTGTTTTTTTTATATTTACACTAATGTTCCCTTAGGCCCTTACACAGGCTGGCACTAGTGGCACGCTGGCCTGGCAACTAAAATTAAATAACAATAGCAGACTGATGTAAAAGTTTTTTTTTTTTAATTTACACTAATGTTACATCAGATATAAGTGGTAGAAAACAGAGCTATTAATCATAGTATATGATGTGGGCCTGACACACAGGCCTGATGTAAAATGAAATTAGATTACACTAGCAAAATGATGTAAAAGTTTTTTTTTTAATTTACACTAATGTTAACCAGATATCAGTGGTGGCACAGAAGAATTAATCACAGTATATGCTGTGAGCCTCACACACAGGCTGACAGGCAGGCAAATGCAAATAAAATTACCACAAAAAAAAAAAGACTGAAGTTCTAGCCCTAAAAAGGGCTTTTTGGGGTGCTGTCCTTACAGCAGAGATTAGATGAGTCCTTCAGGACTGTAGTGGACACTGAATACACTAGCCTAGCTATCTATTTCCCTATAAAATCACCAGCAGCAGCGCTAAACCTCCTCTCACTAAGAATGCAGGATCGTAATGAATCTAAAATGGCTGCTGCCCAGGAGCTGGGAGGGTCTGGGAGGGAGTGTCTGCTGCTGATTGGCTCAAATTTGTCTGCAGACTGTGAGATACAGGGTCAAAGTTTCCTCAATGATGACGAATAGGGGGCGGATCGAACATCGCATATGTTCGCCTGCCGAGACGAACACGAACAAGCTAAGATTGCCGGGAACTGTTCTCCGGCGAACAGTTCGCGACATCACTATCCTGAATCTGAACTGTTTGTATTTCATGTCCCTTTAAGTGATGCTGACCACAATTCTTAAGGAATGGATATGCATTTCTAATGTGTTTTTGTCCTTTTTACATCAACATGGACAAATAATATTTTTTTAAAAAGACTATTATTTGAATGTTGACAGCACATGTATTCCAATTTCACTTATATCTTATTGTAGTAGTGTAACAAAATCAATCACTGTGTGTAATGCGCATATTTTAGATGATTAATATCTTTCTCTTATTATTTTTTCTATTTCATTATCCTACGATATATGGCAATAGGTAGGCTGACCATATTTAAACTTGAATAAGTGACATGTTTGATCAATACATGTGTCATTATTTTTTTTAAAAATAAATCTTAACATATCTGAAAACATCAATGACATATGTATTTTTCATGTGTACCTTTTAAATGGTAAAGATGGACACCATATCTATAGGTAACATATAATATATAACACATCCCTATTTTCCTAATGCATCTCCTAGCATTATTTCTCATTTAAAGGGACATGAAACACAATAATCCAAAGATTTACATTTATTGTTAAAATGTATTTCAAATTGCAATGTCGTACATAATCGTGTGACATAAAATGTTGTTTTCATGTCTATTTAAACCCTGCTGCTTGCTAAATAGTTTAGTTAATAATCCTCTGCTTCTAATGAAATATCTCCTTATTTTCAATAATGGATTCTAGTTCATATATCACAGTATTACGTTATCTAGCGTGACATTCATAGCTAGCAATATAGCACATACTAGTTTATAAAATATAAATACGTTTCTTATTGACATGCCAAGCTGTCAAATGAGTCCTTGTATTAGCTGACGTTTTTACTTGATCTCGGATGCGCCATGTTGCTTACGACGTCACCTGCCAAGCTGTCAAATTAGTCCTTGTATTGGCTGACGTTTTTTCGCGATCAAGGATGCGCCTTTGATTGGATGGTGTTTTTACGCGATCAAGGATGCGCCTTTGATTAGCTGGCGTTTTTACGCGATCAAGGATGCACCTTTTGATTGGATGGCATTTTTACGCGATCAATGATGCGCCATGTTAATTAAGACGTCATATGCCAAGGTGTAAAAACCGTCTGATTGGATTACGTAGTCCCGCAATATTTGAATTTGCACGTAACCCACGTTTGTGAATGAGAAGCCAAGTTTAAAACCATGTCGAGTATGGATTGTGTGAATCATGTACATTGTTGACCCATAGCTGATAAAGAACACAAAATTCTCTTTTGATGGCTGTCTCGTTGAATAAACGAATAAAAGCAAAATGTTATCCTGCATAAGATATTTTGAGGCAAGTGCAAATCCATTAATATAGTCCATCTTGTTTAATACAACAATATGTTCCTTTTTATGAATGACTGTGTTGTGTTTAATCTTCAACATATCGAATTCCAAAAGATGCGCTATTGTATTTGAATCAAGTAATCAATATGCATTGACCTTTATCATATGCTAAATATATGAGATGCCTACTTCTTCTAGAGTATAATCAATGTCTAGTTTTGCTTATGTTTAAATAACATTGCAGTGATTTTCTGACTCCTCCCAAGCCTCAAAGTTTAATGTAAGTACCATCAGTTACCTTCTCCAGCTTGCTCCTGTTTGTGTAAAGGGTCTTTTCCTATGTAAATGAAGTTGTATTGTCTTATTTCCCACTTGGAATGAGCTTTCCAGCTAACTTTTCAACATAGCTAAACAGATTTTCTAAGTAAGTCATTAAACCGTTTTCTCATGGATTTTGATATCAGTATGTGGTTATCTTATTGTTTATAGTAGTATCTATTACATGCAGTTCTCTGAAAATGATTGTATACTGTCCCTTTAATGTAAATGTTCAGTATTGTGTCATGTATCAGTTCCACATTGGTTAATCTCCAAATATATTAGTGTGAGCATATATTTCTAAAGTAACTCATGAAAGGACCTGAAACTATATTCCTTCTAAATGAAATGTCTTTCTTAAATAATTCAAACACAATAATGTCTCTTTAAGAAAATAGACTTTATTTAACACGTCAATAGAAATCCTATTCCAATATTTTCTTGTTTGAACAAGTACATGTAGATATACAAACAATCACAAAGAATTAGTATATGTTAGTATATGTATTTTTTTAAAGGGACAGTCTTGAAAAACAATAATGATTTTAATGTAGAAAAATGCAATTTTTAAAAATAATTATCTCAAACGTTTCTCACCAATTTATCATAGTTCTCTTGTTATTCTTAGTTGATTGCTAAACCTATGAGGTTCATCTGCTCATTTCTTAGAGCTTGAAGAGTGCATCTAATCTGAATGCATTTTGACCACTAGAGGGCATTTTGATTGAATTTTCATATAGAAAACCTTGAGCTCATACAGCATAGTTACCCTGGATTGATCAGTGATTAGATAAAATGTTGGTCTGTCAAAATAACATAAATAAGTGGTCATTTTTCAGAGGCATAGATACAAGGGTAATCGCAGAAGTCACACGTGTATTTCTCTAAGTGTATTTTTTGCAAACTTGATAATGTGTAATACAGTGTTTTCTTTGTAAACAACAATAATGTTCTGACTGTCCCTTTAAGCTGTGTTATTGGCATTCAAACAGTAATATGCCATCATGTATAATTGTAATGGTCATTTTGTTTGAGATTAGGGAAACAGTTTGGACATCACATCACAGAAACCAATCAATGTAATCAATAAGGATAGGTATGTGGTGTCCACACACTTGTAACCCACACTCTGCAAACAATCTGCCTTCAAGGACTCGGTTCCATAGAAGCAGATTATATACAGAGTGTGGTCCACAAGTGTAAGAAGACCACATCATCACATACCTATCCATTACACATTAAATAAATAAAAATATATATCTCAAAAAATACTTCCTTCCTCTTCCTTCCCCTCTTCCCACGAGACTGAGGCTCTGGGGGGGGGGCAACTGCCCCCTCCGACGAGTTCTCATCGTAGATGTTTGGGGAAGAGGGGAAGAAGGAGTACTGGGATGACCAGGCTGAGGAGGAGATTGAGGAGTACTAGGTTCAGATGGCCCAGCAGCAGATGGCACGTTATGCGCCTCCCGGAGGACCTGAAATATAGCTTGGAGAATATGCAACATCTCGTTTTGGCCTTGTATAATTTCTCTTTGGCCTTGTATAAGCTCTCTTTGGCCTTGTATAAGCTCTGTTTGGCCTTGTAGAGTAGCATGAATGTCTTCTGTCTTCTGTATTCGGTTTTGAATATTTTCCCTCCGGGAGGCATGCATCTGTTCTTGAAAATCAAGCAATACCTGCACCTCGGCTATCTCCTCCTGAGGTACTGCTGGTGCACGGCGGGCTGCTGGTGCAGGAGGGGCTGCTGGTGCAAGAGGGGCTACTGGTGCAGGGATCTCTTCTGCAGTGGGGGCTTCTTCTGAGGAGGAGTATAGAGGGATGTCTTCCATGTCTTCCCGAGGTGGCGAGTCATCTCCCCCACTCTCATACCTGGTTGAAGGAGGAGCCTGTAGTTGCTGTGCTGCCTCCTCCCCAGACTCTGTATATTGTAAAAAGAAAGAAATGTATATATTAGCATAGTTCCAAATAAAGATGTAAATGCTTTTGCTTACAATAGAATTACAAATGCAGCCTCATTAATCCACTTTCAAATATAACAATCAATACGATTTCCGAATTTTCCAAACCGTGTTTCTGATATCTATCTGGTCAATCGGAATATTTTTGAGTTTGTTTTCAGTCTGTTTAAATGCACACCTAACCTGTAGCCTAGTTACTAATGTAATTGCAAGGTAATTGTGAATGCGTTTACGTAATAATGTGTTAAAAAGTATAATAGCATTAATCATATCCTTAAATACATTCTTTAGTTTTGATGTTAAGGGATTATTAAATCAGCTTACCATCAGATGAGAGTGGCAGGTTCCCGGTATTGACTCCTCCAATCCCGACTATGGCCACCTCGGAGATGCTGGGACGCAACATATCCTCCCATCGGGTATACTCCAAGGTCATTGGAGGCCTGCCACCGGTCCCTGTTGCGTATTGGTACTCCCTCGATATTTTTTTTTTTTAGTTCCATTTTGCAGTTCCGGTAGCGATGTTTAATCGATTCAACATCTTTGTTATGGGCCCCCACTGCATTAACTGCATCCCTGATCTCCAGCCAGAGCTTCCTCTTCTCCCTAGGGGTGGCCTTCTGAGCCTGCAGCCTCCTAGACCTGTCCATATATGCCTCTATGAGGGCCTCCTTCTCCTCCATGGTATACCTCGCCTCCCTAGTCAGCTTGGCCTTCCCCTGTGATGGTGTCCTCTGTTTCCCGGACTGTAAAGCTCTACTCTGTCTGCCACTGGGCCCAGCCACTTGTTCATCTTGAACTAAGCGGCTGGGTCCACCCACCGCTTCCTCCCCCGCTTCCTGCCCCCTTCCTGTCCTGTTCCTCTTCCTCTCCCCCTCTGCCTGCCCTCCTCTTCCATCTCTTCCCTAAACTGAGTCCTAACTACTCCAACAAAAAGTGAATGTGCCCAATTGAAAGGGGGTCAAAATAAATAACAAAAAAAGCCAAAAAAGTGCTCAAAGTGTGAAAGGGATATAAATAAAAGAGGGTAAGGAGTATTTAACAAACAAATATGTATAAGAAGACTAAAATGAGGATATGTAAACAAAATGTAATTATGGGATGGGTATGGGCTTAAAAGGAATGGGGTATGGGCTTAAAGGGAATGGGGTATGGGCTGAAAGGGAATGGGGTATGGGATTACAGGGAATGGGGTATGGGATGAAAGGGAAAGGGATTACAGGGAATGGGGTATGGAGTGTAGTATGAGAGTGGATGGGGTATGGAGTGTATGTAGTGTTATTGATAAGTGTATGTATGTATTGAATGTGTTTGCGTGTAAATGTGTTAAGTATACAGAAAAACCACTCGCACACTCACCCAAACCAACTGTCGCTCACTACCGCTCTCTTACTCTCTACCACCAACTAATTAACTCTCTCACACTACCACTAACTAACTCACAACACCACTAACTCACACTACCACTAACTCACACTACCACTAACTAACTTGCACAATAACACTAACTCACTTTCTCACACTAACTCTCACAATAAGGCACTAAATCTCTCAATAATCTCCAAAAACCCTCCAGCAACACAGTCAAAGAAGCCATGCTTGTGGCGTGCTTATATACCCTGTGTAAATGCTTATAGGGATATTAAACCCAAATTTTTTCTTTAATGATTCAGATAGAGAATTCCGTTTTTAACAACTTTCTAATTTACTTCTATTATCTAATTTGCTTCATTCTCTTGATAATCTGTCCTGAAAAGCATATCTAGATATGCTCAGTAGCTTCTGATTGGTGGCTGCACATATTTGCCTTATGTGATTGGCTCACCCATGTGCATTGCTATTTCTTTAACAAAGGATATCTAAATAATGAAGCAAATTAGATAATAGAAGTAAATTGGAATGTTGTTTAAAATTGTATTCTCTATCTGAATCATGAAAGATTTTTTTTGGGTTTAATGTCCCTTTAATGATGTACCGGTTTGCCTTGTAAATTGTGTTCAGGTGTGCTTTGTTAGTAATTAGTATGTGTGCAATGGGTATTAGTTGTGTGAATTTGCATATGCTCATATTGAATTAGTATTTATGGAATGTGTAGAATACGATGATGTCATAGTGATCGTTTTGCATAACATTGTCCAAAAGTATTATGTGTAAATGTAAATATTTATTTATGATGGTGTCGTATTTGTGAAGTGTTGTAAATGTTTGTTTGTACTAATATTCCGTAATGTTGAATGCAAGTGTTTTGTGTATGAGTGTGCAATTGTTTTTTCGTGTTTTGTTCCGTGTTGTTGGATCGTAAGGTATATGTGTATTCCACGTTTTTTTTTAAATTAAATTTCCGCTTGTGATTATGTAATTCGTATGTGCTATGTTGCGTGATTGTTGTACATTTGCAGTGTGTTTTTGTTGTGCATTATGTGGTATACGTCATATGACAGAGCAGTGCGTATTTCTCGCGAGATCGAGTGTTAGCTGAAAAATGCGTGTTTGTTTGATTTTTCATCGATTTCTATGGGAGAATGTTTAACGTGGCCGTGATTATGCGTATAAAATAAACGCAGTAGTCGTGTTACCGCGACACGTTAGGAGGTTGTTTTTAAACTCGTAATACCAGCGTTAAAAAAAGTGCGGCCAGGAAATAATATACGCGTAACTAACACAACCCGGTTAACGCAAAACTCGTAATCTAGGCGTATATTAAGTAAGCATAAATTATTTTTAAAAATATTTGAATGTCTTTTCCATCTAAGTTGATTACAGGTGAAGGTGGCAAACATAAAACAAATCCTTTTATACCACCAGGTTATAGTTGCTAAGCAACATACTCTGAAATGCTTATTTTTTTGTAAAAACTTTCAAGATGCTAAAGCTGAAATAAAAGTCAGTGTAGAGTTAAGCACAACAACTGACAAAATGTTGTGTCCTTATAAAACAAAATGAGGAAAGATGTAAACCTGCAGCAAATGGCTTAGCCGATTTTGGTGCTACGCTCTCTGTATTATGATAAAATTCTGGACCCTTTCATGCTTTTAATGTTTGTGCAGTAAAGTGAATTTATTTTTCTACACTACAAGCGGGGCTGCTTCATTTTTCTCTTTGGATTACATACCAGTTTAAGTCCCGCTTTTTCCCAAGTGAGTTACAAGAACCAGGCGATCCATCCTTCACTCCGCCTTCTTTGGCGTCACGTCTGACATCATCTCCCTGAAGCCGAATGCCGTCTGCCATACTTTGTCCTGAACTGTAATGTTATTACTATTTGTCTTGGCTGTTTTATACCTTTCCTACACTCTGAATACTCAATCTGGCCTTAAAAGTACCTAGCAAGATCCCAAGAACATATAACATCTGCTGTGCTAGCAATACAACACATATCAGCTAGTGTCATCTATAACCACAAGCCAACTATTAGCCTATTAGAAATGAGCTCTTTGTATTAGGATTACTTTTGTACCTTTTAAGATAATATATAAACTGTTGTTTTTGAAACATGCATGTTCCAGCCTACTGACATTGCTGTGAAACCCTATTGCAACAGTAAGCAAAGATCACCTCTCCTGAGGTTTGCCTTTGTTTGCTGAAAGACTGGTCTGGTTCTCTAATTTCTCCACCTGAGAAGAACACATGACAGTAGCACACGTATGCCATTAAACAGTTCATAAGCCATAGCTGGAGGTTGCTTTCTGAGCTATTAAAGACATAGCTCATGATTGTAGCACATGTATGCCATTAAACAGTCCATATCAAGAATATATTGTGTGCAATGCAATTAAAGACACAGCCGATGATTGTAGCAGATGTATGCTATTAAACAGTCCATAGGCCATACTATGAGGTTGCTTTGTGAGCTATTAAAGACATAGTTCATGATTGTAGCACACGTATGCCATTAAACAGTCCATAGGCCATACCATGAGGTTGCTTTGTGAGCTATTAAAGACACAGTCCATGATTGTAGCACACGTATGCCATTAAAGAGTCCTTGCTCCATACAAGAAGGTTGTTTTTGGAGCAATAAGTAACACAGTACATGATTGGATGCCAAGTTTGGCATAACACAGTTTATAAGCCATACAAGGATGTTGATCTTTGAGCAATTAAAGACACTGTGCATGATGCTTATTTGCATGGATTTTACAGTGTTACACTTTATAATAAATCTGAGAGTACAACAACACATTTTCTTGTGCATTACACATAGAAAATAATTGATATGATGGAATAGTTATGCAATATTTGAGACTTTCATAGATATCATTATAAATGTCTGCAACACAAGGGGAAGGAGCAGATGGAGAACGGATGAGGGCCTTTAGGAATATTTTTACATTGTCTACCTGAGAAAGTCTCCAGGTGCAGAGACAGATGGTGAGAGAGATGCATTATCTTGACCATATCTGTTAGATATTGGCTTAAGTTACCATACAACTCTATATTTGTTGTAAATCTAAAATATGTTAGCATAGATTTAAAAAAAAAAACTAAGAAAAAACAAGAAAAACAAAAAGACCCTTACCTCAGAATATAGGAGAAGGGTGAGGCTGGCTCTGGAGGCAAACAAATTGGTGGGAGGTGCCACAGGGTAAGTCAAGAGCAGCCAGCTTAGGAGGGGGAGGCATCAGGGGAGGTGCCACCTGTGTGCGCTGTAGTGCTGGAGACCCTCTCATTTTCTCCTCCTGGGACACTGGGCCCGGCCTCTTCAGCCTCAGCCATTCTGGATAGCAGCATCTCCTCCCAAATGCTATATACAATGTGTGTGCCTCCAGGTTCACTTCTTACACACTCTTCCTCCTTCATCTTCTCCTTCACCACCCACTGGCAGTCTCTGCACCGTTGCTTAATGCTGGCCATGGTGCGTGGTCATGCCCTCCCGTCTGTGATGAGGGACCAGTCCTCTCTCCCTGATCTGTCCCTAAGGCCTGAGTCCTCCTATACCCTACGCCCACCTTCTATAGGCTCAGACTCAGGTCTCCCTCCCTCTGTCCCTACTCTAGACTTTGCTGTACTAGATTGGGACACTCTATCCCTTTCCTCCCTCCCCTCTGGTCCTATCCCAATAGATAGCACGGAGCAACCCTCAGCCCTTAAGCTATCCCTCCCTCTTCCTCTCCTCCTATCTACCTCATTATCAAACCCTACCTGATCGCCCCTAATATCCCTACTACCAAGTAAAGCTGCACTCTCGCTCCCTCGCCCACCTCTAACCCTCTTCCCCCCTCTACCCTCTTTCCACCCCTCCCTCTAATGCTATCACTCCCACTATCCATAGCTAAACACAAAACACACTTTAAAAAAAACAACAACTGTGACAATTACATAAACCCTAAAATTTAGCTAATCTTAAAAAAAAAAGTTATCTAAAAACAAAAGCCCAAAAATAAAACCACAATGGACAAAGAAATGCACAAAGATAGATCATTTTTAAGGAAAAAGACAAGGAGTGTATTATGGCTTAGGCCAACAAGGCCGGTGCCTAAGGCAGCAGATTTTGGAGGGGCAGCACATCTGCCTTATCCTCTCTATAAAAGCAAGCACACAGTACAGTGAGCGATAAAGTGCAGGCTTTTACAGAGAAGACAAGGCATGCGCGCTAAGGTCGCTCTTCACAGGCAGTGCTCCTTTAAACCATTGCTTAATTTAGAGCAGCCGGCCTGTTTGCAGTGGAAGAGTTCTTGGTGAGAAACTTGCCTGGGGTTATGCTTACAATGTAGGGTTGCCACCTTTTGCCCAAAAAATTCCTGGACACTTTTTAAGTGGGCGTGGAGAGGGTGTGGATGGGGGCGTGGTTGGGGTGTGGCCTGGGGCGTGGCTTCTCACAGCCTCAAATTCATTATGAAACCAATTTTTATATACATATATATATTATATATATATATAAAATATATATATATATATATATATATATATATATATATATATATATATATATATATATATTTACACATAATTAAGCCCCCACAAAAAAAATGACCATATCAATTTGAAAAAAAACAGCAGTCACAGCCAAGTATTACTCACAGTTTCTCTGAGTCTGTGGCTGCTCTGCACTTGTTAGCTTACACCTAGATTTAGAGTTTTGCGTTAGAAGGGGTGCGCCTGGATGAACATGTCTACCGGTCTGGATGTCCTCTTCTTGCTGGATAGGATGAAGACTTCGGAGCTTCTTCTGGACCTCTTCTTGCCGGATAGGATGAAGACTTCGGACCCTCTTCTGGACGGATCGGTGATACCCGGCGTGGTGAAGATAAGGTAGGGAGATCTTCAGGGTTTTTTTAAGGGGTGTTTGGGTTAGATTAGGGTTATGTGGGTGATGGGTTGTAATGTTGGGGGGGTATTGTATGTTTATTTAAATGCAAAAGAGCTGTGTTCTTTGGGGCATGCCCCGCAAAAGGGCCTTTTAAGGGCTGGTAAGGTAAAAGAGCTGTTAACTTTTTATTTTAGAATAGGGTAGGGCATTTTTTAATTTTGGGGGGCTTTGTTATTTTTTTAGGGGGCTTAGAGTAGGTGTAATTAGTTTAAAATTCTTGTAATCTTTTTTTATTTTTTGTAATTTAGTGTTTTTTTTTTGTAATTTAGTTTAGTTGATTTAATTGTAGATAATTGTAGGTAGTTTATTTAATTAATTTATTGATAGTGTAGTGTTAGGTTTAATTGTAACTTAGGTTAGGATTTATTTTACAGGTAATTTTGTAATTATTTTAACTAGGTAGCTATTAAATAGTTATTAACTATTTAATAGCTATTGTACCTAGTTAAAATAAATACAAAGTTGCCTGTAAAATAAATATAAATCCTAAAATAGCTACAATATAATTATTAGTTATATTGTAGCTATATTAGGGTTTATTTTACAGGTAAGTATTTAGCTTTAAATAGGATTAATTTATTTAATAAGAGTTAATTTATTTAGCTAGATAAAAATTATATTTAATTTAAGGGGGGTGTTAGGGTTAGGGTTAGACTTAGCTTTAGGGGTTAATACATTTATTATAGTAGCGGCGAGGTCCGGTCGGCAGATTAGGGGTTAATACTTGAAGTTAGGTGTCGGCGATGTTAGGGAGGGCAGATTAGGGGTTAATACTATTTATTATAGGGTTTTTGAGGCGGGAGTGAGGCGGTTTAGGGGTTAATACATTTATTATAGTGGCGGCGAGGTCCGGTCGGCAGATTAGGGGTTAAGAAGTGTAGGTAGGTAGTGGCGACGATGGGGGGGCAGATTAGGGGGTAATAAATATAATATAGGGGTCGGCAATGTTAGGGGCCGCAGATTAGGGGTACATAGGGATAATGTAGGTTGCGGCAGTGTGCGGTCGGCAGATTAGGGGTTAAAATTTTTTATTATAGTGGCGGCGATGTGGCGGGACCTCGGTTTAGGGGTACATAGGTAGGTTATGGGTGTACTTTAGAGCACAGTAGTTAAGA
The DNA here is from genome assembly GCF_027579735.1 of Bombina bombina. Lineage (NCBI taxonomy): Eukaryota > Metazoa > Chordata > Amphibia > Anura > Bombinatoridae > Bombina > Bombina bombina. The sequence goes on from NC_069499.1 coordinate 576,405,907, forward strand.
GCTTTATGAACCGGTGTTAGCCCAGAAAGCTCTTAACTCCTGACTTTTTTCGATAGAGTTCTAACGCTCACTTCAGCCAAGACTCTAAATACCAGCGTTAGAAAGATCCTATTGAAAAGATAAGATATGCAATTGACGTAAGGGGATCTGCGGTATGGAAAAGTCGCGGCTGGAAAGTGAGCGTTAGACCTTTACCTACACGACTCTAAATACCAGCGGGCGGCCAAAACCAGCGTTAGGACCCCCTAACGCTGGTTTGGACAGCTAATGCAGAACTCTAAATCCAGGCGTTAGAAAGGCTGCTGCACAGTCGACGGGAGGTTGTACCATGAAGGTAACCATGGCATGTTTCGGCAGGCAGAGAGAAAGCCCGGCGCGCGGCCACCGCACCTCTCTCTCTACCGCTCTCAGCTGCAGCCTGCAGCCGGATGTGACAACTCTCTCGACCCTCTTCCCCCCTCCCACACCAATCTCCTAACTCTTTCTTGCAGACTCCCTCCCGAGTCCCTACCCATTTTGTAGTAGCAGACTGAAATAAAAAGGTTTGCAAATAGACTAAGTGCTCATGCCGCTAACAGAGGAATCCTATCACATGCTGCTGGCTGATCAGCTCGCTCCTGTAACCCCCGGGCTAAGGCCGCTAAGCGCTCCTCTGGCCAGCTAATGTTTTGTAAGGCTGCTCACTGCTGCACTAGGGGAGCGCTTAGCCCGGGGCATTTGAGGCTAGTTCCGGGACACGGGACACAGAGCCTCAGACGGGACTGTCCCGGTGAAACCGGGGCAGGTGGCAACCCTATTACAAGGTGAGCCTGGAGGAGAAGACATTGTGCTGATATGCTGCCTCCTCTTGTCAGCTGTGGTGGGTCTGCGGGCACAGTGCTTATTGCAGGTAGTAACTAACAGACTGGATGCATCTGTGCACTGTTTAGATTAGCTTGTGATGTCTAATCATAAACTCTAATAGTTAGCTTTCTCTGCATTCATGAACCCACAGAGTAAATAGTAAACTGACACTTAAAAAGTTTCATTACTTGAATGATGGTAATTACTGTATGTAGTTACATGTAAAGGGCAGTGATTGTTTCAAAGTGTATTCTTCTTTCCCTCCCTTCCTCTCTGATCTCTCCCTAAGGCCTGAGTCCTCCTATCCCCTACCCCACCTTCTATCTAATCTGCCGACCGGACCTCACCGCTACTCTAATAAATTTATTAACCCCTAAAGCTAAGTCTAACCCTAACACTAACACCCCCCTAAGTTAAATATAATTTTTATCTAACGAAATAAATTATTTCTTATTAAATAAATTATTCCTATTTAAAGCTAAATACTTACCTGTAAAATAAACCCTAATATAGCTACAATATAAATTATAATTACATTGTAGCTATTTTAGGATTAATATTTATTTTACAGGCAACTTTGTATTTATTTTAACCAGGTACAATAGCTATTAAATAGTTAATAACTATTTAATAGCTACCTAGTTAAAATAATTACAAAATTACCTGTAAAATAAATCCTAACCTAAGTTACAATTAAACCTAACACTACACTATCAATAAATTAATTAAATAAAATACCTACAATTATCTACAATTAAACCTAACACTACACTATCAATAAATTAATTACATACAAATACCTACAAATAAATGCAATTAAATAAATTAACTAAAGTACAAAAAATAAAAAAAGAACTAAGTTACAAAAAAATTTAAAATAATTTACAAACATTATAAAAAGATTACAACAATTTTAAGCTAATTACACCTACTCTAAGCCCCCTAATAAAATAACAAAGCCCCCAAAATAAAAAAATGCCCTACCATATTCTAAAATAAAAATTGAAAAGCTCTTTTACCTTACCAGCCCTTAAAAGGGCCTTTTGCGGGGCATGCCCCAAAGAATTCTGCTCTTTTGCCTGTAAAAAAAACATACAATACCCCCCCAACATTACAACCCACCACCCACATACCCCTAATCTAACCCAAACCCCCCTTTAAATAAACCTAACACTAAGCCCCTGAAGATCTTCCTACCTTGTCTTCACCACGCCGGGTATCACCGATCCGTCCAGAGGAGGCTCCGAAGTCTTCATCCAAGCCCAAGCGGGGGATGAAGAGGTCCATCATCGGGCAGAAGAGGTCCATCATCCGGCTGAAGTCTTGATCCAAGCGGGGGCTGAAGAGATCCATCATCCAGCTGAAGTCTTGATCCAAGCAGGGGCTGAAGAGATCCATCATCCAGCTGAAGTCTTCTATCAAGCGGTATCTTCAATCTTCTTTCTTCCAATCCATCTTCATCCCGCCAACGCGGAACATCCATCCTGGCCGACGACTTCCCGACGAATGACGGTTCCTTTAAGGGACGTCATCCAAGATGGCGTCCCTCGAATTCCGATTGGCTGATAGGTTTCTATCAGCCAATCGGAATTAAGGTAGGAAAATTCTGATTGGCTGAAATACCCTAGGGTGTCTACTTTTCAAAAATATATTGTTTGATGGGGTAAATTTCATTGGCCGGCATCAGAAATGTCCTAAATAGGACATTGGTGCACGGGATGTGAAAATTCCAAGTTGAAAAACTGGAATGCGCCCCCTAAAAATAAGGCCTTTTAGCCCCCAGAGAACCCAACACACCTATACATGGGTGGTATCACTGTACTCATGAGATGTTGTTGAATACATATTGAGGTGTTTTTTGGCAGTAACACATAACAGGTACTGAAAATCCATGCCTAAAGTACAATGTGTGTGAAAAATGACACAAAAAAATGACTACCCAAAAGTTTGACAAAGACTGGTGGTTGAACCGCTATCAGAATTGGTTGACTCATTTCTTCAACCACTGGTACTCAATCTCATGAGTTATATTAAGGACTCCACACAAGTACTTAATAGTGTAAGTGAATTAAAGTGGCAGGAGTCTTTTTATTTCCTGACAATTGATGTCACCTCTTTGTACACCTCCATTCCACACCACCTAGGTCTGGCGGCCATTACTTATTTTTTAAATAAATTTTCCAACTATAGCAAGGATGTTATTTATTTTTTGTTAACAGCTATAGAATATTTATTAGAACACAATTTTTTCCTTTTTGATGGGAGCTGCTATCTCCAGAGGCGTGGCACGGCCATGGGGGCTAAATTTGCCCCCTCCTATGCCAACCTTTTTATGGGTTGGTGGGAGGCCTGCCACGTCTATGGAGATGACAACCCTTTCAAACAGCATTTTGTCTATTATGGCCGCTATATCGACGACCTGTTGGTGGTGTGGAATGGAGATGAAACTTCAATTGAACGTTTTCTTAGGCATATTAATTTAAATCCTATGAATCTAAAATTTACAGCAGAATTTGATAAAAATACCATTAAATTTCTGGATCTAGAATTGGTGGTAGATTTCAATACTAACAAGGTAGACACATCAGTTTACAGAAAACCCACAGGTGGAAATACCATACTTAACTTTAGGTCATGCCATCCCTACCATGTAAAAAAAGCTATACCTAAAGGGCAATATATAAGAACTAAGCGTATCTGTTCTGATAAAACAAATTATGAAAACCAATGTAAAATTTTGGAACAGAGATTACTTGATAGGGGGTACCCAGAAAGTATATTACAAAACACAAAACAAGTTGTAGATCAAATACCCAGGGAAAATTTTTTAAAGTATAAAGGAAGAAATCAAAGGAATAATGATAAGCATAACAACCAAATAGTGTTCAGTACTCCCTACAGCCTTGAATTTAACAAAATCTGTAATATCATCAAAGAAAGTCTGCCAATTTTGGCAGTAGACTCAGGTTTAGAGAAAGTGGCCAGTGGAGGATGCAGATTTGTAGCAAGGAAAGGTAAAACAATAGGAAACATGATTGCTCCTTCTGAACTTCCAAGCATACACAACCCAACTTGGCTTCCAACAAAACTTGGGTTTTACAAATGTAAAGCACAAAGGTGCAAAACTTGCAACCATGTAAGGGAAGGACAAAAATTCATATCTACCGTCACTGGTTTTGAATATAATATTAGATACAAACTAAATTGCAAATCAACCCATGTTATTTACCTCTTGACCTGTAGGGGGTGCCAGATTCAGTACGTTGGTAGAACCAAAGTTTACTGAAGGATAGAGCACTAGAACACATAAGAGACATTGAGGATCCAGATGTAAATACCCCAGTCTCAAGGCATTTTAAAAGCATGCACCAAAGTGATGCTACATTAATGTCTATTCAGGCTATTGACCACGTCCCCAAACACAGACGAGGGGGGGACAGGGAGTACAAATTGAGCTATAAGAAAGCAAAATGGATCTTCCTATTAAATACTAGACATCCTAAGGGTATTAACAAGGAAAGTGATGTTAACTTATTTATTTAAACATCTCCCCCATTCTGATACATGTAATTATTGCATATTACCCCTTTTGGTTTCTAGTATCAATCGTTCTTTAAAATATGTTTAAAACACATATTTCAAAATAAAGATATAATTACTTAATAGTGAAAACCTAAACGTTCATCACAACATTGTTGTTTAAATTAAGTGCATATAAGGATTTAAGCCTAAAACTATTACAATAATAATTTTTCTAAATCATAAGCAGCACTTGAATTATAGGTCTCTGTTATTCCCACTCTAACAAAAATGAGTTCTGTGTACCTTGCAGTAAGTAGCATAGACAGGAAAGGGTTAACCTTATTGTTCTTAATTATGTAAGGTCCCTTTAAATAGAGGCCAAAGACACAGCACACATACAGCAGTGATCAAGCGTGTCTTTACACGCGAAACATGTCTGCGGTTTGCTTTGTTGTGACCCTGACCTCATGCTAAAGGGAGCGCTTTGCTCTGAATACTTGTTTTTAATGTTGTCCCAATAAATATTGTTACTTTTTATATGAAGCCTCAAAGGATTCTTTTTTCACGTCCTTTTCAACTTTGGTGCCAGATTGACCTCCTGCCCTGTGTAGCCCGGAAATACTTTGTGTATCCAGTACTTGCTCTGTGCGCCAGAAAACGGAGGCACGTTTGTCTGGGCTCCAGGAACGTCGGTCTCTGAGAAAGAAGGAACCAGTGCCCGCTGAAGATTTACGCTACCGGTAAGCACGAGCCCAAAAGTTCGGTAAGCGCCACTTCTCTTTTGTTTATTTGTTGGTTGAATTAGTACATGGAAAGTGTTAAAATACCAGCATTTGAAATTCCCTAGGGTGTCTACTTTTCAAAAATATATGGTTTGATGGGGTTAATTTACATTGGCCGGCTTCAGAAATGTCCCAAATAGGACATGGGTGCATGATGACAGATGTGAAAATTTCAAATTGGAAAACTGGAATGCGCCCCCTAAAAATAAGGCCTTTTAGCCCCAGAGAACCCGACACACCTATACATGGGTGGTATCACTGTACTCAGGAGATGTTGTTGAACACATATTGAGGTGTTTTTTTGGCAGTAACACATAACAGGAACTGAGAATCCATGCTTAAAGTACAATGTGTGTGAAAAATAACACAAAACAATGACTACCCAAAAGTTTCACAAAGACTTGTGGTTGAATTAGTGCATGGAAAGTGTTAAAATACCAGCATTTGAAATACCCTAGGGTGTCTACTTTACAAAAATATATGGTTTGATGGGGGTAATTTACATTGGCCGGCTTCAGAAATGTCCCAAATAGGATATGGGTGCATGATGACAGTTGTGAAAATTCCAAATTGAAAAACTGGAATGCGCCCCCTAAAAATAAGGCCTTTTAGCCCCCAGAGAACCCAACATAAGCAGGATACAATGTACTCACAAAAGAAGTAGAATCTCTGTATAATTTCTTGAGGTCTGACTTGATACACAAGAGATTGCAAATGAACCCTTTAAGACAGGATAATAACTTAAGTAGTAGGAAGGAGAGAGGCCGATGTCAGAGGGAGTGTCCTGAGGAGCGCGTCATGTTGCTAGGCAACGTGACGTGAGAGACACAGAGGAGATCCGGGAGCCACGGTGACACGGCGATGAGCGGATCGGAGTGTTAGAGCACCCCCCCCTCAAGGATCCCTCCGGGGGACAGGTGCAGGCCTAGCAGGATGAGTTTTCTGAAAGGACTTAATCAAGGCAGGAGCGTGTACCTGTTGGGCTGGTTCCCAAGTCCGCTCCGTGACAGGATAACCCTTCCAATGGATGAGATAGTACAATGTCTTGGCACGAAGTTTGGAATCCAGAATGTGACTAACTTCAAACTCAGGTTGTCCATGAATCAACAGAGGCGAAGGTTTGGATAGAGACTTAGAATACCTATTTGATACCATAGGTTTCAAAAGAGAAACATGAAAAAAAGGATGAGCTTTGAGAGTTCTGGGAAGAGCAACTCGATAAGCAGTAGAACAAACTTGACCCAGTATTCGAAAAGGACCCACATATTGTGGTCCCAATTTAGTAGAAGGTTGTTTGAGACAAAGATGACGCGTAGAAATCCAAACCTTGTCCCCAGGACGATATTTGGGAGCCTTCTTCCGTCGGCGATCCGCAAATAGCTTATATTGATTAGAGGCTTTGGATAAAAGAAGACGCCAATGGCGAGTTAATCTCTGAGCAGATAGATCAGAAGCAGGATTTTCAGTGGAAGAAGTATGCAGAGGAAATGTTCTGGGTTGATATCCATAAGCGGCATAAAAGGGAGAAGACTGAAGAGACTAATTGTATCAGGCATTATGAGCCAATTCTGCTAATGGAAGATAACGAGTCCAATTAGAATGATGATGGTCCACATAATGTCTAAGATAAGTCTCCAGGCACTGGTTAACTCTTTCAGCTTGGCCATTAGACTGCGGATGATGTGAAGTAGACAAAGAGACTGTAGTACCAAAATGTTTGCAGAGCAATTTCCAGAACCGAGAAACAAATTGTACCCCTCTATCGGAAACGATATCCAGTGGGAACCCATGTAATTTCACAATATGTAAAAGAAAAAGCTCAGAAAGTCTTTTGGCAGAGGGTAAACCAGGCAAAGGAATCAAATTAGCTGTTTTAGTGAACCTGTCGACAACCACCCAAATAGTGTTGTTTCCAGCTGAAAGAGGGAGGTTGGTAATAAAATCCATAGATAAATGGGTCCAAAGCTGGTGAGAAATGGGCAAAGGCTGAAGCAATCCAGGAGGGAGTTGTCGAGGAGTCTTATTGGTAGCACATTGTGTGCAAACTGAAACGCAGTCTTTAACATCTTGAGTGAGAGTTGGCCACCAGACATACTGTTTGAGATTCCGAACAGTGTTACCGATACCTGGATGTCCGGAGAGAGGACTATCATGAGCCCAATGGAGGATCTTGGAACGAAGACGTTCAGGAACAAATAGTAAACCATCAGGAGGTTTGCAGGACAAAGGAAGATCCTTTTGAGCAGTCTGTAATTCCTGTAAGCAAGAAGTTGATAACTGAGCTATGACTTTATGTGGTTGAAGGATGGTACCAGATTCAGGAGTAGAGGTAAGTTGAAATTGTCTGGAAAGGGCATCCGCTTTTATATTCTTAGACCCAGGTATATAAGAAAGATTGTAATGAAAACGTGAGAAGAATAAAGACCAACGAGCCTGCCTGGAATTCAAACGTTTGGCAGTTTGGAAATAAAGAAGGTTTTTATGATCTGTGAGTATGGAAAACGGTAAGGCAGTACCCTCCAACCAATGCCTCCATTCGTCCAGAGCCATCTTGATGGCAAGCAACTCTTTATTGCCAACGTCGTAATTTAATTCAGAAGAGGTAAATGTCTTGGAGAAGAAACCTACAGGATGAATCTTTCCTGTGTCATGTAATCGTTGGGAAAGAATAGCCCCAGCAGCAACAGAAGAGGCATCTACTTCTAGGATAAATTGAAAATCCGGATTTGGGTGGCGGAGTATAGGTGCAGAAGAAAAGGCTTCTTTGAGAGACTCAAAAGCCTTAATAGCCTCTGGAGGCCATTCTTTACAGTTTTGCCCCTTTCTCGTGAGAGAAGTAAGAGGTGTAGTGATAGTTGCAAATCCCTTGATAAATTTTCGGTAATAACTGGCGAAGCCCAGAAAACATTGTAGAGCTTTAAGAGAATCAGGTCTAGGCCAATCCAAAATGGCATAAAGTTTAGTTGGATCAATTTCAAATCCAGATTCGGAGATTACATAACCCAAGAAAGGTATGGATCTTTGATGAAATGAACATTTCTCCAGTTTGGCAAACAAATGGTTATCTCTTAACCGTTGCAATACTTTCCTGACGTGGTGTACATGTTCTTGTTAGGTTTGAGAAAAAATTAGAATATCGTCAAGGTATATGATGACAAAAGTGTTCAAAAAATCCCGAAAAATCTCATTCACAAAGTGTTGAAAAACAGCAGGGCATTACATAGCCCAAAAGGCATGACCAAATACTCATAATGCCCAAATCGAGTGTTAAAGGCTGTCTTCCATTCATCACCCTTGCGCATATGGACAAGATTGTACGCACCACGAAGATCCAGTTTGGTAAATATTGTGGATCCTTGAAGATAGGTAAACAATTCAGTAATAAGAGGTAAAGGGTAACTGTTCTTGATTGTGATTTGATTCAAACCGCTGTAATCAATACAAGGTCGCAAACCTCCATCCTTTTTCCCCACAAAAAAGAACCCAGCCCCTACAGGAAAGAGGAGGGTCGAATAAATCCTATAGCCAAATTATCTTGAATATATTCCTCCAAAGCTACATTCTCAGGCCTTGAAAGCGGGTAGGTCTTGCCACGAGGTAAAGGTGCCCCAGGAAGAAGATCAATGGGGCAATCAAAAGGATGGTGAGGAGGAAGATGTTCTGCTTCTTTCTTGGAAAAAACATCAACAAAATCTTGATAAGGCGTGGGTAATGACCCAGAAGTATCGGTAGTGAGAGCAATAGTAAGTGACACTTTAGTGGGTACTTGAAGACAACTGGTTTGACATGAAGATCCCCAAGAGGTGAGTTCACCTTGATTCCAAGAGAAGATAGGGTTATGTAATTGGAGCCAAGGAAGACCCAAAATTATGGGAAATTGAGGAGTCAAGATGACGTCAAAACATATTGTCTCAGAATGAAGAACTCCTATAGTAAAGTGAATGGGTTTAGTAGCAAACTGGATAAGTCCGGAACCCAAAGGATCTCCACTAACAGTAGAGACAGGAACTGAATACTCTTTCCTAAGTAAGGGTATAGTGTGAGTAGATACATATGGGGAGTCAATGAAGACTCCTCTGGCACCCGAGTCGATGAGAGCTTGGGTATGAATCTTGTTTCCACCAAATTGAAGAGTCACTGGAACAAAAAGTTTATTATTGAGGGAATGAAATCCTATTTGGCTTAACTCAGTCCCCCGGTCAGAAGTTAAGCCCTGGCTTTTACTGGTCTGGTGGGACAATCCCTTAATAAGTGTCCTTTAAGGCCACAGTACAAACATAGGCCAAGAGAGCGTCTTCTCAGGCATTCAGTTTCGGTTAGTCTTATGGTGCCTACTTCCATCGGCTCAGCCTGGTCAGAAGGAGGAGAAGTGGGAGTTATTGGGTTAGAGAAACGAGGAGCCAGGCGAAAAGAAGATCTATTTGAAGATTTCTGACTTCTCTCTCTTTCTTGTTGGCGTTCGCGGTATCTGGAATTGAGACAAATACAAAGATTAATCAGAGCTTCTAGGGAGTCTGGAAGTTCCCAGTACACCAATTCATCGTTGAGATGTTCAGAAAGTCCTTTACGAAAGGCTGCTCTAAGAGCTCCCTGATTCCAAGTAGTTTCTGATGCTAGAGTGCGGAACTCAATGGCATATTGAGACACAGTTTGACCTCCCTGTCGTAGGTCTAAGAGGGAAGCTTCAGCAGTGGAGGATCTTCCAGGTTTGTCAAAGACATTTGAAAATACAGAGAGGAAGGAATCCACATCCAGGAGTATTGGATCATTCTTTTCAAGCAAAGGTGATACCCAAACTAAGGCTTTTCCTTTCATTAAGGATATAAAGAAGGTGATTCTAGAAGAGGGAGTAGCAAAAAGACTGGGCTGTTACGGAAGTGAAGGCAGCATTGAATAAAAAAACCCCTACAGTCTTCAGGATTCCCATCATATTTAACCGGAAGGGATATCCTAGAACTGAGTTGCCCTTGTGACTGGTTAGTAGGATTCGTAGGAGGAGAGGTCTCCAAAGGAGTAGGATTGGGAGGTATAGGAGCAACCAAACTCTGTAGTAATGTAGTTATCTGATCCAACTTTGAGTCCAAGGATTGCAAGTGAGTAGCATGAGATCCCAGTAATTGTCCAAGGTCATGGATAATTCAGTGGGGTCCATTTCTGGCCCGTTTGTAATGTCAGCCGTAAAGGATCAGCCCAGGATTCAACCCAACTGCTAGCTGAAAAGTAAAACACACGCTAGCACACTGAGAAATATCCAGGACGTGACCCACTCAGGAAACAAAATAAGCAGGATACAATGTACTCAAAAAAGTAGAATCTCTGTATAATTTCTTGAGGTCTGACTTGATACACAAGAGATTGTGAAGGAACCCTTTAAGACAGGATAATAACTTAAGTAGTAGGAAGGTAAAATGATAAATGTCATTTTAAGCAGGTTTGCAACAAACAAAGGATAAATGTCCCTTTAAGCAGGTTTGTATCCAACAAATGATAAATGTCCCTTTAAGCAGGTTAGCAACAAATAAATGATAATGTCCCTTTAAACAGGTTTGAAGCAAACAAATGATATGTCCCTTTAAGCATGTTTGCAGCAAACAAATGATAATGTCCCTTTAAACAGGTTTTGCAGTAAACAAAATATAAATGTCCCTTTAAGCAGGTTTGCAGCTTACAAATGATAATGTCCCTTTAAGCAGGTTTGCAGCAAACAAAAAATAAATGTCACTTTATCAGGTTTGCTAGGGTAAGGCAAAAGCAAGGTCAGGCAGGCAAGGGTCAGTATATCCAGGAGACAGTTTGAGGGACTAGGCAAAAGCAAGGTCCGGCAGGCAAGGGTCAGTATATCCAGGAGACAGTTTGAGGGACTAGGCAAAAGCAAGGTCAGACAGGCAGGCAAGGGTCTGTATATCCAGGAGACAGTTTAAGGGACTAGGCGGCAAAAGCAAGGCCAGGCAGGCTAGGGTGAATATATCCAGGAGATATTGAGGGTTAAGCAGAGTTCGTAGTCAGACAGGCAAGGGTCAAATACAGGATCAGCAAAAGTACTCACAAAGCACCGGAGTCAGCAACAAACAAACGGGCCCTGAGTAAGATCTCCCGCCAGGATTTAAAGGCAGAGAGAGAGGCCGACGTCAGAGGGAGTGTCCTGAGGAGCACGTCACGTTGCTAGGCAACGTGACGTGAGAGACACAGAGGAGATCGGGGAGCCGCAGTGACATGGCGATGACCGGATCGGAGTGTGACAGTAACACATAACAGGAACTGAGAATCCATGCCTAAAGTACAATGTGAGTGAAAAATAACAAAAAAAAATTACTACCCAAAGGTTTGACAAAGACTGCTGGTTGAATTAGTGCATGGAAATTGTTAAAATACCAGCATTTGAAATACCCTAGGGTGTCTACTTTTTAAAAATATATGGTTTGATGGGGTTAATTTACATTGGCCGGCTTCAGAAATGTCCCAAACAGGACATGGGTGCATGATGACAGATGTGAAAATTCCAAGTTGAAAAATCTGGAATGCACCCCCTAAAAATAAGGCCTTTTAGCCCCCAGAGAACCCAACACACCTATACATGGGTGGTATCACTGTACTCAGGAGATGTTGTTGAACACTTACTGCGGAGTTTTTTGGCAGTAACACATAACAGGAACTGAGAATCCATGCCTAAAGTACAATGTGTGTGAAAAATAACACAAAACAATGACTACCAAAAGTTTGACAAAGACTGGTGGTTGAATTAGTGCATGGAAAGTGTTAAAATACCAGCATTTGAAATAGCCTAGGATGTCTACTTTTCAAAAATATATGGTTTGATGGGGTAAATTTTATTGGCCAGCTTCAGAAATGTCCCAAATAGGAAATAGGTGCATGATGACATGTTAAAATTCCAGAGAACCCGACACACCTATACATGTGGGGTATCACTGTACTCAGGAGATGCTGCTGAAGACATACTGGGGTGTTATTTGGCAGTAACCCTTAACGTTCTCAGTAAATGTATTCTCAAATTGCTATTTTGTCAAAAAATCACTACTTTTTTTTTTTTAACTTTGGCATAGATTGGTGGTAAAATGGTTGCATGGAAAGAGTCAAAATACCCCATGTTTAATACCTTAGGTTGTCTTCTTTTAAAAAATATCAATATGTGAAGGGTTATTCAAGGATTCCTGACATACAGATTAACTATCGATAATTTTGAGGAAAAAAAATGGTTAGGAAATAGCAATGTGCTACTTGTACTTATTGCCCTATAACTTGCAAAAAAAGCAAAGAACATGTAAACTTTGGGTATTTCGAAACTCAGGATAAAATTTAGAAACTATTTAGCATGGGAGTTTTTTGTAGTTGTAGAAGTGTAAGAGATTTTGAGGGTCAACGTTAGGAAAAAGTGTGTTTTTTCCCATTTTTCCTCGAATTTTATATTTTTTTTATAGTAAATTATAATATTTTATGAAAATAATGGTATCTTTAGAAAGTCCATTTAATGGCGAGAAAAACAGTATATAATATGTGTGGGTACAGTAAATGAGTAAGACGAAAATTACAGCTAAACACAAACACCGCAGAAATGGTCTCAGCTAAGATTAAGAGCTTGTAAGTGAATGCTGTGTTTTCTCTGTGTGTTGTATTCATTTGTTTTGTAATGTTCCCTATGGTTCTTGCACCCAGACCTGTCTGGGGTTAACTGCTTGTGACTCTGGGGACAGCACAGCTTCCTGTGAGTGCCAGTGGCATCCAGGGCTGAGCATGTTGCAGGGTCATGGGATGTGTACCCGGTCCGGTATGAGAGTGCAGTTCCCTTCCGTGTTTTGTATATGTCTAGGGTGACTACATATGCCTGTGCACCCTTCCCTTGTTCCCAGTTTGTTTGGATTTGAAAGCTTGCATTGTGTGGCTGTTTTAGGGTCCCAGGTATTGGAAAGGACCTTGACGAGGTACCTGGGCTTGTCCCATTTGGCCAGATGCGGTAACTAACCTTTCCATTTTTGCTTTAAATGTTAGCTGAGAGCTTGTAAGTGAGTGCTGGGTTTTCTCTGTGTGTTGTATTAATTTGTTTTGTAATGTTTCCAATGGTTCTTGCACCCAGACCTGTCTGGGGTTAACTGCCTGTGACTCTGGGGACAGCACAGCTTCCTGTGAGTGCCAGTGGCACCCAGGGCTGAGAATGTTGCAGGGTCATGGGATGTGTACCCGGTCCGGTATGAGAGTGCAGTTCCCTTCCGTGTTTTGTGTATATATATATATATATATATATATATATATATATATACACACACACATACATAGATGCTCACACACATACAGAAATGCCCTTGCACAGAGGCACATACACACACACACAGAGGCACACACGCACATATATACACACACACACACACACCGAGGCACATATATAAACACAGAGGAACATATACACACACAGAGGCCCATACACACACACACAAACACACACACACAGAGGAACATATACACACACAGAGGAACATATATACACACACACACACAGACAGAGGCACATACACACTCACACAGACACACACACACAGGCACATATACACACCCACACAGGCACATATACATACATACACACACACACACACACACAGGCACATATACACACAGAGGCACATATATATATATATACACACACACACACACACACACATACACACACAGAGGCACATATATACACACACAGGCACATACATACACAAAGGCACACATACACACAGGCACATACATACACAAAGGCACACATACACACACAGGCACAGAGGCACATACACACTCACACAGACACACACACACACACACACACACACACAGGCACATATACACACCCACACAGGCACATATACACACACACACAGGCACATATATACACACACAAGCACATACATACACAAAGGCACACATACACACAGGCACATACATACACAAAGGCACACATACACACAGGCACATACATACACAAAGGCACACATACACACACAGGCACAGAGGCACATATACACACACAATGCATACATACAATATACAAAAATTATAATGATTTAAACAGGAATCATTTAATATATAACACTTTCATTTTTTAGTAGGCACTTTTTTTTTAGTTTTAAGCAGTTCTGATATTCACCTCAACTTTGAAACTTGCATACCTTCCCACTGCCCACTGATTCTGTCCTTTGCATATACATTGTTTGATCTGTCAATTTTCTACCTCTGCATCAGGGCAAAAGAATACTAAATACCTAGAGAACATGCCCTAGATATCTATAAGAAGCAATCTGTGTTGGCAGCTCAAGTTGCAGACTTTATCTACAGATTGCTTCTTTTCAGATAGTTGTATTTTTTTACTTTCTCAATAAGCTTTGAAGCAGGGAGCTGCTGTAAAGGGGTCAGTCCTTCACACATGCCTACACAAGGGGTTGTCTGCACATTTACAGACACATTTGAAAGTAAAATGTGAGGTATTGCGTTTGTAATTGAATCAAAAGTGCAGTTTGCAGACAACCCTTGTGTAGTGAAGTGTGAAGAGTCACATATTTACTGGACACGGGCTCTTTCAAAAATTGTTTAGACAGAAAAACAAACAAACAGTGAAGGGCTGCACTTAGAAGTCACTGCAGGCAAATATGTAATAAAACATAAAAAAAGTCCCAAAAACGTTTTGCTATAAAACACATTTATATGTAAATAGGCACTTAATAAAGCAATTTGGCAAATATAAATATCTGCTTTATTCTGGATTTGTTTTTACCTACAGAGGAACAGACATGCTCTGCTGTGTTACCCTGCCTTTACCAACCCCCTTTTATCCTTGCTGTCGTCTTTGTATTTCAATCCTGGGAGCCAGCTCTTAACTGGTATTAATGCGGGGCACACAGAGAGCAGAAGCTGATCACTCTATGTAGGAGCTGCTCTCGGTCTCAAAGCCTGCTTGCCTGCTCGTTCCAGCATAAGCCATGAGAGAGGAGGGGCTCTCAGTCACACGCAATAAATTAGCAGCAGCAAGTATCACTCTGCAAAACTTCTGCTTTTGGGAGTTCCAGGAGATCAATCAAGCACAAAAGAAAAAAATATATCGCTCCGTATAATGAGCACACAGTGTGATGTGATAAGTGATCTCACAAATTGCCGCCCCCATAAATCTGTCGCGCTAGGCACTGGCCTTGTTGGCCTAGGCCATAATATTCCCCTGGAGTGGAGCAATAAGGGGTTTATCGCTGGTGTTTTGGGCTTACCGCTGGTATTACAAGTTGAAAGTAAATGCGATTGCTTAAGCATAATCATGATTTACACTATATCAATCACCGTGTCCTCAGAGCTCTAGTTAAATGTCTCACGAAACAAAAAAGTTGTTAAAAACAAATCAAAAATACATTACATTTACAAGTATAGTTACACTTATAATACACTATCTAATAAAAAAAAAATATTAAAAACTTGCACACAAAAGGTATAAGGGCTCAAACATATGTGGTCTCAGGTGGATTTGAAAGCTTGATTTGTGTGGCTGTTTTAGGGTCCCAGGTATTGGAAAGGACCTTGACGAGGTACCTGGGCTTGTCCCATTTGGCCAGATGCGGTAACTAACCTTTCCATTTTTGCTTTTAAATCTTAGCTGAGAGCTTGTAAGTGAGTGCTGGGTTTTCTCTGTGTGTTTTATTAATTTGTTTTGTAATTTTCCCTTGGTTCTTGCACCCAGACCTGTCTGGGGTTAACTGCTTGTGGCTGTGGGGACAGCACAGCTTCCTGTGAGTGCCAGTGGCACCCAGGGCTGAGCATGTTGCAGGGTCATGGGATGTGTACCCGGTCCGGTATGAGAGTGCAGTTCCCTTCCGTGTTTTGTATATGTCTAGGGTGATTACATATGCCTGTGCACCCTTCCGTTGTTCCCAGTTTGTTTGGCTTTGAAAGCTTGCATTGTGTGGTTGTTTTAGGGTCCCAGGTATTGGAAAGGACCTTGACGAGGTACCTGGGCTTGTCCCATTTGGCCAGATGCGCTAACTAACCTTTCCATTTTTGCTTTTAAATCTTAGCTGAGAGCTTGTAAGTGAGTGCTGGGTTTTCTCTGTGTGTTTTATTAATTTGTTTTGTAATTTTCCCTTGGTTCTTGCACCCAGACCTGTCTGGGGTTAACTGCTTGTGGCTGTGGGGACAGCACAGCTTCCTGTGAGTGCCAGTGGCACCCAGGGCTGAGCATGTTGCAGGGTCATGGGATGTGTACCCAGTCCGGTATGAGAGTGCAGTTCCCTTCCGTGTTTTGTATATGTCTAGGGTGATTACATATGCCTGTGCACCCTTCCGTTGTTCCCAGTTTGTTTGGATTTGAAAGCTTGCATTGTGTGGTTGTTTTAGGGTCCCAGGTATTGGAAAGGACCTTGACGAGGTACCTGGGCTTGTCCCATTTGGCCAGATGCGCTAACTAACCTTTCCATTTTTGCTTTTAAATCTTAGCTGAGAGCTTGTAAGTGAGTGCTGGGTTTTCTCTGTGTGTTGTATTAATTTGTTTTGTAATGTTCCCTATGGTTCTTGCACCCAGACCTGTCTGGGGTTAACTGCCTGTGGCTCTGGGGACAGCACAGCTTCCTGTGAGTGCCAGTTGCACCCAGGGCTGAGCATGTTGCAGGGTCATGGGATGTGTACCCAGTCCGGTATGAGAGTGCAGTTCCCTTCCGTGTTTTGTATATATATATATATACACACACACACACACATACATAGATGCTCACACACACACACATACAGAAATGCCCTTGCACAGAGGCGCATACACAAACACACACACACACACACAGAGGCACACACGCACATATACACACACACACAGAGGCACATATACAAACACAGAGGAACATATACACACACAGAGGCCCATACACACACAGAGGAACATATATACACACACACACAGACAGAGGCACATACACACTCACACAGACACACACACAGGCACATATACACACCCACACAGGCACATATACACACACACACAGGCACATATATATATATATACACACACACACACACAAACACAGGCACATACACACAGAGGCACATATATACACACACAGGCACATACATACACGAAGGCACACATATACACAGGCACATACATACACAAAGGCACACATACACACACACAGACACAGAGGCACATATACACACACACTGCATACATACAATATACAAAAATTATAATGATTTAAACAGGAATAATTTAATATATAACACTTTCATTTCTTAGTAGGCACCTTTTTTTTTTAGTTTTAAGCAGTTCTGATATTCACTGACAGACAGGCAGTTGACATTATGCTGCTCTGAGGGGATATGTCTCTGTATATTAATTTAACTAGCTAGATAGAGAGTATGTTCTCATTACATCTATCTAAGCCCTGAGATTGCTCAACATATTGTGTATGTTATCCCAAGCTATTTCCCAATATTTCACTTGTTAGGTTTGGTAAATAGCAACTATATCTTAAGCTTGATGTTCTATATTTTTCTAGTATGCACTATCTTTGTACACCATTTGTTTTCACTGTGGTCTATATGGTAACAAACACCTGTGGGGAGGGGTCTTGTAATATCATTTTGTTTGATCTGAGTAGAGGGTTTTGCACCCCAAAATGTCACCCATGAAATAAACAACAGAAGATCGTTTCGGCCTCCCATGGGCCTCGTCAGTGAGGTGCAGCCGCATTCCTCTAGGCACACTGGGCAGGGAGTCCACATCTGGTTTCCCCCATCACCCATAGGGAGACCTCCCCAGGGTGATTTATAATTTGCATATTGGGTTCACCGATGAGAGAAGCGCTCTACCAGGAACGAACAACAGCTCATTAGCTAGTTCTATGGCGATTTACCACCCGGAAGCAGCCTCTTTTAGACCAGTGTGCTTTTCACAGGGGAAAACTTTCCTGAAGTATATCAGTCTGATCCCGCCATTCAAGGTCAGTCCAGCCCTGAAATACCAGGCAATTCTCCTCTGAACAAGGAACATGACAACCCCAGACGATCGTTCCTGGTAGAGCGCTTCTCTCTTTGTATGCAAATTAATATGACCCTGGGGAAGTGTGCTTAGAGGAATGTGGCTGCACCTCACTGACGAGGCCCATAGAAGGCCGAAACGATCGTCTGGGGTTCTCATGTTCCTTGTTCAGAGGAGAATTGCCTGGTATTTCGGGGCTGGACTGACCTTAATTGGCAGAATGATATACTTCAGGAAAGTTTTCCTTTGTGAAAAGCACACTGGTCTAAAAGAGGCTGCTTCCGGGTGGTAAATCGCCATAGAACTAGCTGATGAGCTGTTGTTCATTCCTGGTAGAGCGCTTCTCTCTTTGTATGCATATATATATATATATATATATATATATATATATATATATATATATATATATGTTTTACAGAAAAAACATAGGCCCAAAGGCCATGAAAGAATACACAAATAGCACTCTTGTGTAGTCCTCTTGTGACACACTATGTGTGTAATTTTAGAGATAGAGTACCAATGGTAAGGGGAGTACGCTTAAATAATTAAAACATAACTTTTATTAGTACGCAAAAAAACGGAGATAATATAAAGGGATGTGCAATTAAAAACAATAGCTATCTGGGGAGTGATAAATTATATATCTTTTATCACTGTAGTGTCTGGATATGACAGTTCTCGGTTGTTGTATAGATAGGGTGTATACAATTGGAATATAGAGTATGCTAACCCCTGCACTCTTAAGGATAATGTTGATACTCAATGTTTCATATGTCAACACTAGAGTTAATTATTAAGGTTAACCATAAGTTTATTGCAGGGAAAAAGTCTTCTTATATTATTCAATTGTTACACAACATATCTTGAAAATCTACGATATTAGAGTTGTATGGAGCACATGAATGAGGGCAAAACGTGCATCATAGGTTTAGCAATCAGTGTGCTTGGTGTATACTTAGGTATTCATATTAGTATGTTCCTTGTAACACAAGCTAAAACGTTGTATTTTAATCTCAGATAATAGATTTGTGATCTTATGTATAGTAAACGATTGATTTTAAACCACTTGCACTTCTTGTAAAGTACTTATCAAATAAAGTTAATATTTCACACTATATAGTGAATTACAATTACGAAATGTGGATAAGTTTATTTGAATTACTGAGAAGATAGCTATGGGTATAAACAAGCTAAAGCATATGTCAGCAGAGTCTTATAGTCAGCTTAAGGTTGTTCCATATATCTTGTTGTAGTCAGAAATAGTTAACCCTTATATTAATATGAACCAGCATACATCTGGTATCATATTATAGTTCACCCCTTATAGAGATAATCTTAAATAATTGTTGATTGACTTAATGGCATATATTGTGTGATGTATATGGAGCCCACTCAATTGCTGTATTATTAGATAGTGTAGTTGTCACAGTGTATTGTTATTAGGCAGAAACTCTTATCTGCTTCTGCACACTAAATGTGCAGCTTCCATGTATGTATCACTGACTCATGCTGTGGTTTAGCTATTATAGTGTTAAACAATCGTTGCTAAATAAATCTCTTGAGTTGATGCTTGTAATTATATTGAGATTAGAACAGTATGTGCTGTAGTCGAATAACAGAACAATGGATATAATACTATATTCTTGTTATTTACTCTGACGTTGCAACCATTAAAAGTATCAGTTGATTAAATGTGCAACAGATGTAATTGTATTACAAACTCTCAGCTGTGAAGTTTGCCTCTGTGTGATTAGTGCCACAGTTTAGCCGTTTTTATACAGATTATTATCCACAATTCTATTTGTCATATATATTTGCTTACCCACCAGAGATTAAAAGTTTCTCTGTGATAGGATTTTAAGTTATTTAGACTTTGCAAACTGTATATGCAAATCGACTGCTGTGTATTCAGCTGTTAGAGTTGTCTATTGCGCTCACAATACTGCATAAGATGTAATGTTAAATTAAATCTTTGATGGTAAAAAACAGCGTTTGGCCTACTCAAATGATCACTGTTATGCTCCTCTCTATGCTAGTTTAAGTAATATATCGTTAACAAGATACTATATTGGCATAGTTCTGAAGTGCAAAATAATTCTATTAATTCATAGTACTGATGGCCATTATGTGCCCATAAACGCTATAGCAGAACAGAAGTTAACAACACCTATTACCCCAGGTAACCTAGCCCTAACAAACACAGGAGCTCCCTGACTCCTCACCAGTTCCCTAACATATTTCGCCGTATACACGGCTTTCTCAAAGGGGGTTGTGCGCGCGTCGCGCTGAAGGTGCCTTCTTATTGCGTGGCGGACGCTGAGTGACCGCCCATTTTATGACGTCATAGTTTACCCGATCTCTACACTTGGATACTAATAGCGGATAGACATAGGTATTGTTGCCTACCAGTTTCTATAAGTGTATATCGAGTGGATGTTCTTTTTACAGATATGGGGAAACAGAAAATAATACTGTAATTCCACTCTGCATAAGAGAGTATTTTTATAAATTCATAATGTAATTGATAACACTACCAATGTTTGGTTCTGATGACACGGTTCTGTCATGTCAAGAATAAAAAACCCTTAAAATATAGCTAAATAAATTATCTTGCTTGGTGTTTAATGTATGAAGATAAAGTGACACTAGTATGTGATACTTTTGTGTTTGGTGATTTGTTACCCAACTGTGTTTGTATTTATATAATAATAATTTTGAATGTGTCTAAATAACTGGGAAAGGAAGGAGTGGGGACAAAAAAGGGGGGAAGTGAGAAGGGAAGTGAGAATGAATGGGGACCTGGGGAGGGGGGGGGGAAAGGAAGAAAAAGGGGATTTTAGTGACTGTCAAGAACATATTTTTTATACATGTGGTTAATCTAAATTGGATTAATACCTCAATCTGTCGAGGTTTGTGACTGTATGTATATATTGTGATTAGGGGTGTTAATGTAGTGATATAAGATGTTGTTTCAGTAAGATAAAAATAAAGTGTAAAGTTGACTGCAATCTGAAGTCAAAAACATATTTATAAATGGTTAACATTACATTTATATAACCAACAAAACTATAAGATTTAACTTAAGTAGAGGATGTTTCTTGTTTGGTACATATATTATATGTTTATTTGTTCTCAATTCATTATGAGATCTTAATTTGAATATTTGTTTTTTATTTTTTTAAAAGTTACTATCATTATGATATGTTCTCTTTTCTCTTACAAAGAATAACACTGTCTGACTATATGAATAATTATTTGTTCTTTCATTTATATATGATGTTGTTATCTACTTGTCATTGTTGAATTTAAACTGGCAGACAATTGTTGGATTTTCATTCACAGACAGTGTTAGGTGGAATTTATACTGTTCCCCCTTTACTGATATCTGGTCAGTTGTTTTCAAGACTTATAAAAAGTGGGCATAGTTGTTTTGTTCATTTAACCCTGAAGGGTGAACAGAATTTAACAAGAAAATCCACTTTGTTTCAGCTCTTAATAGAGTTTTTTCTTGGTCACCACCTCTTATATCTAGATTTATTTTCTGTAGGCCAAAACAGTGTAGATCTGATTGTTTAGATCTATGCACTGTGAAGAAATGTCTGGAGACAGAGGTAATCGTTTTTCCTGAGTTGCTGTCTTTTTGAGCATTTTTGATATTTCTCAAATGTTTCTGCAACCTTGTACGTATTTTTCTGGTAGTCATTCCGACGTAAAATAGGTTACACTTGCATATTAGAGCGTAAACTACCCCTTCTGTGTGACAATTTAAATGCGCATTTATTTTGTGTGTTTTCCCAAATCTGTCCTTGATGGTATTTCTCTTGAGCATGTGATTACATGTGCTGCATGTCCCACATTTGAAAGAGCCTTGAGTCAGTTTAGTTATTGTTTTTTCCCCAGCAAAGTGACTAGGACTGATCAGATCTTTAAGATTCTTAGCTCTTTTGTAACCCACCGACAGCTTGTCATCCAAAATGGTTGCTAGCATAGGGTCTGCTTTTAGGATATGCCAGTTGTTTTTTATTATTTCAATTATTTTTTTGGTTTGTGGGTTATATGTAGTGACAAACCTAATTGTTTCCTTAGATTCAGCATCTTGTTTCTTGGTTAGTAATTTTTGTTGGGTGTGTGTCTGGCTCTGTGTTATGCTTTTTTATTAGATCGCTTGCTGTAGCCTCTTTGTAACAATCTTTCAGTTACTTCTTTTGCCCGATGTTTGTAGTTTTCTGCTTTTGAGCAATTGCGTTTCATTCTTAAGAATTCTCCTATGGGCAATGATTTGGCTGTATTGGGCGCATGAGCGCTAGAAGAATGTAATATGCTGTTTGTTGCAGTTGTTTTTCTGTAAACATCAGTGCTTATTTTACCATCGGGGTCTTTGTTAATACGTAGGTCTAGAAATGTAATTTCAGTTAAGCTTGCTTCATACGTTAGTTTGATGTTTAGGTCATTTGTATTTAGGTTCAACAAAAATATATCTAGTTCTTGTTTGTTGCCTTCCCATAAAAATAACACATCATCTATATAACGTATCCACAAGGGGATCTGAGATATGTATTTAGAATTGGTATCTGAAAAAACTACATTATGCTCCCACCATCCCAGGAAAAGATTTGCGTAAGTTGGCGCGCATGAGGTCCCCATCGCCGTACCTCTTGTTTGCAGGTAGAACCCATGGTTAAAGGTAAAATAATTATGATGGAGGACAAAACTTAGTAGTTTTAGTATGAATTCATCATGAGAGATATCCTCGTTTGAGCCCATTTGTAAGAAACTTTTCACTGCTTTCAAGCCCAGATCATGATTGATACTTGTGTATAACGATTCCACGTCTGCCGTCACAAGCCATGTATTGCTGTCAATTTCAAGATGTTCCAGTTGTTTCAGCACATCTAGGGTGTCTTGAACATATGATGATAGCTGGGATAGATATTCTCTTAGTCGGTAATCAACATATTTGCTGGCTTTTTCGGTGAGGCAGTTTATTCCTGAGACAATTGGTCGACCAGGTGGGTGAGTTTGATTTTTATGTACTTTTTGCGTACTAATAAAAGTTATGTTTTAATTATTTAAGCATACTCCCCTTACCATTGGTACTCTATCTCTAAAATTACACACATAGTGTGTCACAAGAGGACTACAAGAGTGCTATTTGTGTATTCTTTCATGGCCTTTGGGCCTATGTTTTTTCTGTAATGTATATAATACACAGCACCATCTACCCAATGGTTATATGAAACAGAAACCAGTAACCTATATAGGGTGTAGTCACAAGAATTAGAAAAGGCAGTGCCATTGAAATTCTTTTCTTGCTTCCAATATATATATGTTTGTATGTGTGTGCATATATGTGTATACATGTGTATTTATATGTGTATATATGTACCTGTATGTATGTGTGCACATACTTATTTACACCTACGAACACATAAATACACATGTATACACACACACACACACACACACACATATATATATATACTTCCATAAGCATAGGGTAACTTGCATGACCCCCTACATAGTGTCCGTTTTTTTCCCCTGCTTTGTTTGCCATGTGCTGCTGGCAGCCATTTTGCTTACCTTTTCTTGCTGAATCAGGTGCAGAGTGTGTGATGCTGCACATTTCCTGCAAACCCTCTTATGGCCAGACTGTTGTACATTATCCGTGTGAGACAGGTTAAAGTCTCAGAATTGTGATGTCATCACTTATTACTTAAAGGGCCTCTGTTCAGTATGCTTTGCCCTTGCGTTGTCTCAGACATGTTTGTGAGTTCCTGTTCCTGTGTATTACCTGGCTATCTGACGTCCCTCCTGGTTCCTGACTTGTCTTGTCTGACTACCAGCTCTGGCTTTGACTCCTGGCTTGTTGTTTGACTTGTGGACTTTTTATTATTTCTTTGTAATTAATAAAGGTGTGATTATTTTTGCACTTCTCGTCTCAGTCTGATTCCTGGCACCATGACACATAGTCTATCTATTACACTGTCCGTGCAGCCTTTTCAATGTAGGCAAGACATGTGACAATCTGAGAATAAGGATGGCTAACCATAGGAGTGCCATAAGACAAGCAATAAAGAAAGGAGAGTCCAATCAACCGGTGGCCAGGCCCTTTCAAAAACAGGGGCACAATGTGTCTGATCTTTGCTACATGATTATTGACCACATACCTGAATTGAGCAGAGGTGGTGACAGGAATAGAGTGCTTTTACAGAGAGAGATAAGAAGGATTATGGTCTCTAATTCGAAAGTCCATAAGGGACTAAATACAAAGCTTGAATGGCATAGTTTTCTGTAACTTGGCCCCCTAGCTATTTTGAGGAACTCAAGCATTTTTTAACATTAATGTCTTTTTTCCCTTTGTATTTTCCTTTCCTCTTGTGGTCTATGTGTTCTTTTTGTTCTCCATTATCTATGTTAGTCCCTTTATTGTTATGTTTATTTATATTTTCTTTACTTACATTATTTTGTTTTTATTTTTAGTGTTAGATTATTTTTATATTTATTTATTATTATTTTAGTTTAATTTTATTAGTTTTTGTGGTTTATTTTGGTTTATTTTAGTATTGTTTTTTAGTGATTTTTGCTCCTTTATTCTTGTTTTTGTTTTTTTGTTTTTTTGTCTTTTTATTTGTTTATTGGTATTATGCTTGTTGTTCTAAGCTTACATTGCTACTTATGAGGTAAGGCTGATTACCTGCAGAGGACATAGAAAATGTTGTTTATGTCTGGAATGTGTTGTTACAGCCGATATTAGGAAAGCAGACTCCATAATGTTTGACCATACTTTACATGGTATGATTATGAAATGTAGTATTTGTAGTCTATAGCCTAATAGACTATGCAGATCTGTAATTAGTATATGGCTTATATAGTTGTGAATATGTTGATACAGTAATTTTGCACACGATTATATAGTTTTTGTTTACAGCAGTTTGCTACGATATGGGTGCCGCCTTATGATGTGTGTTCCGTGTTGTGCGCCTTCTGTAGTGCACTTTGGTGATTGAGGTGAGTGGGTATTTAAGTCTCTGATTTATCTGGTGAGTGCCTTCCTCATTATTCTCTATTTTGGATACCCTTGAAGTGCACACAGGTTCTAAAAGGTAACCGCGAGTGCTAGGCCACATGTGATATATTTTATATATATATATATATATATATATATATATATATATATATATATGCTAGTACCGGGTTGGATCCCCTTTTGCCTTCAGAACTGCCTTCATTCTTTGTGGCATAGATTCAACAAGGTGTTGGAAACATTCCTCAGAGATTTTGATCCATATTGACATGATAGCAGTTGCTGCAGATTTGTCGGCTGCACATCCATGATGAGAATCTCCCATTCCACCACACCACAAAGGTATTTTATTGGATTGAGATCTGGTGACTGTGGAGGCCATTGGACTACAGTGAACTCATTGTCATGTTCAAAAAAAAATTTGAGATGATTTGAGCTTTTTGACATGATGCATTATCCTACTGTAAGTAGCTATCAGAAGATGGGTACACTGTAGATGTAAAGGGATAGACATGGTCAGCAACAATGCTCAATTGGTACTAATGGGCCCAAAGTGTGCCAAGAAAATATCCCCAACATAATTACACCACCACCACCAGCCTGAACCATTGATACAAGGCAGGATGGATCCTTGATTTTTTGTTGTTTACGCCAAATTCTGACCCTACTATCTGAATGTCGCAGTTGAAATTGAGAATCATCAGACCAGGCAACATTTTTACAATCTTCTATTGTCCAATTTTGTGAGCCTGTGTGAATTGTAGCTTCAGTTTCCTGTTCTTAGCTTACAGGAGTGGCACCCGGGGTGGTTTTCTGCTGCTGTTGCCCATCTGCTTCAAGGTTTGATGTTTTGTGTGTTCAGAGTTGGTATTCTGCATACCTTAGTTGTAATGAGTAGTTATTTGAGTTACGGTTGCCTTTCTATCATCTCGAACCAGTCTGCCCATTCTCCTCTGACCTCTGACATCAACAAGGCATTGTCATCCACACAACTGCCGCTCACTGGATATTATCTCTTTTTTTTAAACAATTTTCTGTAAACCCTGGAGATGGTTGTGCATGAAAATCCCAGTAGATCAGCAGTTTTTGAAATACTCAGACCAGCCGGTCTGGCACCAACAACCATGCCACGTTCAAAGTCACTTAAGTCCCCTTTCTTCCCCATTCTGATTTTCGTTTTAAACTTCAGCAAGTCGTCTTCACTACGTCTAGGGGCCCCATCCGATATGCAGCGTCGCCCGCAAAAGCTGTCGACGCCAGATTTTGTGCGAGTTTGGTATCACATATACGGCGTAGCATACAAGTTACGCGCGTATATTTCACCCTTCGGCCGTAATTGTTTTTAACCATACACTAACATAGAACTACACGCAATTTGGCATCCAATATACAGCGTAAGGACTTACGCGCGCAGATTTCAGAAAATCTACTCCATTCTCATCTCGTCACAAATTGCAGGCGCAGGAACCCTTGCACTGACTAAAAAAACAACGTAACTCCCTGAAGGCCTAACAAACGCATGCGCATTCACATACATATCAGCAGCAGATCTCAAACAGTTAAACCTCTTCTAAGCATTCAGAATTCCTGCCCCTGCAAGTGTGTCAAACCAATCACAAACAGCACAACCTCTCATCTGCAGCCTTAAAAAACCTGGCAATGCACACCCTCATTAGCCACCATGTTTCCCCTGCATTATCTGCAATACATACAGAGACAGCATCGTGGGGCACAAGGGGTGCTGGAAGCCCTACAAGCCCCTGTTGTGGAGGATATAGTTGCTGCTGAGGTCCCTGGTCATGGTGCTGTAGCCGTCCCTGCTCCTGCTGCTTCTGTCCCTGCTCCTCCTGCTGTTGTCCCTGTTCCTGGTGCTGCCCCTGCTGCTGTTGTTGCTGCAGCTGGTCATAGGCCAGCAGGGCTTATACGACATCGACATCAGCAGAGGGGAAGAGCAAGGGCAGCAAGGATACACAGGGTTAGGGTCACCCTGTTTGGGATGACAGAAGTGGAGGTCAGGCAAAAGTATCGCTTGACTTCTGCAAGCCTCATTGACCTATATGAGGTCTTGAAGGATGATATTGACCCTCAAGCGAATAGGAACCGAGCTCTGACTGGTATGCAGAAGCTGTTGTGTGTTGTACACTTCCTGGCATCCGGCTCATTCCAGTCAACAGAGGGGCTTGTGTCTGGCCTAGCACAGTCCACCTTCTCCAGGATTCTAGGGGAGGTTTTGACTGCTCTAGATAACCAGACACAGCGATACATTCATTTCCCCCGTACCCCCCAGGAATGGAACAGTCTTAACCCCTTAATGACCGAGGACGTGCAGGGTACGTCCTCAAAAAAAAGGCAGTTAATGCCTGAGGACGTACCCTGCACGTCCTCGGTGTGGAAAGCAGCTGGAAGCGATCTTGCTCGCTTCCAGCTGCTTTCCGGTTATTGCAGTGATGCCTCGATATGGAGGCATCCTGCAATAACCTTACACGGCCATCCGATGCAGAGAGAGCCACTCTGTGGCCCTCTCTGCACCGGACATCGATGGCCGGTATCGTTGGTGGGTGGGAGCCGACTTGGGAGGCGGGTGGGCGGCCATCGGTGTTCCCTGTGTCGTCAAGGGGGGCGGGATCGGGGGCGGGCCGTTAGGGGGCGCGCACGGGCGCGCGCGCGTGCACGGAGGGTGGCGGGCGGGCGCGTGCACGGGGCGGGAGCGGGTGGGAACCGCTACACTATGGAAAAAATTTTTGGTAACAAATGGCCAAATCTTGTTTGTGCAAAAGCACAAAAAGAGATCATGGAGGGGTGGGGGGTTGGTTTTGTGTGGGGGGAAGCTACACTGCAGAAAAAATTAATAAAAACTAAAAAAAAAACATTTTTTCTGCTAAACTGGGTACTGGCAGACAGCTGCCAGTACCCAAAATGGCGCAGATTAAGTTAGAGTGGGAGGGTTATAGAGCTGTTTGGGGGGGATCAGTGAGGTTGGGGGCTAAGGGGGGGATAGTACACAGCAGCATATGTAAATATGCTTTTTTTAAAAAAAAACAAAAAAAAACATAGCTTTTATTTTAGTACTGGCAGACTTTCTGCCAGTACTTAAGATGGCGGGGACAATTGTGGAGTGGGGGAGGGAAGAGAGCTGTTTGGGAGGGATCAGGGGGTCTGATGTTTCAGGTGGGAGGCTGAGCTCTACACTAAATGTGATATTAACCCTGCAAGCTCCCTACAAGCTACCTAATTAACCCCTTCACTGCTAGCCATAATACACGTGTGATGCGCAGCGGCATTTAGCGGCCTTCTAAATACCAAAAAGCAACGCCAAAGCCATATATGTCTGCTATTTCTGAACAAAGGGGATCCCAGAGAAGCATTTACAACCATTTGTGCCATAACTGCACAAGCTGTTTGTAAATGATTTCAGTGAGAAACCTAAAATTGTGAAAAATTTAACGTTTTTTTTAATTTGATCGCATTTGGCGGTGAAATGGTGGCATGAAATATACCAAAATGGGCCTAGATCAATACTTGGGGTTGTCTACTACACTACACTAAAGCTAAAATTACCCCAAAAAGCTCCCTACATGCTCCCTAATTAACCCCTTCACTGCTGGGCATAATACACGTGTGGTGCGCAGTGGCATTTAGTGGCATTCTAATTACCAAAAAGCAACACCAAAGCCATATAAGTCTGCTATTTCTGAACAAAGGGGATCCCAGAGAAGAATTTACAACCATTTATGCCATAATTGCACAAGCTGTTTGTAAATAATTTCAGTGAGAAACCTAAAGTTTGTGAAAAAATTTGTGAAAAAGTGAACAATTTTTTTTGTTTTAACGCATTTGGCGGTGAAATGGTGGCATGAAATATACCAAAATGGGCCTAGATCAATACTTTGGGTTGTCTACTAAAAAAAAATATATACATGTCAATGGATATTCAGAGATTCCTGAAAGATATCAGGGTTCTAATGTAACTAGCGCTAATTTTGAAAAAAAGGGGTTTGGAAATAGCAAAGTGCTACTTGTATTTATGGCCCTATAACTTGCAAAAAAAGTAAAGAACATGTAAACATTGGGTATTTCTAAACTCAGGACAAAATTTAGAAACTATTTAGCATAGGTGTTTTTTGGTGGTTGTAGATATGTAACAGATTTTGGGGGTCAAAGTTAGAAAAAGTGTATTTTTTTTCAATTTTTCCTCATATTTTATAATTTTTTTTATAGTAAATTATAAGATATGATGAAAATAATGGTATCTTTAGAAAGTCCATTTAATGGCGAGAAAAACGGTATATAATATGTGTGGGTACAGTAAATGAGTAAGAGGAAAATTACAGCTAAACACAAACACTGCAAAAATGTAAAAATAGCCTTGGTCCCAAACGGACAGAAAATGGAAAAGTGCTGCGGTCATTAAGGGGTTAAACAAGGCTTCTATCGACTGGGGGTATTACCAATGTCATGGGGGCAATTGATTGCACACATGTGCATATCGTGGCCCCACATGAGGAACAATTCCTCTATATTAACAGGAAAGGGTTTTACTCATTGAATTGCCAGAATGTCTGCGATACCACTCTGAAATTCACACATGTGTAGGCAGGCTTTCCAGGTAGTGCACATGATTCCTACATCCTGCGCCAGACCTCCTTATTCCAGCTTTTAGAATCTGGCACACTCTCGGGAGGTTGACTGCTTGGTGAGTATGCACTACCTTCATTCTATCTGTGTATATTTCTACTAAAGGGACACTAAACACAAAATAATTTTTGCATGTTTCAGATAGAGAATACAATGTTAAACAACTTACAATTTACTTCTATTATCTCATTTGATTTATTCTTTAGATATCCTTTGTTTAAAAAATAGCAATGCACATAGATGAGCCAATCATATGAGGCATCTATGTGCAGCCACCAATTAGCAGCTAATGAGCATATCTAATATGCTTGTCAGCAAATGATATCAAGAGAATGGAGCAAATTACATAATAGAAGTAAATTATAAAGTTGAATAGAATTGCAGGTTCTTTTTAACTCATGAAAGAAGAAATGTGTGTTCCATGTCCCTTTAAAGGGACAGTATACTATAAATAGTTTTTCACTTAAAAGGACATTTTATTAAAATGGTATGTTCTATCTGAATCATGAAAAAGGAATTTTGTCTAGACTAATCCTGTCATAAAAGTAGATTGCTTACAATGCACCAATTTAATGTATTTGAAAAATATATATTTTAAATAAAATCCATGTTATGTCCCTTTAAGCACATGACAAACCTGTAGTAATCAGAATACATATGTTACATGACAGGCGACGCAGGGTACGGCTGCAGACCATGGCTGTTAACTCCCTTGGTACACCCCCTTACAGAGCCACAACTCAGGTACCAGGAGGCCCACATATGGACCAGAAATGTAATCGAAAGGAGCTTCAGCCTACTCAAAACCAGATTCAGGTGTCTGGATTTGACAGTATAACCCCAACAAAGTGTGTTCCATTGTCAATGCATGTTGTATTCTACACAACATTGCTGTGGACACACGTATATTGGGGGACATAGAACCAGAACAAGATCAGCAGCTGGTTCCTGTACCTGAGGATGTGGACAGCGGGACACTGAGGGGGAATGAAGTGAGGGACCTTGTCATCCGTCAATACTTCACCTGTAAGTTACTTGTTCATAAGTACAGTAAACCTTAGCATTCACATGTATTATGATGTTTGACTGTACCTCACCAACCATTGCATGTGTATATATCATGTCTTGCAGAATTATATACTGCAGATTTCTACTGCATGTAAGTGAAACTGCTACATCCCACCCCCCTTCCCTTAACCACCCTAATTACTGAAAATGTCTACTTTGTCTAATTTATGTTTAGGTCACTATGATTTATTGACTATCGTTAAAAAGAATGAAAATGGATGTTTATAACTTATGTTCACACCTTCTGTAAATACATTATTATTTATATATATATACCCATGTGGCAATTTATATTGGATGTAACCTTGATTTACATCTTAGAAGTGAATATTACTATATGTACCTTTCATACACAACTATGTGATGTGTTTTATAGGACATGAATATGTCATAAACATGATAATATTACCTTTGTTTGCCATTTCCACACAGGTCATATTATGTTTTAACAATATTAGTGTACTAAAACACACCTCACATGGATGTGGATGACAATTATATGGTAAATAACAGAGGACAAGATTTATGGTGAACAATAAGAATATTTATTTCTTTTTTGGCTTCTTGTATGAGGGAGCTGAGGTGGCTGTAGTGGATTTCCTTGTTCTCCTGGTTTGAGAGGATTGTTCTGTTTCTGCTGGTGTGCTGGTCACAGATGATAGGCTGGAGGCAGTGTCCTGCTGGTGTGTAAAGTGCTCAACCAACACACCCAAGAGTTGATTTTGTTCCCGCCATCTATTGTCCATCTGCATCTGCATATCAGACTGAATTCTCTGTGACTGGTTTTGTACAATTCCATTTAATGATGCTGCAATGTCCCTCTGCAGCTCTATGCTACGCTTGAGTAACCTCTCTTGGCTCCTGTGAAACCTCTGTTGGCCTCTTTGAATGCTCTCGCAGCTTGTTATGAGCCTCCTCTGTAGTGAAATGTATTCCTCACCCAGGGGAGAATACAGAGCATCCACAGGCTCTTCAGCAGCAGGGCTTCTAGGTGCTTGATGTGCAGGTGATTCTGCTGGTGCTGGTGGGACATCCTCAGCTGCATCTGCTGGTGCAACATCCTCAGCTGCATCTGTTGGTGCGACATCCTCAGCTGCATCTGCTGGTGCGACATCCTCAGCTGCATCTGCTGGTGCGACATCCTCAGCTGCATCTGCTGGTGCGACATCCTCAGCTGCATCTGCTGGTGCTTCAGTAATTCCAGCTATATGCTCATCTGCAGATGTTGGAGCTCTCCCAAGGGAAAGGATGGTGGAGCTCTCCCAAGGGAAGAGGATGCTGGAGCTCTCCCAAGGGAAGAGGATGGTGGAGCTCTCCCAAGGGAAGAGGATGGTGGAGCTCTCAGGGTGGATTGGTAGTCATATTGATGAGCAGTGTGTGACCACTCAGCCTGTCCAGTTTGCACTTCTTGGGACATACCTTGTGTATAAAATCCATGACTGCCCTGATATTGTGTTGGGGGGGGGGTAAAGACATGTACCCTTTGTGGCTGACTTGGCATCACTTCCGGGTCCTCTACTGACGCCATCCAACCCTGCTCATGCCTGTGAGCATAATGTTCAAGTTGTTGCCTCAAGACTGGTGGGGGTGGTGGCTGCATGCCTGTGACTGGTAGTGGTGGTGGTGGTGGCTGCATGCCTGTGACTGGTGGTGGTGGTGGAGGTGGCGGCATGCATGTTTGCAGCCTGGTGACAGGAGGTTCTGTGGAGGAGTCAAATGATGAGAGGGATTAGTACAGTCATATATATCCATGTGGGCATACAATGTACATTGATACATGCTAGGGCCTATACTCATTCTCATGTCAAACTCTATAACATGCATGTGGACAATGTGATTTGTGATATGAGGGATTTTAATCTGCAGAGTATACAGGTATGTGTTTCATACAATAGTTATGTGTACATGTCAATGATGGAGAAAATGTGTTCTTTAAGTGACACTATGGTCACACAATTTACTTTAGCCTGATGTAGGCATAGAACCTGCTTTCTGAGCTAAAAGTATTGTGATGGCTATAGTGTCCATTTACTGAAAACTCTACATGTGGCTTGTGGCCTGTGTTACTCTGAGACATGTTAGTATTGCACTATTCCACCTCATATAATGAATTGCATTGTGTTAAGTAGCATTAATGTCAAATATAATTGTAGATGTTTTTGTTAGTAGGCCAAATACCATTCTCCTCATTGTGTACATGAATGTGTGACATTAAAGGATGTTATATCTCAAATACATATGATACTGGTGTGTGGGATGTTACTCACCAGCATGAGGTGCTGTGGTTGCAGCCCCTGAGTCACGAGCCCCTGGAAGTCCACGGACTGCTGTGATACTCAGGGACCTGCGTATCATCTCCTGCCAGGTGTTGTATTCTGTGTCCAGAGGTGGACCACCACCTGTTCCCCTCTGGTGCATGGCTTCCTGCCCCATCTTCTCTTTTACCCGCCTCTTACAGTCGTTCCACCTTTTTTTAAGGCCCTCAACAGTCCTCCTCTGTGGGCCACACTGTTGACGGCATCCTCTACCGCCAACCATGCTGTTTTCCGCCTTCTGGCAACACCTTTGCCCTTCTCCTGGCCAATGAGGGCACTGTGATTGTCCATGATGGCCTGGACTAGGGCAACATTCTCAGAGAATGAGAAATTAGGACATCTCATCCTCTCATCCTCTGTGGACACCTGGCTTCCTCCCTGCGATGTCCCTGGTGTGGGTTCCTCCCTATCCTCTCCCTCCTCCCACCTTCTGTCCCCATGTGCACCCTCTGTCCCTCTCCTTGATGTGCCTGGTCTCTGGGGCTCTTGGGCATCTCCCCTCCCATCATCCCTTCTAGCTCTCCCTCTCCCCACTCCACTTACTCCCTGACGGGTACCCTGCTGCTCCTCCTATCCACTACAATACTCCTCTCCCTGCCACTCCTCTCCCCTCCTCCCCTCCTCCCCTCTGCCCTACCTCTCCCTACCATCCTCACACTACACACACTCACACTCACTCCCAGTTCAATCACACACAATCACAACCAAACACTCAGCCTATCACACTGTAAAATTTAAATAAAATGTGTGAGGTGTTAGAAAAAAAAGTGTTGTGTATTGTATATGTATGTATGCAAAATGTGTGCAATATGTAAAAAGATGTGTAAGTGTACAAGCTTACCCAACCAACAATGCGACCTAACTCCTCTGTTTGCGCCTCTCTCTTTACTCTAACTAATTCTCAACTCCACTGTAGTGTTCTGTAGCTCAACAAACCATCCAAACACACTGAAAAAAATGGCTGCTGCGCATTGGTTTCTATATGAATTTTGAATAGCGCATTTACGTGACGCATTTTTAGATGAAGTTGCGGGTCATTTTTACGAGTGTTAGCCTAATTTGCATAACACTACACTTTATTGAGACTTTACGTGGACAAAATACTGGCTTAAGTAATTGCGACGACTAAAATGTGTATTTGTGCACTTTTCGGAACCGCCAGTTTGTCCTACGCGCCGTATATGTAATACCCCGATCTGCGAGGTGAAGTTACAGGCGGCGCGGGTTACCTCGCTTGCGCCAAAAACTACGCCGTATATCGGATCGCGCCCCAGATGCTTAAATGCATTGAGTTGCTGCCATGTGATCGACTGATTAGCAATTTGTGTTACCAAGCAATTGAACAGGTTTACCTAATAACGTGGCTGGTGAATGTATATACCAAACACTTTGACATATACCATATCCCTTGTTAACCATTTAAAAACCTTTTTGAACAATATTCAAATTATATTTTTTATTAAAAAGTGTATATATGAGTGTAATCGTTTATTTTAATGTTTTTGATGTGTTTTGTGCAACTTTTTAAAATTCTTACACTTTACTTAAAGTCTCAAGTTGTGCTAAATATTCTAGGCTTTCAAATCAAAAGTAATATCTCCAATACCAGAGTGAGATATATTATAGCATATAAAAAAGTCTGGCATTGGAGTATGTCCATGAATATATATATATATATATATATATATATATATATTTATATGATAAAATAAACAAACATCAATAAGTGTTTAGGAAGAGTACTATTGTGTTTCTATTTCTCTAATACAAAAAATAATTTGTCCCTAACGCCACCCCCAAGTGGTTTGCACACATGGTCCTTAGTTATTGGCTGCAATGATGATACTGGCTGGCACAAGTTCATAAAATGGTTGGTCATATTGCCCCTTATCATTGATCTAACTCTGAGCTGATCAATGATTGGCTGTACGTTTATGAAGGGAGACTTTCCAATGTAAGAAAGTACACATAGACACACAACTACATAAACAGTGTTCTTAGTAAGTGCATGTTACAAAATATTTGGCATTGTACATTTTATTTGTGGGAGGATGGTGAAATGTTTTAGTTCTAATCGGGATGTTACTTGTAAGACAACTCAGATATCTGAGACATCCATAAAAAAGAGAAGTAGCAATGGCACTATTTAAATAGGCAATCCCCACTTAATTTTTGATAATGTGGTCACACTTTAATTAATAAATATACACATGGGCTGTAATCCACCATTAATAGTTATGTGGGTTGGTGCTCTGCATATATTGATTCAAAACTAGAACTAGTGGATAAGAGTTATCCACAATAAAGTATGCAAATGGCACTCTTATGCCCAGACTCAGAAGTTAGCGGTATTCCTAAATTAAAAAATAACTTTTATTTCAATAACTTAAAATTGTGAACACTCCAACACAACATCCATACATTTAAAATATCTAAACTCTGGGGTCTTAGATTAATATTAGGAGAAGGTGAAATCAGTTAATAATACCTTGCCTTATTGACAGATAATAGCACCTTCTATTATTATGTGTGTTAATACACTATTATGATAGGCTGTGGAGAGTACAGTTGTTAAAACAACTATTAATAATCAAGCGTTATTGTTGGTTCCACTCAGTTACTGGTGAGATATAATGTTTATATATAGTCTCAGGTTAGAAAGTTTCTGACTGTCAAATGTTCAAATGTGATAGGTTGAAAGAGACACATATTATCATGAACTGTCAGACTGTGTCACTGTTGTGGAAAAGTTGGAGTGAAGAGGGGGTAGTAAAACAGTAAACAGCTTTTATTTATTAAGGCCTAGATTTGGAGTTTGGCGGTAGCCGTGAAAACCAGCGTTAGAGGCTCCTAACGCTGGTTTTAGGCTACCGCCGGTATTTGGAGTCATTAAAAAACGGGTCTAGTGCTCACTTTTCAGCCGCGACTTTTCCATACCGCAGATCCCCTTACGTCATTTGCGTATCCTATCTTTTCAATGGGATCTTTCTAACGCCGGTATTTAGAGTCGTGTCTGAAGTGAGCGTTAGAAATCTAACGACAAAACTCCAGCCGCAGAAAAAAGTCAGTAGTTAAGAGCTTTCTGGGCTAACGCCGGTTCATAAAGCTCTTAACTACTGTGCTCTAAAGTACACTAACACGCATAAACTACCTATGTACCCCTAAACCGAGGCCCCCCCACATCGCCGCCACTCGATAAAAAAATTTTAACCCCTAATCTGCCGACCGCCACCTACGTTATCCTTATGTACCCCTAATCTGCTGCCCCTAACACCGCCGACCCCTATATTATATTTATTAACCCCTAACCTGCCCCCCACAACGTCGCAGCCAGCTACCTACAATAATTAACCCCTAATCTGCCGACCGCAAAGAGCCGCCACCTACATTATAGCTATGTACCCCTAATCTGCTGCCCCTAACACCGCCGACCCCTATATTATATTTATTAACCCCTAATCTGCCCCCCTCAACGTCGCCTCCACCTGCCTACACTTATTAACCCCTAATCTGCCGAGTGGACCGCACCGCTACTATAATAAAGTTATTAACCCCTAATCCGCCTCACTAACCCTATAATAAATAGTATTAACCCCTAATCTGCCCTCCCTAACATCGCCGACACCTAACTTTAATTATTAACCCCTAATCTGCCGACTGGAGCTCACCGCTATTCTAATAAATGTATTAACCCCTAAAGCTAAGTCTAACCCTAACACTAACACCCCCCTAAATTAAATATAATTTTAATCTAACAAAATAAATTAACTCTTATTAAATAAATTATTCCTATTTAAAGATAAATACTTACCTGTAAAATAAACCCTAATATAGCTACAATATAAATTATAATTATATTATAGCTATTTTAGGATTAATATTTATTTTACAGGTAACTTTGTAATTATTTTAACCAGGTACAATAGCTAAAATAGTTAAAATAATTAAAAATGTACCTGTAAAATAAATCCTAACCTAAGTTACAATTAAACCTAACACTACACTATCAATAAATTAATTAAATTAAATACCTATAATTCTACAATTAAACCTAACACTACACTATCAATAAATAAATTAAATACAATTCCTACAAATAAATACAATGAAATAAACTAACTAAAGTACAAAAAATAAAAAAGAACTAAGTTACAAAAAATAAAAAAATATTTACAAACATTAGAAATATATTACAACAATTTTAAACTAATTACACCTACTCTAAGCCCCCTAATAAAATAACAAAGCCCCCCAAAATAAAAAAATGCCCTACCCTATTCTAAATTACTAAAGTTCAAAGCTCTTTTACCTTACCAGCCCTGAACAGGGCCCTTTGCGGGGCATGCCCCAAGAAGTTCAGGTCTTTTGCCTTTAAAAAAAACCATACAATGCCCCCCCCAACATTACAACCCACCACCCACATACCCCTAATCTAACCCAAACCCCCCTTAAATAAACCTAACACTAAGCCCCTGAAGATCTCCCTACCTTGAGTCGTCTTCACCCAGCCGAGCCAAATTTTTCATCCAAGCGGAGCAAGAAGAGGTCCTCCATCCGGTAGAAGTCTTCATCCAAGCGGGGCAGAAGAAGTCTTCCATCCGATTGAAGTCTTCATCCAAGAGGCATCTTCTATCGTCATCCATCCGGAGTGGAGCGCCAGCATCCTGAAGACCTCCGACGCGGAACATCCATCCTGGCCGACGACTGAACGACGAATGACGGTTCCTTTAAATGACGTCATCCAAGATGGCGTCCCTCGAATTTCCGATTGGCTGATAGGATTCTATCAGCCAATCGGAATTAAGGTAGGAATATTCTGATTGGCTGATGGAATCAGCCAATCAGAATCAAGTTCAATCCGATTGGCTGATCCAATCAGCCAATCAGATTGAGCTTGCATTCTATTGGCTGTTCCGATCAGCCAATAGAATGTGAGCTTAATCTGATTGGCTGATTCAATCAGCCAATCAGATTTTTCCTACCTTAATTCCGACTGGCTGATAGAATCCTATCAGCCAATCGGAATTCGAGGGACGCCATCTTGGATGACGTCATTTAAAGGAACTGTCATTCGTCGTTCAGTCGTCGGCCAGGATGGATGTTCCGCGTCGGAGGTCTTCAGGATGCTGCCGCTCCGCTCCGGATGGATGACGATAGAAGATGCCTCTTGGATGAAGACTTCAATCGGATGGAAGACCTCTTCTGCCCCGCTTGGATGAAGACTTCTACCGGATGGAGGACCTCTTCTTGCTCCGCTTGGATGAAGAATTTGGCTCGGCTGTGTGAAGACGACTCAAGGTAGGGAGATCTTCAGGGGCTTAGTGTTAGGTTTATTTAAGGGGGGATTGGGTTAGATTAGGGGTATGTGGGTGGTGGGTTGTAATGTTGCGGGGGGGGTATTGTATGTTTTTTTTTACAGGCAAAAGAGCTGAACTTCTTGGGGCATGCCCCGCAAAGGGCCCTGTTCAGGGCTGGTAAGGTAAAGGAGCTTTGAACTTTAGTAATTTAGAATAGGGTAAGGCATTTTTTTATTTTGGGGGGCTTTGTTATTTTATTAGGGGGCTTAGAGTAGGTGTAATTAGTTTAAAATTGTTGTAATATATTTCTAATGTTTGTAAATATTTTTTTATTTTTTGTAACTTAGTTCTTTTTTATTTTTTGTTCTTTAGTTAGTTTATTTCATTGTATTTATTTGTAGGAATTGTATTTAATTTATTTATTGAAAGTGTAGTGTTAGGTTTAATTGTAGGTAATTGTAGGTATTTAATTTAATTAATTTATTGATAGTGTAGTGTTAGGTTTAATTGTAACTTAGGTTAGGATTTATTTTACAGGTAAATTTTTAATTATTTTAACTATGTTAGCTATTAAATAGTTCTTAACTATTTAATAGCTATTGAACCTGGTTAAAATAATTACAAAGTTACCTGTAAAATAAATATTAATCCTTAAATAGCTACAATATAATTATAATTTATATTGTAGCTATATTAGGATTTATTTTACAGGTAAGTATTTATCTTTAAATAGGAATAATTTATTTAATAAGAGTTAATTTATTTTGTTAGATTTAAATTATATTTAACTTAGGGGGTTGTTAGTGTTAGGGTTAGACTTAGCTTTAGGGGTTAAAACATTTATTAGAATAGCGGTGAGCTCCAGTCGGCAGATTAGGGGTTAATAATTGAAGTTAGGTGTCGGCGATGTTAGGGAGGGCAGATTAGGGGTTAATACTATTTATCATAGGGTTAGTGAGGCGGATTAGGGGTACATAGGGATAATGTAAGTAGCGGCGGTTTACGGAGCGGCAGATTAGGGGTTAAAAATAATATACAGGGGTCATTGATAGCGGGGGCGGCAGAATAGGGGTTAATAAGTGTAAGGTTAGGGGTGTTTAGACTCGGGGTACATGTTAGAGTGTTAGGTGCAGACGTAGGAAGTGTTTCCCCATAGGAAACAATGGGGCTGCGTTAGGAGCTGAACGCGGCTTTTTTGCAGGTGTTAGGTTTTTTTTCAGCTCAAACAGCCCATTGTTTTCTATGGGGGAATAGTGCACGAGCACGTTTTTGAGGCTGGCCGCGTCCGTAAGCAACTCCGGCATCGAGAGTTGCAGTGGCGGTAAATATGCTCTACGCTCCTTTTTTGGAGCCTAACGCAGCCATTCTGTGGACTCTCAATACCAGAGTTATTTTAAAGGTGCGGCCAGAAAAAAGCCAGCGTTAGCTACGCGGGTCGTTACCGACAAAACTCTAAATCTAGCCGTAAATTAGCAGGAGGCTAATATGTTATATTAGAGCACGTGATATGTTCTAAAATTAGTTTCTTAAGCACCTTACTGAGCAAGTGTGATATCTATTAAACATTAATATAGAAATACATCATTATCACTTATTCTCAGTTCAGTTAATTTGAAACATGACACTGTTAAATAACAGTTAATTGTAATCTGCAGTCTAAGTCTATGTACATTAATCGTGTGTATCAGGTCTGGGGTTAGGCCAATGTTACAATATAGTAAACAGTGAAATATCCATATAGCCTCCCCTGAGTTGCTGATAAAACGTGGAATTAATGCTTCCCCATATACCACCTATTGTAAGAAAAAATGAAATACAATGGTACTTATGTAGCTGTTAAATTTCCAGTACTATATGTACTGATGTGGTACTTATGCAGCTGTTGAATTTCCAGTATTATATGTACTGATGATTATGGGGCAAACGCAATCTAATTGCCAAATTTATTAACTATTGGCTCTTGATACTAGGTGACTTTTCTTGCGCCAAAAGTTAGTCTCACGCCTATTACGTATGTGTGTAATAGTTACTAAATGCAACTTAGTGTGGGGCAATGTTGCAAGTTAAGTAACAATTTGAATGCGTGGTTGCTATTAATAGCGAGTATCCTTGTCAGACTCCTGGCCGTCTAATTCAATGTTTGATGACATTAACAGGTATAGTGTACCGCTATACTCAAACTATATAATGACCAGTTAACCCTTAATTCTACCAAATATAAATACACATGAGTGCGGAATATTATATATTAACGAGTTAGATACTGTTAGTATTGTGTCACTCTTATTATGCTTTGTGGTAAATCTCGGGTTTCTTAATGCAAATCCAATATATCAGTCACGCTAAAATACGTGACTGTTAAGTTAGCATTCTTGTTGTTAAAAAGCCCTCTGGTATGAAATCCGCCAATGCGGTTAAATTATCGTTTTAGACTTCCATGCTCAAATTCACACTATAAACTGTATGTTTTTAGCAAGGATATGGCTGGTATAGCTTTCATATTATTAGTGCATAACTCTCCTGCCACGCTAAATAATATCACAGTTAATTGTGTTGTAGTTCCTGTTTGATCATAGCTCTCCTGCCACGCTAAATGAGATCTCAGTTATTCCGTATTATAACTCCTGAAATACAGGTACCCCCTGTTACTCCCACTGTCTTAATCTCAAGTATCGCTAAGTAGTCATTTTAATCTTTATTGATCTTATGTATACTCTCTTAAGCCTATATATAACCACAGAGTTTAAGCTAAAACAGAGTCCGTGCTGCTGACGCGTTTGCCCCATAATCATCAGTACATATAGTACTGGAAATTCAACAGCTGCATAAGTACCACATCAGTACATATAGTACTGGAAATTTAACAGCTACATAAGTACCATTGTATACTTCATTTTTCTTACAATAGGTGGTATATGGGGAAGCATTAATTCCACGTTTTATCAGCAACTCAGGGGAGGCTATATGGATATTTCACTGTTTACTATATTGTAACATTGGCCTAACCCCAGACCTGATACACACGATTAATGTACATAGACTTAGACTGCAGATTACAATTAACTGTTATTTAACAGTGTCATGTTTCAAATTAACTGAACTGAGAATAAGTGATAATGATGTATTTCTACATTAATGTTTAATAGATATCACACTTGCTCAGTAAGGTGCTTAAGAAACTAATTATAGAACGTATCACATGCTCTAATATAACATATTAGCCTCCTGCTAATTTAATAAATAAAAGCTGTTTACTGTGTTACTACCCCCTCTTCACTCCAACTTTTCCACAACAGTGACACAGTCTGACAGTTCATGATAATATGTGACTCTTTCAACCTATCACATTTGAACATTTGACAGTCAGAAACTTTCTAACCTGAGACTATATATAAACATTATATCTCACCAGTAACTGAGTGGAACCAACAATAACGCTTGATTATTAATAGTTGTTTTAACAACTGTACTCTCCACAGCCTATCATAATAGTGTATTAACACACATATTAATAATAGAAGGTGCTATTATCTGTCAATAAGGCCAGGTATTATTAACTGATTTCACCTTCTCCTAATATTAATCTAAGACCCCAGAGTTTAGATATTTTAAATGTATGGATGTTGTGTTGGAGTGTTCACAATTTTAAGTTATTGAAATAAAAGTTATTTTTTAAATTAAGAATACCGCTGACTTCTGAGTCTTGGCATAAGAGTGCCATTTGCATACTTTTTTGTGGATAACTCTTATCCACTAGTTCTAGATCTGATACATCCATGTTTAGTGTAAAAAAGGTAGATTTGATGTAATAACACTAAAAATTATCATTTTAAATAAGATAACCCTTAAATTATATCCTCCTCCGTAGGAAAGAACATGCAGTCAGATTGCAGTATTTTCCTGTTATGTCTAATGCTTCTGGATGGGCATTATTTAGAACAAAAGTATTTTATGTATGAACAATAACATTATTTTTCAGTGTCCTTACCTTTTTGGCTTTTTATGTAAAGTTAGTATATTATATTCCCTCTCAAGCAATGTATTGTGCAACTTCTCATGTTAGTGAGCCTCTGTTATGGAATCTGCATTATTAGATATTGTAATGATAAACTGGAAGTTAAGAACACGGTGGGTGACAGCTGTCTACTCATAAAGAGACTGAAGGGTCTTTAAGGGGACATCTTTAAAACACATTAACAGCCACAACTGCTTTTAAATAACCCCATATCCAAAAGTACTTATTTGGAGCAGCCATTCTAGACATGTTACTGGAGAAGACAAGGCTTGCCACTGTCAATTTGTTAGTAAACATTGCTTTGTTTCACAGTATTTTATCATCTCTGATGGAGCTAAATAGGGAGAAATATGTGGCAGAGTTAATCTTGTGAAATCTAAAGTATTCACTTCCAATTTACAGAGTTAGAAAACCAATGATGTCAGTCATGCTGTGTTCCACTATACATTTTTTTTTGTTGAAATAGCTTTTATTCATACAGAGAGAAGTGCACTCACAGGAACGAACAACTGGCTAAATACAATTATTAGCCTGTTCTATGGCGATTTACCACCTGGGTGCAGCTTTTTAGCCCAGTAATGCTTTTCACAGAGTAGAACTTTCCTGTAGTATATCAGTCTGATCCCACCTATTACAGTCAGTCCAGCACAGAAATACCAGGCAATTCCTCTCTGAGCAAGGAACACAGCAACCCCAGACGATCGTTTCGGCCTTCAGTAGAACTTCCCTGTAGTATATCAGGAAAAGTAAGGCACATGTTGAGCAAAAAGAGGCTGCTTCTTGGGTGGTAACTAGCCATAGAACAAGCTATTATGCTATTGTTCATTCCCAGGTTGAGCACTTCTCTC
This sequence comes from Bombina bombina, assembly GCF_027579735.1. Classification (NCBI taxonomy): domain Eukaryota; kingdom Metazoa; phylum Chordata; class Amphibia; order Anura; family Bombinatoridae; genus Bombina; species Bombina bombina. The sequence continues at coordinate 576,449,253 of NC_069499.1, forward strand.
TTTTATTTATGGAAATTGCTTTTATTGTCATATGATATAACATGCATCTTACATTTTTTCGTTAATACAATTGTTTTTTTCATATTAGAATCTAACGGTTGCCAACCACCTGCAGTTCACAACCTTATCAAAAACATTTTAAACTATGTCACATGGAAAAAAATCAACATTTGCAAATATAACTGATATTTCTCTCAATATTTGTTCACAACTATTTACATTGTACAATAAAAAACTAATTTTCCATTAGCAGGTATTCTATCTCACTTTCATCTATATGTGTCTATCTCTCGCTTCTGTGAACATAATCCATGGCTCTAGAGAGGAATTTGTTCTTAGTCGCTAGTAGGTCGGCTGCTAGACTAGACATCTTATAGAAATGATCTATTTTTCGTTCTATTAGGAAAAATCCTAGGGGTTCTGTATTCCAGTATTTGGCGAGGCACATTCTGGTGGCTGTACAGATTATAGCAGTCAACTTATTTTGACTAGAGGTATGCCCTGTTACTGGAAAATGTAATAGTGCGTTCTCAGGTAGCAATTCTATATCTTTGTCAAATATTTACGTAATAAATTACCTGTGTCTTTCCAGAAGGGTTGTATTTTGTTACAAAGCCACCATGTATGTAAATATGTCCCCTCCTCCCCGCAACCTCTGAATTTTTATTTAGCAACGGGAAAAGTTTGGTGGTTCTATCCCAGATGTACAAGGTGTGCGCAATAGTTATGTAGCTTCTCTCCATCTGAGGTCTATGTATCTTAGCTGTCCACAGCAGCCTGGCTATATCATCTATTCCCATTATGTCCACTTCCAATTGTATCCATTGGATATCCCCTGATCTATTATGCCACAGGGCAGTTTGTGCCATTCTGGCCGCATTATAGTATGAGACCAAGTGTGGTAAACCTAGCCTTCCCCCTGATTTGTGTCTGGCTAATATTTGTTTGTTGATCCTTGCTCTTTTAGTATTCCAGATGAAGGCCTGAATGTCCCTTTGTAAGTTATTAAGGTCTGTAATTGGAACTGAGACGGGTAATGATCTAAAGAGATAGAGCAGTCTCGGCAGGGTCATCATTTTAGTTGCTACAATTCGTCCAGTAGTGAGATTTTGTATCCGGACCATTTAGTCATAAGTTGTTTTACCTGGGTCATTAGGGGTTTGTAGTTGTATCAATAGAGACTATGAACATCAGCTGTGTTGTTTATTCCTAGATACTTAATATACTTGTTTGCCCATTTAAAAGAGAAGTTGATCTTGAGTAATTTTTTGGTGGTGTTTTGTATATGAATACCTATTGCCTCACATTTATCATCGTTTATTTTGTAGCCTGATAGGGTGCTAAATCACTGTAACATGGAGTATGAAGGGGGATAATGACAGTAGGAGATTTGTCAAAGTCAGTATCATGTCATCTGCGAATAAGGCCATCTTGTATTGATTAGTAATTAGTTTAGCACAAAATAGCAAGAGCACTACACTGATAAGAAAGGAACGCTCAATTTAGTGTCTGAATATATAAAAAATTCAAATTATTTAGGGTCAATGTATCCCTCTATATGAATATATTTGGATACCAACATATATTTTTTAATTATATTCAGTCGTATATTTTTAATGGGTATATGAGTATATACCTTGTGAGCTTGAGTGCTTGTGCATGAAACTACACTAGTTGCAAATGTAGTCTGTACCCAAAGGAGGATAGAGACTGAAAGAATGCACTTAAGTAGCACTTCTGTTCCCAAAGGAAAGGTTATAATTTGAATGAAAATTTCAATAATTACCACTCGAAACCAGAGGGTTGATGGGGGAAATTAAAACATTACCTCGGACCTAAAATACTGCTTAGGTATGCACGTATTAAGTATTGTAAATCTATCAAGTAAATAATATACTCGTGTCCATCAATGTTGCGCACCACCATGGGGTTCAAAATTCCCTCATGCAACTATTAACATATGAGATTGAGAAACCGTATATAGAATGCTTATTGGTTAGGTAAAGGGATTGTTTAGGAGAATATATCTAAAGGGGGGATATTGGTTTCTGTCCCTTGTTCTTCTTCCCTTAGATATTAAAACTATCCCACAATAGTTGAAAATTATTAGTATAGGGACTTATATCTCTATGAAATAATCCCGAATACTGTATTGAATTGTACTTATTTTAGGCAATGCCAAGGGAGGTAGATTTCTCTAGATATGAGCCATTCACTCCTTCAATTGGAATACTGAGTCCCAGATAGTTATAGGTTCTAAATACGGATTAATCTCAATTCTTATTTCTGATCACTCATGTTGCGGTAAATTATACTATTTGAACATATATAGAGTAAATAATACATATTCACTATTCCATTTTATTGTTCAATGGAATATGGAAATGGCTAGAATTGCCTAGATATATGTACTTATGTATAAAGTATAATTTGACTGTTGTTGTAACATATATTATAGATGGATTTAATTCATGTATAACATGTAGCGGTGCTTGATGTACTTTAACACAACTTATCTTACAAAAATAAGAGTTTGTGTTTTAATCAATAGTGGTATTAATGTTTCACCGGTTTTGAACTCCGGTGATTATGATCTAAATTAACAATGATGGATAGTCATCCTCTTAGTTACAATGGTGACTCTCCATCATTGTTAGATCATAATCACTGGAGTTCAAAACCGGTGAAACATGAATACCACTATTGATTAAAACACAAACTCTTATTTTTGTAAGATAAGTTGTGTTAAAGTACATCAAGCACCGCTACATGTTAAACATGAATTAAATCCATCCATAATATATGTTACAACAACAGTCAAATTATACTTTATACATAAGTACATATATCTAGGCAATTCTAGCCATTTCCATATTCCATTGAACAATAAAATGGAATAGTGAATATGTATTATTTACTCTATATATGTTCAAATAGTATAATTTACCGCAACATGAGTGATCAGAAATAAGAATTGAGATTAATCCGTATTTAGAACCTATAACTATCTGGGACTCAGTATTCCAATTGAAGGAGTGAATGGCTCATATCTAGAGAAGTCTACCTCCCTTGGCATTGCCTAAAATAAGTACAATTCAATACAGTATTCAGGATTATTTCATAGAGATATAAGTCCCTATACTAATAATTTTCAACTATTGAGGGATAGTTTTAATATCTAAGGGAAGAAGAACAAGGGACAAAAACCAATATCCCCCCTTTAGATATATTCTCCTAAACAATCCCTTTACCTAACCAATACGCATTCTATATACGGTTTCTCAATCTCATATGTTAATAGTTGCATGAGGGAATTTTGAACCCCATGGAGGTGCACAACATTGATGGACACGAGTATATTATTTACTTGATAGATTTACAATACTTAATACGTGCATACCTAAGCAGTATTTTAGGTCCGAGGTAATTTACCTACAAGATACTTCGAGCCATCCCCATTATTGGTCGAGTTGTTATGTGTTTTTAAAGTGCACACATTCACACATTATATTTTTTATCTAGTGTAGTGTTAATAAAAGTTATGTTTTAATTTCCCCCATCAACCCTCTGGTTTCGAGTGGTAATTATTGAAATTTTCATTCAAATTATAACCTTTCCTTTGGGAACAGAAGTGCTACTTAAGTGCATTCTTTCAGTCTCTATCCTCCTTTGGGTACAGACTACATTTGCAACTTGTATTGATTAGTCCCTATCTTTACAATACAGAGGGCAAAAAGCAATGGCGATAGTGGGCACCCCTGTCTGGTTCCATTACGAATTGCTATAGTCCTAGATTGATATCCTGCCAGTCTAATGTACGCTGAGGGGGTGGAGTATAAGGATGAAATCACTACATGGAACTCCCCTCTAATTCCAGTCTTTTCCAAAAGAGCCTTCATATAGTTCCAATTTACTCTGTCAGATGCCTTCTCTGCATCCAGTGATAGGAGCAGAGAAGGCATTCTGTTGATCGAAGCATAATTTATTAAGTCTATAACTTTGCAGACATTATCTGGGGCCTAACTTGCCTTGACAAATGCAACTTGATCAGTATGGATTAGATTAGTTAGGGGTCTATTAGCTAAGATTTTCTTAAACAATTTGATGTCATGATTTATTAGGGAGATGGGTCTATAATTCTTGCAATATTGTTTGTTCTTCCCAGGCTTAGGTATCATCGAGATTCTAGCTAGAAGCATTTCACTAGGAATCTTTTTTCCCCTTCATTATAGCATTAAATATGGTGACTAGCAGTGGTGTTAGAATTTTTTTAAATGCTTTGTAAAATATGCCTGTATATCCATCAGGGCCTGGTGCCTTGTTGGTTTTTAAACCCTTAATAACTGTCAATACTTCTACAAGGGTTATGGGCGCGTTTAGAGTGCCTCTGTCTTCGTTAGTGATGAAGGGTAGAGTGCTATCATCTAGGAATTTATCTAGTGCTTCCCCTGCATCCAGTTCCTTAGATTGTGTGGGTAAGTTATATAAGGTTTGATAGTAGTCTGCAAAGGTGTTGGCTATCTCAATAGGGCTGTTTGATGTGGTACCTGTGGCAGTTTGTATTTGGGGGACTGACGTGGCTCTAGTTATCTCTTTTAATTTATTAGCAAGCATTCTGTCTGGTTTATTGGAGTGTATGAATAGTGTGTGTCTAAAAGTTTAATTGACCTTGTAGCTTCATTTGTAAGTATATCATCAAGTTCTTTGTTTTTTTGTTTTAGTAGCTGATTTCTTGTTTTCCGCGTATTGCTTATCCCACTCTCCTTTAGCTGTTTTATTTCTGTCTTAAGTTTTTCTAGCCTTGCCTTATGGATTCTATTGTGTTTCGCAGATTCGTTTATAAGGTTCCCTCTCACATATGTTTTAAGAGCTCCCCAGAGATGTAATGGGTTATCTGCAGTGTCCTTGTTGGTCGCTATGATTTGTGTTATATCATTTTGTAATTTTTGCAGAACCACAGGATCGCCAAGCAGCCTGGGACTAAGCACACATGATCGGGTTCTATCATGTTTGATAATGCCCTGAAGCTGTGCCTCCACTAAAGCGTGATCTGACCAGGGGCATGGGTGTATATGTGCTTGAGTTAGTAATGGAACTAGTGTTTTTGCTTAAAAGAATGTAATCGATCCTTGAGCAAGATTTATGTACTGCTGAATAATGTGTATAATCTCTAGTTTTTTTATTCATGGTCCTCCATGCATCTATTAAGTTATGGTCCAGTACAAAGTCACCTAAGCAATTATGGTTACGCTCTGGTCTTTGGACTCCGATTGTGGTAAATTTAGATCTATAAAGGTGGTTATTAAGGGTCAGATTAAAGTCTCCTCCAATTATAAGTCTATGTTTTCTTTCCACAGGGTAAGCTGTTTGCTAATTTTGGAGATGAAGGCTGACTGATTCTCATTGGGAGCATTGATGTTACAAATTATAATGGGTGTGTTGTGTATATAGCCCCTAACTATGAGATAGCGCCCTTCTCTGTCTGTGATTATCTCTTATTCCTTAACCCTTTGACTGCTAAGCCATTTCCCACCTGGGTGCTAATATTTTATTTTATTTTTGAAATTTTTGAAATTTTTGAAAACTTTTTTTTTTAACTTTTTTGTTTTTTTTACAGACCCCCAAGACTTACACTGTTGGAAAGGTTAAGTGATTACCTTTCCAATAATGGGTCTTGGGGGTCTGTAGCTGCTTAGATGCCTGAGATACAGGCTTCTAAGCAGCATGATCCCTCCTCCTATACTTAACATTGTTAAGTATAAATAAAGTTGCGCGGTGACGTCATCACGTAATTGCGCGTGACGTCACCGCACATCACGTGAAGCCCCGGCGATGCATGTCATTCTACAGGCACGATCGCCGAGGTAGGAGCAGTAAGGAGCCCCCAGATCTCCCTCAAGGTGAGAGATTGCTCATGACAGCTCAGAGCCGTCATTAGCACTTAAAGGGTTAAAATTAAGGGAGGCATGAAATAATATGGAAATACCTCTATGTTTTTTGGGGCTTACCGTATGATATTGTTGAGGGAATGATCTATCCCAGTACCTGGGTGTATTTGCCTTAGTGAAGTGCATTTCCTGTAATAGTACGATATGTGCATTAAGGGATTTGTACTCAGTGATAGCCTTTTTGCGTTTTACATTGGAATGTAGGCCTCTCACATTGTGAGAGATAATTTTAATGGGTCCCATGTGTAGTAAAGGGAATGGACCATAATTGTCTCATAAATACAGTAGTTTTTATGCTAAGAATTTGCTGGAGGATAGCCTGAGTGGGGAAAAATAACATTCTAGAACTCTGTACCTGAGGTAGAAATATTATGTACAAAATACTTTTTAACAAAATAAACAGAAATAACAGTTTATCAACCATATTAACTGTGGAAATGATAACTGAGCCACGATTTAACAAAATGTCCTTTTCTGTGAGGAAACCTAATCTGGTTACTTCATAGGGCAATAATATGCAACTGTTAAAGTGACGGTATACACTCATTTTCATATAACTGCATGTAATAGACACTACTATAAAGAATAAGATGCACAGATACTGATATAAAAATACAGTATAGAAATGTTTAAAAACTTACTTAGAACCTCTTAGTTTAGCTCTGTTGAAAAGGTAGTTGGAAAGCCCACTGCAAGTGGCAAATAAGACACTCCCCCCTCCCCTTTCTTTTGCATATGAAAAGACCCTTTACACAAACAAGAGCAAGACGGTATTCACATAAAACTTTGGGGCTTGGTTAGGAGTCTGAAAATCAGAGCAATGTTATTTAAAAATAAGCAAAACTATACATTTTTTTTAAAAAAAAAACTTTATGGGCTATATAAATAGATCATCTACAAAACATTTATGCAAAGAAAAAATGAGTGTATAATGTCCCTTTAAGTATGGCAAAAACAAACCATTTTCAGAACATTAGAAAATTATCAATATCATATCTAGCAGTAACTAGAACAACAGTCAGTTGAAACCTGAAGTTATTAAGTAAATAGAGTGAACCACCTTCAGGCTTTGTACACCTAAGTTGAGCTTTGCACTGAGGAAATCAGGGAGGCCTAAATTGTTTTCTGTCTTGATTGGGACCGTGAGAGGCAATCTTTGACTGTCTGTGACTTGTTCTTCATGGTAAAATGAGTGTAGAGTTGCTTATGTTGTTGAAATATATTCTCTCTTTTGATGCTTTGGTTTCCTCTCCTGATATTCAAGCTAGCTGCCGTGGCTCATTTGCTCAGATTATTGTCTCATAGTGTGAGCCATTTCACCTTACTGAAAAAAGACAAGCTTGGTTCCTCTTGTCTTTGGTTGCTACAGTTTGTATGTCCCTTAAAATTCCAGTCCCAAACTTCTCCTTGTCAGTGTCACTTTATGCTTTACCGACAGGGTCTGGGCAGCCTCTGCTACTATTAAGGGACAAATTGAGGGGGCTTTACTTCTCTGTTCTGTATATTATTATTCTTTTTACAGCAGTTTTTTATAACTGAATTTTTATTCTCTTTATTTTTTGCTTTAGAGCTGGGGGTTGTCATTAAATGTAAAAGAAAATGGCGGATTCCCGCTTCTGTAATAAGCTAAACTCTTATGCCTGCTTTCTAATGTTGTTTGCTTTGGGGTAAAAATGTCCCCTGCAATCAATTAAAGTTATGTTCACTTTATTGTAGGCTGCAGTCCGGTTCTCAGGCCCAAGTCTCTTTTGTAACATCCTTATAGGCCAGATTAACTGTGATCTTCCTATAGTTAATCTTCTAGCAAACAGCCAATAAATAGCTTATATGTTTCTTACCCTCTGATGTTTTTTGCTTCTTTTAGTGTCCCTCCGATTCGGGTATCTTGTTTGCAGCCTCAGACTTTCCTGCTGATTCTCTGGAACTGCTCCGGCGGTAGTCAGCAACTATTGATTTTTTTGCTGTTAGTTGGTGGATTTCTAAGTCAAAAGCACGTTGCCCTCTTATTTAAGGGCTATTGAGCCTTTTCTTGGGCTTTTTGTTTTTTTAGCAGAGCTTCAGTAACTTGCGACTGCTCTGTAGCACAGTCGGCTCCACCCCCCTTCCACTATACATTTTTGTGAACCACTCAATTAGATTGCCTTTTCCCGAAGTCCAAATTAAAACATATCATCAATAATATCATGAATGTATCCTTGAAAGAAGGAAATGGCATCATTAAAAGTTGGCCAAATAAGGGACAGATTACAAGTGGAGCGCTAATTATCGCTTTCATGAAAGCGATATTTGCACTCCACTGTGATATACCAGCACACTCTACAGGGAGTGCAGAATTATTAGGCAAGTTGTATTTTTGAGGATTAATTTTATTATTGAACAACAACCATGTTCTCAATGAACCCAAAAAACTCATTAATATCAAAGCTGAATAGTTTTGGAAGTAGATTTTAGTTTGTTTTTAGTTATAGCTATTTTAGGGGGATATCTGTGTGTGCAGGTGACTATTACTGTGCATAATTATCAGGCAACTTAACAAAAAACAAATATATACCCATTTCAATTATTTATTTTTACCAGTGAAACCAATATAACATCTCAACATTCACAAATATACATTTCTGACATTCAAAAACAAAACAAAAACAAATCAGTGACCAATATAGCCACTTTTCTTTGCAAGGACACTCAAAAGCCTGCCATCCATGGATTCTGTCAGTGTTTTGATCTGTTCACCATCAACATTGCGTGCAGCAGCAACCACAGCCTCCCAGACACTGTTCAGAGAGGTGTACTGTTTCCCTCCTTGTAAATCTCACATTTGATGATGGACCACAGGTTCTCAATGGGGTTCAGATCAGGTGAACAAGGAGGCCATGTCATTAGATTTTCTTCTTTTATACCCTTTCTTGCCAGCCACGCTGTGGAGTACTTGGACGCGTGTGATGGAGCATTGTCCTGCATGAAAATCATGTTTTTCTTGAAGGATGCAGACTTCTTCCTGTACCACTGCTTGAAGAAGGTGTCTTCCAGAAACTGGCAGTAGGACTGGGAGTTGAGCTTGACTCCATCCTCAACCCGAAAAGGCCCCACAAGCTCATCTTTGATGATACCAGCCCAAACCAGTACTCCACCTCCACCTTGCTGGCGTCTGAGTCGGACTGGAGCTCTCTGCCCTTTACCAATCCAGCCACGAGCCCATCCATCTGGCCCATCAAGACTCACTCTCATTTCATCAGTCCATAAAACCTTAGAAAAATCAGTCTTGAGATATTTCTTGGCCCAGTCTTGACGTTTCAGCTTGTGTGTCTTGTTCAGTGGTGGTCGTCTTTCAGCCTTTCTTACCTTGGCCATGTCTCTGAGTATTGCACACCTTGTGCTTTTGGGCACTCCAGTGATGTTGCAGCTCTGAAATATGGCCAAACTGGTGGCAAGTGGCATCTTGGCAGCTGCACGCTTGACTTTTCTCAGTTCATGGGCAGTTATTTTGCGCCTTGGTTTTTCCACACGCTTCTTGCGACCCTGTTGACTATTTTGAATGAAACGCTTGATTGTTCGATGATCACGCTTCAGAAGCTTTGCAATTTTAAGAGTGCTGCGTCCCTCTGCAAGATATCTCACTATTTTTGACTTTTCTGAGCCTGTCAAGTCCTTCTTTTGACCCATTTTGCCAAAGGAAAGGAAGTTGCCTAATAATTATGCACACCTGATATAGGGTGTTGATGTCATTAGACCACACCCCTTCTCATTACAGAGATGCACATCACCTAATATGCTTAATTGGTAGTAGGCTTTCGAGCCTATACAGCTTGGAGTAAGACAACATGCATAAAGAGGATGATGTGGTCAAAATACTCATTTGCCTAATAATTCTGCACTCCCTGTAATGTGCACTGGTATTACAAGTTAACAGCAATGAGAACGCAAGCTCGCGTTTGCATTGCTGGGAAGCATTGTGCTCCAGAGAGCGTGCTTCCATAGGCTCCAATGGGAGCCTTGTTCTGATGCTGTCAGAGATGGCATCAGAACATAAGCGCAGCGAAGGGGGTAAGTAGCGCAGCGATTGCAGCATTTGTAAAAATATATGTATATACTTACATATATATATTTATGTGTTAATATGTGTATATACACATATTAACACAGAAATATATATGTATATAAGCATATACATACTGTATATATTTACTGGGAACACACATTTCCCATAGACCGCAATGTAAAGGCACTTTTCACCCCACACCCACCAACTTTAAAGCCCCAAAACTGCCTAGTGCAGTTCTTTATTATTAAAAATTTCTGAGCACTTTCTACCGGAATCTCGCTGTAGCAATAACCAGCCCCTTGTAATGGCTGGTTATTTATCTCGCGCCCACAAACGGACAAATTTGCCCATTTGATTGCGTTCAATCATTTAGCACTCCACTTGTAATCTAGCCCTAAATTGGTTCTCAAAGTGGGCCATGTTGGAGCCCATAGCAATCCCTAATATCTATGGTTAAGAAAGGTGCATTCAAACCTGATTTTTTTACTTTTTGTATATCTTTAATGCTTTGTTCATGTAGGACAATGGTTTAAAGGTCATTATTGTTTTTTGTAACCAAGATATCGTCTTTATGGAGTTATTAAGTAATGCCATTGTGTCCAATAAGAAGTATGTAACATGACAGAAAATGGGTTGTAATAATATTTCAATATATTGTGCTAAAGATTTTAATACTAAACTCCTAGGAAAAAAACATTTTTTTTCTATTTTTTTTTAATTCATATTTTGTGAAGGGCATATAAACTATGATATGTGTGATTGAATTTAGAATCAATACTTAATAAATAAACATCCCTAAAATACGATAATATTGTTTTTCTTTGTAAAGGAATAACAACAGATGAAGTTGAGAGTATTTATTTTTGGTAATCACAGCATTCAAGCAAACAATGGCCTGCCCCTGTCCACTGACCTAATGACAATCTATGAGTGGATAGGTGTCTTTTCTTAAGGGACAAAATTATCTCTCCATTTATTTTTTGGTAATAATTTGGGCCATGCATACTTTATAAAGGTCAATACTCAATCTTTAAATGCCTTGTTCTAAAGTGCTAGGCTTTTTTAGATTATTCTGAATGGATGTAGTCTCATGTTAAAACATTAATTTTAATGTATGGCTAATTTGGAATTAATTTACATTGTGGTAATGTCAAGAGAAGAGGGAAAAAGATAAAAAAAAAATAATTACAGAAATATTTGAAGTACTTAATATTTTACTGCTCAACTTCAATATTCTCTTTAGGAGTACATATCTCCTCAGGGGTCTTCTTGTTAAAGTGGAATTACCTGAGCACGGTCTGAGCATGCGGACAGACATCGCCGGAAATCAACCCCTATCGAGTACGATCGGGTTGATTGACACCCCCTGCTGGCGGCCAATTGGCCGCGAGTCTGCAGGGGTCGGCGTTGCACCAGCAGCTCTTGTGAGCTGCTGGTGCAATGCTGAATACGGCGAGCGTATTGCTCGCCGTATTCAGCGAGGTGTGGTGGACCTGATCCGCAGTGTCGGATCAGGTCCGCCAGACCTTGATAACTTGGGGTTATAGTAATCTCTTAAAGTAGAAGTATTTAGTGTAGACCGGGCACCCTTTATGGTAAAAAAAAAACAGTAAATAGGGGTGGAGCCTGGCTGTGCTAGAACATGGTTGCACCTTAAGTGTCCTCCCTGACAGACAACTGCTCCTTAAAGGGCCACTGTAAATAAATATTTTCTATGCCTGTTACTAACTAACTACCCCAAATACGCTTTTTATCAATAGCATTTCATTAACATATCTCTACCGTATATCAGAAATCTTGTCTGCAAATTTAATTGTTTTCCAAACCTACTCCGTGGGTATCCTTTGCTCTGTACCAATCCGTTTACAATACCTAGGTTTCAAAATGGCACTTTAAACACAAAGTTATTGGTTTAAGTATTTTGAACATGCAGTGCTGAAAATAGTGGGCAGGATAACGTGACATCATCGGCGAATAAAAGATATAACTTTTAGAACGTTATGAAACTTCGTTTTGGAGAAAATATAGGTCAGAAGATTTTAATTAATGTTTATTAACTTTAATATGTTAGTTGTTTAGCTTAAAAATTATAACAGAAAGTAATCCTTTAATAAATAAGAAAAGTCTAAATGCCACCTGTACCCACACAGCTGAGGATTCTAGGACCCAGACTCTAACGTGCCACCAAGGACCAAATCTCTGCCTGGAATTTTTTTTATATCGGAGGTTGGGGAGAAATGTGTAGCTGCGGCCACCATATTGGCCTATACGCACCGGAGTCACAACAGAGGCTCTTAGCTCCAAATAGCTCAGCACTTGCCTTTCCCTCTGGGGAGAAAAGCAATATCAAGAAGCTATAATAATATATATATTCCTGCTTGCATTCTATCACAGCATGGTGAGGAGATCTACCGTCATAGCATAGCTGCAAGCTACTTTTGCAGTACTCCTCTCAATAAAAGAGGGCTGTGGGGCTTTCTGTTTTTTTTTTCTCTGCTTATCTAAAGGCTCGATATACAGCTAATAACCTCTGAGCTTCTTATATGTGATACATTTGAAGATTGCCTCCTTGAAATACATCATGAGACTCTCATATAGCATTTTTTCCTCAATCAATGACACTTAACGTCATATTTACACAATAAATATGTCAGCCTTTATTTTCATTATTATCTATAATCTTGCTTTGGATCTTACACTGAACTAAAAAAGGTACAAAGAGTGACACAGCATGTTTTATCTGGTGCGTTTCCTTTCGGTAGATTCTTGTGGTTACATTTTCCTTATTGTTCAAGCCAATACCGGGTGGAGCTGCATTTCCTCCTTTTGTCACACCACAGTGGATTGTTTGCTATTTGATAGAATAAATAAATCATATAATAACTTTGCAATAGCATTCATGCAGAACCAAATCTCATTACTATACAGAGTGTCGCAGGTTGTTATACTACTTCTAGGTTTTCCAGGATGATTATTGTGGTGATAGTTTCTCTAGTACATAAATCAATATTGGGTGGTGCTCAACTTTTCCTTACTTATGCTTCCCAAGAGGACTATTGTGCTATATATTAGAAGAAAGAGGTCCCACGTCATTTGTAACAAGGAAATTTATGGTTCACTTTTCTTTCACAGCATGGCATAAAAAACATAACAAATAAGATAAAACAATAAAACAACACTCTGGTCAGTCAATATCTGTGAGTAGCTTTTTCCACTCTCAAGATTATATAGTGCCAATGCGGCAGTGCTGTTGATGTTACTCACTTGCCCACAGAACATCCATCTGTTGTACCCATATCTACAGATTATGTCGCACAAATAAAAGCAGACTTTGAAAATAATTATAAAATTGGAATTAGCCTCACTCGGAAAAGATATAACTGATATTGGTCACCGAGTTGAGGATTTAGAAGAGACACAGAAAACCATAAATAGCCTAAAGCACTCGATTACTACTCAAACTAATGAACACTTTTTAAGACTAACGGCCCTTCAGGATAAACTGGATCATTTAGATTATAGAAACCACAGGATTAATCTAAAAATACATGGAATACCTAAAGCAGTCTCTAGCTCAGATCTGGATTTTTTAGAAAAAAAACTAATGGCACTACTTATATAATAAAGGTGGAAATACCCTGTTAATAAGTGAACCATTCAACGTGTGTTATCAATAATAATGATAAATTGTACTTATTCCTTGGGTGCAATGCTTAAAGTTGTACATCAATATCAGTCATGTACTGATAAATTTTGTAAGATATCAGATCTGGTTGTTCAGAATATTTTCCCATATATTAAATATGATACAACAGCAGCTCTCATAGAATTGGATAGACTACAGAGGGTGCTAAGACCCCAGCCTTCTATGGGATAGATTACGAGTGGAATGGTAATTACCACTCCCATTCACATGCTAACTCTGCTCGACTTCTGCTCTTTGCTCATCGGGTAGTGCACGTATTACAAGTTGAAAGTAAATATTTTTCGATAACTAACGTGCATAAAGAGCTGAAGTTAGAATATGGCAACTGTGTTTATGTACTCTCCCATTGACTTCAAATTCAAATCAACCAATAGAATGAAAGCTTTTTCTGCAAATGCCCTTTACAGGTAGTAGTTTTGTTTTAGATAGCCTTTTTTTTTTTTTGAGGGGTGGGAAATAATTGTAGAGGTTTGTAGATTTTTTTCTTCAGAAAAGAGCCATTTTAAGGGTTCTTTCTGTAGTTTAGTGTTAGTATCGTTTTTTTATTTTGGGGTGGGGATTTTAAAGTGTTTTTTTATTTTTGGTAATTTGTTGTTTTTTGTAATGATAGTTTTTTTTCTTATAGTAGTTTTTTTAAGTATTTTTTTTTAGTAATGTTAGGTTATTTTGTTTAATAATTGTTAGGTTTAGGGGTTAGTGTAGTGGGTTGCTTTGCGATGGGCATTCTGGTGGTTTAGGGTAAATAGAATAGTTTTGTGCAATATTCCTCCCATCAACTAAGTCAATTACCTGCTACACCTATGCCGATAGCAAAACGTTGAGTTATTGTTCCGTTCCCGTAGATAAAAGGTTGTTTTATTATATACCCAATTTATACGCTTGACTCTGATAGAAAGAGAAACTAGGCTCATCTTGAAGATGATTACTGCTCTGACTGCTACTTCCCCGATACAAATAATAGACTAGGGGTTCAAGAATATCCTAAACAACATCCAGGTGATCTCTTATCATTTTCTTTTTCTTTTTTGATTATTTGCTTATAAATATAGATAACAGATTATTAGAACTTTGGGTAATCTCTCTCTTATTTATAATAATACAAAAGAGCTGGAGACTTAATTAAAGACATGCTACCTCATATTGCAAGACATGTTAAGCTTAGATCTATGTTTTATTTATTTATTTTTTCTGTTTTTCCTATTTCTGGAGGTTTGTCCTGTCCTATACACCCAAACGGTACATCAGAATATGCTCTCACGTAAAGAAACTACACATAATATTCGCTAGTTCAGACTGTCAGTATGAGTATGGCTAAACACCAGACCCAACCTTCACCCACAAAGGATATGCGTTTGTATTCGGTAAATGCCAAAGGTCTAAACATCCCAAATAAGAGGTCAGTCGTTCTGAGGGAATGTCATAGCCAGGGGACTGACTTGATGTTTCTCCAGGAGACACACTTCAGAAAAGGGAGAGAGCCCACAACGTTCGCCCGTTCGTTTGGCACGTGTCACTGGGCCTCACATAAAAAACACAAAAAACAGGGGGTTGGCATTGTAATTAAGAAGGGGATTCCTTTTCGTAGAATTGCAAAATATAAAACATAAAGAGGGAAGATATATTATCTTAATTTGCTTATTATATAACCGACTGGTAACCCTTGATTCTTTATATGCCCCAAACACAAACCAACGCTCATTTTTTAGAAAGTTATCTAACCTAATATTAGATCACTAGAAAGGGGTACTTATTATGTGCGGAGACTTCAACGTAGCTTTGAACCCTGAACTAGATTGTTCCTCAGGCCACTCCTCATTTTCATCCTCCCACCTAATTAAGATAAAACAATACCTCAAAAGTATTGTAGCACATGATGTGTGGAGATCGTTACACCCCCAACTTAAGGATTATTCCTTCTTCTCATACCCACATGAAACATACACTAGGATCGACTATGTATTTACTGATGTAGGGGGTCTATCCTTATTTAAATCAGCAAAAATATGCCCGATAACATGATCGGACCACTCTTCATTAACTAGTTCTTTCTCTTGGCCATCTAAGCCTATAAAAGACTTTATATGGAGACTGGACGACTCTTTACTACTAGACCCACTGAACGTGATAAATATTGATAAAGTAATTACAGAATACTTTCAACTTAACACCAACCCGGAGACTTCCCCACAATTGCTTTGGGAAGAGCATAAAAGTGTGATTCAAGGTGAATTGATGGCCATGAGAGCTTACACTAATAAAATTAAGAGAGAAACTGTCCAATCCTTTTTACTCAAAATACAACAACTCAAAACTAAACATAAAAGACTCCCATCGGATAAAGACATACTAGCGGAACTTACACTAGAAAGACAAAAGCTTGCCTCCCATTTATCTAAAGAACATAAAAGAAAAGCCTTACATAATCAACAAAAACATTATGAAGGACGCAACAAATTTGGTCGTCTTTTGGCACGAAATCTTAAACATAAAGCACATAAAAAGTATATTTTACACATTATTGATGAGAAAGTACGATCACAATATTCCACACACAATATAGCTCAAACATTTAAAACATTTTTTCAAAAACTATATAACATAAAAGATGACTCTGACATGCACATGAATGATCGTGAAATACGATCGCAATTGATAGATGGCTTTCTCCGACACCTGAATTTACCAGCCATCACATCTGACCATAGGGACAAACTAGAGAGCCACTTAACATTAGAAGAAGTAAATCTAGTCATCAAAAATCTGCCAACCGGAAAAGCACCGGGCCCAGATTGCTTTGGCCACAAATATTATTCGACTTTCCGAGAGACTTTATCCCCCCACATCTTAAATTATTTTCACTCTATCAACTCTTCCAAGGCCTTTTCTGCAAGAGCCTTGGAGGCCCACATAACATTGGTACCAAAACCAAACAAAACATTGGTTCTCCCTGCAAACTACCGCCCAATTTTGCTGTTAAACACTGACATCAAAATCTTTGCGAAGGTATTGGCCCATAGATTAAACAAAGTACCACCCAGTATTATCCACCCAGACCAGGTGGGCTTTGTCCCAGGTCGCGAGGCCAAGGACAACACGGTCAGAGCCCTGAATTTGATTAATTATGCTAAAAATAACAATATACCATCTATATTCCTATCAACGGATGCCGAAAAGGCTTTTGACCGTGTTGCCTGGGACTTTTTAAAAGCCACTCTGATACATATGGGTCTCGGCCCACAAATAATAACTAGAATCTTCTCTTTATACTCCCAACCTAGTGCACGAATATTGATAAATGGTTCCCTATCCAACCCCTTCCCAATAACGAATGGGACACGCCAGGGTTGTCCCTTGTCACCCCTTTTGTTCACATGTGTAATAGAAACACTGGCTACAAGTATTAGACGCAACCCACGGATACACGGAATCGGTTTCTGCCCCCAACAGTATACGGTCTCCCTTTTTGCCGATGACATGTTTTCTCCCTTACGAAACCCGAAGAATCCATACCACACTTAAATGTAGAACTTGAGAAATTCCATAAACTCTCCAACTTTGTCATTAACAAAACCAAATCCGAAATCCTGAATATAAACCTGAGTGACACCGAGAGACGAATCATTAAAAAACTTACCACATTTTCATGGTGCCACTCAGCATTAAATTATCTAGGAATTAAACTTGCCCCAACATTTGCAGATATGTTTACTCTGAACTACATCCTAATTAAGCGTGCAATTATCAATGATCTATCCTCATGGAGATCTAAACAAATTTCTTGGTTAGGACGCATAGAGGTAGTTAAAATGAACGCTTTCCCAAGAATACTTTATTATCTTCAAACACTACCCATCCCACTCCCGACAAACTATCTGCCCTCAATACAAAAAGCATTTAGAGATTACATTTGGAATAAAAAAAAACAAGAATCAACCAGCACATAATGCAGTCCCCCAAGACACAGGGAGGAATGGGAGTTCCAAATCTTGAATCATATAGACAGGCCATATTTTTGCAGCGAATTGTGGATTGGAATATCCACTTTCACCATAAACGTTGGGTCCCTTTAGAACACTTAATAGAACAAAAACCCCATCTTGGTCGACTATGCTGGTGTGATACACATAAACACAAAATTACAACATACGATAACCCAGTAACACAAGAAACCTTTCAGGTTTGGAGAAAGACCATCAACACACCATTGTTTATTTCCTCTATTCCATCCCCACTGACATCCCTAATAGAAAATGGAGAATACACACTACGGCCTTACACAAATTCATCGACAATTGAAACGGTTAATAGAGACTTTACGGTACACTATATGATAGCAAACGAAGGCATACATTCCCAATCCGATCTAATAGCGGAGGGGCATGAATGTTTTACTAATTGGTTCACATATAGACAAGCTAGAAATTATATACTTAAACACAAGCAACTCAACAATATGACTAGACCAATGACAAACTTTGAATCTCTTTGTATACAAACCCCCCACTTAGGCATACACTGTCAAAAATATATAAATTACTAATTCAAAAGCCACCAGGATATATACCCCCATACCTAAAGAGATGGGAAACCGACCTCGGAATTATAATTACCCCTCAGACGAGTACAGCGGTACTCCAGGCCACAATGAAATCTTCTATTTCATCCTCAATCCTGGAGACCAATTTTAAATTGTTACACAGATGGTACTTTACCCCCCAGAAACTGCATAGGCTATTCCGCTCACAACCAAACAAATGTTGGAGATGCGGGCACGTGAATAGTAACGCTGCACATATGTGGTGGTGGTGTAATATCATTCAAACTTTTGGAGACAAGTAATCACTGAGATTGAATTTGTACTAGGAATTGAGTTTCCACTAGATCCATTGATATGGTTATTGAATAAACCCCCTCCCATTAAACACAAACCTTACCTTCGTTTATTCAGGATTATGACTAACGGGGTTAAAACATTGCTTGCAAAAAATTGGAAGCATAGTTGGGCTCCCTCAGTAGATTTGTGGGTTAAAAAGGTTACAGATCTGATAGAATTAGAAGAATACTATTATCTTAAAACTGAGAAAATTGAGATCTATGCTGAGATCTCCTGTTCTTGGGATGCATATTTACAGTCAATCAAAGAAAAAACATAAACGTGAGATATGAGTTCAGTGGGACGTGGTGGGTGGGACAGGACGGTCCTCCCCTTTACCTTTTTTTTTTTTTCCCTTTCCCCCTCTCTTCTTTTTCCACCTCCCAGATTATATTCTTCCTTTAAGGTTCTTTCCTTCTTTCCTCTTTCTTCCACTTACCTCTTAAGCCTCTTAAGAGTACTATATATTGTTATCGACCTCAGATGAGGTTCACAAAAACATGGAACTTTTGTGTTTTGTTATAATTGATTTTACGAATTGGTTATGTGAATTAATAAAATGTGACAACTATTGGAATTGAACTAATGAGGAGCTGCGCCTCCTAATATTTGTACCATTTTGATTGAGTTTCAATAAAGTTGTTTAAAAAAAAAAAAAAAGAATAGTTTTGTGCAACTGTTTATTTTAAACATTCAATATAAACGTACAAACGAAATCAATGTTATTTAAACAGAGCTCCACTTGTAATGGATTTGAGAGTAAAGAACACTGCAATTGGGTTTACGCTCCTCGTGCTAACGATAGCACTCCGCTCATAATCTGGCCCTATGTCGATCCACCAAGGGATGTTATTTTATGATTCTTACATTTTAGGGATTGTGAAGAAATATGGAATAAAACTAGGCAATTGCAAACAGTTACATACCTAGTCCATGCACTTCAAGTATACATGAACATAAGTCTGAACACCATTCAAAAAAGAGAAACGCAATATCACTGGGGATTCACTTTTCAGCTTTTTGATAACCCACAAAGATTCCACTTATGTATACAAAGGTTTACAAGACCTGGATACTGATTCTAAAGGACTTGGAATTACATTTGTTTCTCCTGGCCCATCAGATTCTCCAGATGGCTTTACGATATCTCCCTCCTCTTCACCAAAGGCTGGATCTCAAAGGCAGAAATGGCAAAGAGTGTTTTCTAAAAGAAGAAAAGATAAACAGCATACTGCCCCAAGGCCAGAAGATAGGCAACAGACAGCAGCCACCTGATTGATAAGTCACATGGGTAAGAGCTAATCTTATTTTTCTCATAGATGTTAAAGTTCTGTGTCCTGGAATGTAGCTGGGATTTTACCTCTTGATTCTCCTGGGTTTTCCATATAGCCAAGAAACTTATATAATATAAAATAAGTGGCACCATAATTTCTCAGACTGTACTTCATCACCTAGACACGCCTCTCTCCTTTTTTTTTTCTTTTTTATAATGTTTATTTAGGCAATTATATATAAGGGGAGTTAAAATTGTCTGGCGTACCCTCTAATCAAACTAAATGTTTATGTTACACTTGGTAAAGTTACTTGTTTTTGTTACAGTCCTTATAGTTCACTATAATTCTTACATTACCTTAATATGTTCTAGAGTTTCTCATACATATTGCATATGTTGTTTTCTTAGATATCATCATAAGATCCACTTGAACACCTGTCATTATAATTTGGGCTCTACTATGATATTTAAATGTAACTCTTTGGGGCTGATTTATCAAGTGCCTGGCGGATATGATCCGCTGTAGCGGTCATGTCCACAAGACATCGATAAATGCTGACATTATGCGTTGTCTGCATTTATCATTGTACACGCAGTTCTGCTGAACTGCTTGTGCAATCCCGCCCCCTGCAGATTCGCGGCCAACCGGCCACTAGCAGGGGGTTTCAATCAACCCAATAGTATGAGATAAGGCGGATTGATGTACGCAGCCTCAGAGGCAGCAGGCGAGTTAAGGAACAGCGGTCTTAAGACCACTGCTTCTTAACTCCTGTTTCCGGTGAGCCTTAAGGCTCGCACGGAAAAAGATGCATTGGGGCAGATTGACTGCTTGGTAAATCTGGCAAAATGTTAAATAAGGGTAAACAGGATCTGGTCCTTCTCTCTGTGAATGTGAAGGTATTAAATAACCCATATAAAAAGAATATAGCTCTGAGAGATTTAAAAAATGGACATCATTTTTATGCAAGAAACACTTCATTCACTGTAAAGAGCCTAAAAAATTTTCCTAAAAGTTTGGAGAAACTTTTTATGCTTCTAATGTAAACAAAAAGGGAGATTTCGTATCCTAGTAGGTTTGTTATATAATAAACCCTTTAACTTGGTAAACATTTATGCAACCAACATATCACAAGAGGCCTTCTTTAAGCAGTTGGCTAATAAAATACTCAAAATCCCATTGGTGATATAGGGGGATTTTAATATCAAATTAAACCCACAATTAGATAATTCCTTTAGAACCTTCTCGACACCCCACAAAATGATAACTAAGATTGAAAAGTACTTTATGGACTTAGCAGTCCATGATTTTTGGAGGTTGTTGCACCCAACGGAACAAGATTAAACCCTTTAATTCCTTTCTTCACTTCAGATATTCCAGAAATGATTATATAATGGCAGATAGGAGTCTATCCATAGCTCCACAATTCATAATACAACATGGACTGATCATTAGATGGTTCGTTGTAGCCTTCAGTAGCCTAACATCCCCTTTACAAATTTGATCTGGCGGCTGGATGATGACTTATTAGAGGATCCTTTATATACCCAACATATAGTCACTGCATTACAGATTTTTTTACTCCAAATATTAACTAAATTCTCGATACCAGGAACGTGTGGGAGGCTAATAAGGTTTTAATGAGAGTGGAATTAATTATTGTAAAAGCACATCAATTAAAGCAACAGAGATACTTTATTAACCAGACATTAAATAGGATAGAGGATTTAGAGGCATGCCATAAAGCTGATCCTGATTTTGACCACATCTGTTGGTAATTCTTTAGGGCTATGCTGTATAAATTTGGAATAGCACAACATTTCATATAAAATATCCTCACCTTATATCAAATACTGTAAGCAATGGTTAGAGTGAATGGCATGCTTTAATGTCCACTGTTTATATCCAACAGAATGAGACCGGAATGTCTATTATCCTCATTGCTATTTGCCTGTGCAGTTGAGGCTTTAGCTACTAAGATATGTGACAACATGGATATTGCTGGTGTTTGGACACCAAATTCTGAATACAAAACTATGTTGTATGCAGATGACATTCTGTTTACACTCAGAGACTTTATTCACTCCATACTAATTATAATCGAGATTCTGAATATATTCTGGGCTGCATCTAATTTCATTATTAATTCGTTTAAATCAGAGATTTAAATATCACTCTACACCATGACAAAATACAACAACTTGAAAGCCTGAGCCCCTATACGTGGCAATCCAAAAATCTGAGATATTTAGGGTTCTACCTTACCTTGACAGTTGATGGGTTCTTGAACGCTAACTATGTTGATCTCCAAAGTAGAATTATAATAGATTTTTCATCCTGGAGATCCCAAAAGATATCTTGGCTGGGGAGGATAAATGTATTCAAAATTAATATCCTGCCAAGATTACTCTCTGTCTTTAAAACATTATCAATTCCACTACCACCTAAGTTCCAAACAAATGTTACAATGATGTTACAAAACAAATTGTTTGAATATATTTGGGACAAGAAAAATGTCAGGATCAATAAAACTATAATGTGTATACCATTAAAAGCTGGGGGATTGGAAATACCGGACCTAGTGAAATATAGACAAGCTGTATTTTTTCAACATATTATTGATACATGGGGATACTATAATACTAAAATATTATCATATTTCTTCAAAATATTCCCTATTAAATCCAGTAATAGAAAACATAGCATTTATCCTGGGTCTAGACTGCTTAAAATATCTTGTTCAGCAACAGTATAGAACTTTAATTATGTACCAATTGGACAATGAAGACAAGATGTATTTGATACAGGAATTTATTGATAAGGGGATGTTCTTTTTCTAACACTGTTTATGTACTACCATTGTATCTCATATATCGCTAGGCATCCAGAGAGGAGAAAACTATTCAGATCTCTTATACCCTTCGAGAATTTGTGCATATCCCCTAAACCTTTGAAGCACACTCTCTTTAATACATATTCCCTTTTACAGCAAACACTCCCAGGCTACGTTCCTTATTATATAGAGTGATGGAATAGTGAATTAAATATAAACATCACACAGTCAGATGCACAACGAATATTTTCAAATATTATTAAAACATCAATATCTAGTCATCTATTAGAACTTAATTTGAAAATTCTTCATAGATGGTATTTGACACCAGTCAGACTTGAGACTAAATTCCATATTCATAATGATAAATGTTAGAGATGTGGTGTCACCAAGGGCAACATGACTCATATTTGGTGGCTATGTCCTAAGATAGTACTAATTTGGGAGGAAGTAGCAAAAGAATCCTCAAAAATCTTAGAGAAACCTTAGATGCATTTAAAAATGGTTTAAATACATTTCTGGCTAGAAATAGATTTCAGCGATATGATTGCTTGTGTTAAATGGGTCACATTTTTAATGGTATTAATTTAATCTCAGTTGGAGCTTTTATTGTAAATATATTAAGATTTGTATAGGTTGAACTTAAAAGACTTCTGTCTTTTTTCAACTTCATCTACTATGTTACACTCGGCCAGTTTACGAGTTTTTCATTATGAGCTGTGCGTTGCTAACGAGCAGTTTTGTCTCACTCACTTCCCTGCAGCGCTGGTTTTACAGGTTTTTACAAACCCGGGGTTAAAAGGCAAGAAGTGAGCGTTTAGCAAAATTGTGCTCCTTACCGCACTCCAATACCAGCGCTGCTTAAGTCAGCGGTGAGCTGGTTGTACGTGCTCGTGCACGATTTCCCCATAGGAATCAATGGGGAGAGATGGCTGAGAAAAAGTCTAACACCTGCAAAAAAGCAGCATAAAACTCAGTAACGCAGCCCCATTGATTCCTATGGGGAAATACATTTTATGTTTACACCTAACACCCTAACATGAACCCCAAGTCTAAACACCCTTAATCTTACACTTATTAACCCCTAATCTGCCGCCCCCGACATCGCCGACACCTGCATTATACTTATTAACCCCTAATCTGCCACCCCCGACATCCCCAATGTCGCCACAACCTACCTACACTTATTAACCCCTAATCTGCCGCCCCCAACGTCGCCGCCACTATAATAAACATATTAACCCCTAAACCGCCGCACTCCCGCCTCGCAAACATTAGTTAAATATTATTAACCCCTAATCTGCAGTCCCTAACATCGTCGCCACCTACCTACATTTATTAACCCCTTATCTGCTGCCCCCAATGTCGCTGCCACTATACTAAATGTATTAACCCCTAAACCTAAGTCTAACCCTAACCCTAACACCCCGTAACTTAAATATAATTACAATAAATCTTAATAAAAAATAATATTATTACCTAAATAATTCCTATTTAAAACTAAATACTTGCCTATAAAATAAACCCTAAGCTAGCTACAATATAACTACTAGTTACATTGTAGCTATCTTAGGGTTTATTTTTATTTTACAGGCAAGTTTGTATTTATTTTAACTAGGTACAATAGTTATTAAATAGTTATTAACTATTTAATAACTACCTAGCTAAAATAAATACAAAAGTACCTGTAAAATAAAACCTAACCTAAGTTACACTAACACCTAACACTACACTACAATTAAATAAATGACCTAAATTAAATACAGTTAAATAAATTAAATTAGCTAAAGTACAAAAAAAAAAACCTCTAAATTACAGAAAATAATAAACAAATTACAAGATATTTAAACTAATTACACCAAATCTAATAGCCCTATCAAAATAAAAAAGCCCCCCCCCAAAATAAAAAAAAAACCCCTAGCCTTGAAGAGTGGTAAGAGGTCCCACACCTGCAGCTGTGGGGGCTACATGTTAGTTGGATACCGGAACTGTAGCAAGCTAAAAGAAGGATTATGCCTAATGCCTCCCATAATAAACTATAAACAGAAGCGGAGACTTTTTGATCCAGGGGGAGAGACTTTGTCTGACATGGCTGAGAGTTATAGCCATATTGGCCTTTGATCCATGATTGAGACTTTACAGTGGTGACATGTCTTGTAGGGCAAATTAGGTTTATGAGAATTTGCCCCAGTGCTAAATGAGTATACCGGCACAGTACTGCTTATTTTCTAGTCTACACCATTGTTTTATAGTATGTCTTATTTTTTTTCCTTTAGGGGGCGCTCAGTTCAGTGTCTAATATTACTCATACTTTCCAGTTTGCTCATTGTGCTTATACTGTGTTGCCAGCGGCCGTGGTGGCATGGTATGGCATAGAGGTCAACATACAGGCAGTTAATATGTAAGCCCTTTGATTTAATTCCAGTATATAAAAAGTTGTTTGGGGATTCAGATAACAGAAGCACATCCACAATAAGGGCACCTCAAAGCTTAGTTGTAACTTGCTAGACATGAGTCTTCTATAGTAATCTAGGTTACCTGCAAACATTGTTTGCCACTTCTTACAATATATCCCCTGCAGAGTAACCTACACTAACAATGACTTCCTCTTCCCGGCTGTGATGTAGAGCCCCCTTATACAATGCCCATTTTGATGCCCACTTTTCTAATCTGAGCGATATAAGCCCCCTACATATATATATAAATTATCTAAGATATACCTGCAGGGCGACTATTTACCCGCTTAGTAATATACTGACCCCCTTTATCTGCATTTGTATTAAGTAGACCTAATCCCCCAGTAAGACAGTATGAGACATGGTAATGTAGAGGAAGGCTCCTTACTAACAATCGTTCTAGTACAGTTCTTAGCCAACAAAATACTATACTAATGAACATTTACCCTAGCTATCTCTGACATAAGGGTCATAGATAACTTAAGAAAAGTGACTCGCTAATTGATAGTGTCCTTTGGGGAATCTCTACACCATAGTTTATAATGCCTCAAATCTTATGCCCAAAAGCCCTAAGCTGATGCCTCTTATTGAAATGTCCCTGTCGAACGTATGATCTGATAGTTGGGCCCCAATGAAGATAATAATTATTAGTTGTAACCTACTTAACATTAGAATGTTATTACTTTTTTATCATACCGGGGTATTGTGGAGCTAAGTCAGCTATTCCTGTTGTTGGACACAGAGTTAAGCTCTTCTTATGAGATATGCTCCATGAATCTGTGGCACAGTTTACAAAAACTTGTTTATGTACTATATGGTCAAGCCCTATAGCATATTAGTTCTCCTTAGATGCTTGTTTCAAGATATATAATACTCCACCTAGCTATAGTGTGTCCTCCCTTATACCACTGGATGACCAGTTCTTATTAGTACTGCTGATATCTTACTGTCGACCCTCTCAGGAAATGGGTATACCCTTCCAGAGATCTTACTATATGTAGTCTCCCCCAGCACATTTCCCTCTATAATTTTTACAATACATTGATAATTTGGCTCCCAAGTTCCAACATATTCATTTGTTTCATCATTTCTGTCCCAGTAATCTTGATAAAGTGTTGATATTACTAGTTTCATATAATCCTATTATATATAGTAAAAAATACAGATTCACAATCTGAGATCCAAGAGTGGTCTCTTACTGATTATAGTTGCCTTCTATATTGTTACATTTTATTCTATGATATTATGAGGTCCAAGAGTGGCCTTAAAAGGTTTATTTTTAGAAGGCGTACAGTTTGGTGGGTATTAATTGTGCATATCAACGTTTGCAGTTGTCTTGTGTCCATGTTTCAAGATAGTTTGTTTCATGACATTCATTTTACGTTGTGTAACCTTGCTTATATGACTTATATTGACATACATGTTTTGTATACCCTGAATGAATCTGAATAAAAATATATAAAAAAAAAAAAAAAAAAAAAAACCCTAGCCTAAACTAAACTATCAATAGCCCTTAAAAGGACCTTTTGCAGGGCATTGCCCCAAATAAATCAGCTCTTTTACCTGTAAAAAAAATACAAACAACCCCCCCAAAAGTAAAACCCACCACCCACACAACCAACCCCCCAAATAATATACTATCTAAAAAAACCTAAGCTCCCCATTGCCCTGAAAAGGGCATTTGGATGTTCATTGCCCTTAAAAGGGCATTTACCTCTATTGCAGTGCCCAAACCCTAACCTAAAAGTAAAACCCACCCAATACACCCTTAAAAAAAACCTAACACTAACCCCCTGAAGATCGACTTACAGTTCTGAAGACCAGACATCCATCCTCAAGGAAGCGGCAGAAGTCTTCATCCAACTAGGCCGAAGTCCTCAACGAAGCCGGGAGAAGTCTTCATCCAAGCCGGGCGAAGGGGTCCTCCAGACGGGCAGAAGTCTTCATCCAGACAGCATCTTCTATCTTCATCCATCCGACACGGAGCGGCTCCATCTTCAAGACATCCGACGTGGAGCATCCTCTTCATCCGGAGTCTTCTTACTGAATGAAGGTACCTTTAAATGACGTCATCCAAGATGGCGTCCCTTAGATTCCGATTGGCTGATAGAATTCTATCAGCCAATCGGAATTAAGGTAGAAAAAATCCTATTGGCTGATGCAATCAGCCAATAGGATTGAAGTTCAATCCTATTGGCTGATCCAATCAGCCAATAGGATTGAGCTCGCATTCTATTGGCTGTTCCAATGGGGAGCTTAGGTATTTTTTAGATAGTATTTTATTTGGGGGGTTGGTTGTGTGGGTGGTGGGTTTTACTGTTGGGGGGTTGTTTGTATTTTTATTTACAGGTAAAAGAGCTGATTTCTTTGGGCCAATGCCCCACAAAAGGCCCTTTTAAGGGCTATTGATAGTTTAGGCTAGGGGTTTTTTTTATTTTTGGGGGGCTTTTTTTATTTTGATAGGGCTATTAGATTAGGTGTAATTGGTTTAAATATCTTGTAATTTGTTTAGTATTTTCTGTAATTTAGTGGGGTTTTTTTTTGTACTTTAGCTAATTTAATTTATTTAATTGTATTTAATTTAGGTCATTTATTTAATTGTAGTGTAGTGTTAGGTGTTAGTGTAACTTAGGTTAGGTTTTATTTTACAGGTACTATTGTATTTATTTTAGCTAGGTAGTTATTAAATAGTTAATAACTATTTAATAACTATTGTACCTAGTTAAAATAAATACAAACTTAAGCTAGCTTAGGGTTTATTTTATAGGTAAGTATTTAGTTTTAAATAGGAATCATTTAGGTAATAATATTAAGTTTTATTAAGATTTATTGTAATTATATTTAAGTTAGGGGGTGTTAGGGTTAGACTTAGGTTTAGGGGTTAATACATTTAGTATAGTGGCGGCGACGTTGGGGGCGGAAGATTAGGGGTTAATAATATTTAACTAATGTTTGCGAGGCGGGAATGAGGCGGTTTAGGGGTTAATATGTTTATTATAGTTGCGGCGATGTCCGGAGCGGCAGATTAGGGGTTAAAAATTTTATTTTAGTTTTTGTGATGCGGGAGGGTCTCGGCTTAGGGGTTAATAGGTAGTTTATGGGTGTTAGTGTACTTTTTAGCACTTTAGTTAAGAGTTTTATGTTACGGCGTTGTACCATAAAACTCTTAACTACTGACTTTTAAATGCGTTAGGACTCTTGACGGAGTAGGGTGTACTGCTCACTTTTTGGCCTCCCAGGACAGACTCGTAATACCAGCGCTATATGGAATTCCCATAGAAAAAAAGACTTTATGAAGTTTACGTAAGTCGTTTTGCTGTAAGGCTAAAAAAAGTGTGCGGTGACCCTAAACCTTCAAAACTCGTAATATTAGCGGGCATAAAAAAACAGCGTTAGGACCTCTTAACGCTGCTTTTTTACCCTAATGCACAACTCATAATCTAGCCGTATGTTAGAGTGGTGCTTTATATTATAGCTTATTTATTTAAGAGGTTTGTAGTTAATGTAATTTAAATTACAAGATTGTTATTAAGGAAAGTGGATCAAATTATTATATAAAGAAATGTTAATGCATAACACTGAATTATAGACTAAAATGTAATACCAATAAGGATAAATAATAAAACAAAACTTATTTATTCCCGCTTCTAATAATCCAAGTCCACATTTGCAGGATACTTTATTATGATTTTATTACAATTTTTTTCTTCAATAAACGTTCACTGTTGGTTACATAGAAAACACCACAAACACAGCAAATTTGTTGCCACACGGCTCCCAACACCATTCCCTCTCCAAATCATTCTTTCTTTTAATAAATTGCATCGTTTTTCTTTATCAGCTTTCCTCCCAGTTAATTTGTCACAACTTGCTTATTACTCTGTCCCTCCCTATTCTTTTCACTTGTATTCCTCTTTTATAACCCTACATTTTTCCAATTTTATCACCTACTCTCCCTTGTCCAACTCTTTCAATTTTCTCCACTCCTGTCCTATCCACTCAATCCGTAACAATTACCGACACAGCTGTTGTCACTTTTATCTTTCCTGAGTCGTTACCTCTGTTTTTCTCTATGCACTAATTCCTTCAGGCAAACACATCCCTGGATATTTTGCACACAAAAACCTTCTTTCTTTGCGTAATTGCTTGTAAGGAGAACCTAGTGGATATTTGGAGCTTATTCAGGTGATTTAGTTACATTTTATATGTCATTGTGTATTATTCATTGTATGTGATATGGTTTTGTGGATCAGTGAGCCATTTAGAAATTTGTTAAAAATGCAAAGCAATACTAAAAATGTTGTCTTTCTAGAATCATGTTGGAGAGCTCACTGTGCTGTTAGGTCATTTTAAATAATCTCATAAGAGTGGAGAGCAGGGTCGCCAGAAACAGCAGTTATGAAGCAGCGGTCACAAAGACCGCTGCTCCATAACCTGTCCGCCTGCTCAGAGCAGGTGAACACACATCGCCGGAAATCAACCCGATCGAGTACGATCGGGTTGATTGACACCCCCCTGCTGGTGGCCCATTGGCCGCGAGTCTGCAGGGGGCGGCGTTGCACCAGCAGCTCTTGTGAGCTGCTGGTGCAATGCTGTATATGGCGAGCGTATTGCTCGCCGTATTCAGCGAGGTCTGGCGGACCTGATCCGCACTGTCGGATCAGGTCCGCCAGACTTTCATAAATAGGGGCCTATATATGAGGATAAATATATCACTATTTTATTATAAAAAACATATTTGAATTATTCATATAAGAGATTGTGTTTTATAAAAATATATATATATTTAAAAAATAATAATTTATTGAGCAAATAAAAACATAGCTACAAGGGTATTATTTTTTAGGTAGTGGCTGAAAATGGGCTAATATTGTTGTATAAATAGTTTAGAAAGAACAAGACAGTGGTGAGTCATAGAATCAGTTAGGTAGGTATGAGGATGTAATATTTGTAGAAATGCAAACCTGATACCTATAATGTGCACAAGAGTCAAGTGTGGTTTGGTGGGGTGGGGATTCTGATCTTTAGTGAGTAAGAAATTGCATTGACATGGGGGGAAATGGTTTGGTATCAAATGTTTAAAAGAAAGAACTGATTAGCGTTGAAAATTATTTTTCTTTTGGAAGTTGAGGGCAGAACTGTAAGAGTGTATTAAGGAGGCCTATAAAACTGGCATGAAAAATGTAATGATACTGTATGGGGAGATACTTGTTTCTATACGTAGAGAGATGTATGAATATCAGGGAAAGTGCTGCTGTATACATTCAAGTAGTGTGTGACTTGGATGAAGAGATTTATGACTAGGTCAATTTTTGTTTGGCTCAAGTCCAAGTTCTGTTAGAATCCTTCCAATGCCCCTGCTGCTAAGGTGGGAGTTTTACTCCAGAGCCATACATAAATGTAGTAAAAGAACTGTAGATTGCACATCTGTTTAGTGTGCCATAGCTAGGGACAGGCATCAGATGAAGATATCATTGGCTTGGCTTGATTGCAGTGGAGCCCATAAAACATATGTAATAATAAATTCAAGTCACTTTTTGCTATTGTCAAGAACTTTCCACCTTTTCTACTAACTCGGCTATCCACCTTAAGAACCAATTAAGCTCATGCACCTGTATATAGATTGCTGTCTTCCTTTCCACATTACTGGTTTATTGAAGTCCAGCTTATTTGATTCCAAAGCTTTACCTTGTGCTTAAAACTGAGTATTGTTCTATTTTCAGACTTGCTTGACTACGGAGCATTTCCAGCTGACACCTGTGATGTCATCAGCTACCGACGAACCGCCGCATCTCTCCCTAGTGGCTCACAGATATATCAGGCACAGCACAATCTGCAGCGTTCCACATGCAGCATTAACTTCGATATCAGCTAAGTGTAAACTGTCCCGCATCAGATTGTGAGTACTTCCTTTACACTAATAGCGTTACATCAAGTGACAAAACTTTCCAGCCATAACTTGGAGACAGTTGTATTTTTGCTCTTTATTTTTAGTTGTATTGTCCTCTAGGTTCACAGCTAATATCAGTTATCCTCAGTACTATTTGTGTATTCATTTAACTTCCTCCTACTGCCTAATCATTCTAAAGTCATTTTTATTCCTGGTATTTATTTGACTTCCTCTTTTGGGCAACAATCTATTTCATTTGTATTTTAATTGGTTTCCTCACTAGCAAACTTTCACTTACATTTGAAACACTTCCATATACTGTAAGTCCATATATACTGTAGGTGATTCGCTGGCAGGTTATCAGACTTCCTTATGAGAACAAGTTGTTCATTACAGCTATCAAGTTCCTTTTATATTAACTTTCTGTATTTTCCAAGCTTTTTAAGCTATCTCGGATGATGGTCACCTTTTAGAACTGTCTGAGTCTATGAGTTAACTAACATTCAGGTAGATTATGAGTTGTGCATTCGTGTTTTAACTTTGAAATAATTTCAGCGTTAAAACAGCAACGCAGCCATTACAAGTCTTGTCGGTATAGCTGTCCCACAAGCCTTTTAGCCTGTAACGCAACGTCCCGCATTTAAAAAAAATGACGTTTTTTCATGGGACTTCCATAGCGCTGCCATTACAAGTCTTGCAGCGAGGCTAAAAAGCTTGCGTTACACCCTATAATGATAAGATCCGTACCGCCATCTGAGACATGTAGTTATGAGTTTTACACAACAAAACTGTTACATAAAACTCATAACTAAAGTGTTACAAACTATACTAAAACCCATAAACTACATATTAACCCCTAAACCGAGGCCCTCCCTCATCGCAAAACACTATTTTAAAGTTATTAACCCCTAATCTGTCACTCCCAACATCGCCGCCACTAATACAATTTATTAACCCCTATTGTGCCGCTCCTCGACATCGTCTCCACTATACTAAAGTTATTAAGCCCTATTCCCCCGCACCCCAACATTGCCCACACTATAATAAAGATATAAACCCCTATTCCACCGCTCCCCGACATCACCGCCACTAAATAAAGTTATTAACCCCTAAACCTCTGGCCTCCCACATCACTACCACTAAATAAACCTATTAACCCCTAAACCGCCAGTCCCCCACATCACAACAACCTAGATTAAACTATTAACCCCTAAACCTAACCCTAACCTTAAACCTATCCGTAACCCTAAACCTAACCCTAACCCTAACACCCCCTAACTTTAACATAATTAAAATAGAGATAAATTAAAGTTTATTAACTAAATACCTATTTAAAACTAAATACATACTTACCTGTAAAATAAAACCTAAGCTAGCTACAATATAACTAATAGTGTAGTGTAGCTAGCTTAGGTTTTATTTTTATTTCACAGGTAAGTGTGTATTTATTTTAACTAGGTAGACTAGTTAGTAAATAGTTATTAACTCTTTACTAACTACCTAGTTAAAATAAATACAAACTTACCTGTGAAATAAAACCTAAGCTGCCTTACACTAAAACCTACCATTACAAAAACTAAAAAAACCAACCATTACAAAAACTAAAAAAAACCTACCATTACAAAAAATAAAAAACACTAAAATTACAAAAACTAAAAAAAAACTACCATTACAAAAACTAACAAACGAAATTATCCAAAATAATAAAAAATATTTCTATTCTAATACCCTGTTTAAAAAAAACCCCACCCCAAAATAAAAAACCCTAATCTATAATA
The DNA here is from genome assembly GCF_027579735.1 of Bombina bombina. Taxonomy (NCBI): domain Eukaryota; kingdom Metazoa; phylum Chordata; class Amphibia; order Anura; family Bombinatoridae; genus Bombina; species Bombina bombina. Next base: position 576,482,050 of record NC_069499.1, read on the forward strand.
AACTACCAAGGGCCCTTAATAGGGCCTTTTGTAGGGCATTGCCCTAAAGAAATCAGCTCTTTTCCTACAAAAGAAAAACAAACACCCCCTAACAGTATACAAACCCTGACCCCCAAACCCACAAAATACAAATAAAGTAAAACCTAATCTACCCATTGCCCTGAATAGGGCATTTGTATTGGCATTGCCCTTAAAAGGGCATTCAGCTCTTTTGCTGCCCATTAAAAATAAAAGATGGCTACCCACCCCAAAACGAAAAAAAAAACATTACACAAAATAACAAACAAGTTATCAAAAATAATAACAATTATTCCTATTCTAATACCCATTTTAAACAACCCACCCCAAAATAAAAAAACCTAATCTATAATAAACTACCAATAGCCCTTAAAAGGCCTTTTGTAGGTCATTGCCCTAAAGAAATTAGCTATTTTGCTAAAGAAAAATACAAAGACCCACTAACATTACAAACCCCCACCCCCCAAAATAAAAAAAACTATTTAAAAAAACCTAATCTACCCATTGCTCTGAAAAGAGCATTTGTATGGGCATTGCCCTTAAAAGGGCATTCAGCTCTTTTTCCTGCCCTTAAAAGGGCATTCAGCTCTTTTAAGAACTGCCTAACCCATATTCTAAAAAAAACACCCAAAAAAAACTTAAAAAAGAATGAGAGCTGCTCAAATCCTATTGGCTGATTTGAACAGCCAATAGGATTTTAGCAGCCCTAATTCCTATTGGCTGATTCAAAGTTTTCAGCCAATAGGAATGCAATGGTACCCCCAGTATAAAAGGGATACCTTGCATTTCAATCCTCAGTGTGCGTCGGACGATCGCATGAAGAGGATCTCCACATCGGATCGATGGACCTCTGCCTGGACCTCCGCCTTGGACCTTCGCCTGGACCTCTGCCTTGGAACTTTGCATGGACCTCCACCTCCACTCATCGACCACTCCACCTCCGCAGGGATGAAGAAGATGCCAGTCCCGCGATTGGTGAAGATGGCGCCACCTGGATGAAGATGGAGCCGCTGGGATAAAGATCGTTCAAGCGGGATTTCAGCAACTGTGAGTACCTAAAAATGGGCTAGTGTTAGGTTTTTTTTTAAGGTTTTTTTGGGTGTTTTTTTTTTTAGATTAGGGGTTGGCCAGTACTTAAAAGAGCTGAATGCCCTTTTAAGAGCAGGAAAAAGAGCTGAATGCCCTTTTAAGGGCAATGCCCATACAATTGCACTTTTCAGGGCAATGGGTAGATTAGGTTTTACTTAATTTTTATTTTGTGGGTTTGGGGGTGGGGGTTTGTATACTGTTAGGGACTTTTGTTTTTCTTTTGTAGAAAAAGAGCTGATTTCTTTAGGACAATGCCCTACAAAAATTTGAAAACATGAAATTTGTAGGTTCCTATTTAGGGCCAGATTACAAGTGGAGTGCTAAATATCGCTTTAATGAAAGCAATATTTGCACTCCACGGTTTAATACCAGGGCACGCTAATGTGCTCTGGTATTACAAGTTAATTACAATGCAAACACGAGCTCGCGTTTGCATTGCTGGAAAGTATTGCGTTTACGAGAGTGAGCTTCCATAAGCTCCAATGGGAGCCTCATTCTGATGCCGTCAGAGATGGCATCAGAACCTCATGCAGCAAAGGGGTAAGTAATGCAGCGATGGCAACATATTTGTAAAAGATTTAAATATGACTATATACATATATATTTATGTTTTAATATGTGTACACATATTAACACATAAATATACAGTATATGTATACAAGCATATACATATATATTTACAGGGAACACACAATTCCCATAGATTGCAATGTAAAGGCACTTTTTTTCTAACACCCCAATCCCACTACTATTTTGAGAGCATTTTGGGCACGTTTAGAAAATTAACCAGGGATAGGATTGCAAGCCTTGCAGTAGCAATAACCATCCACTTGTAATGGCTCGTTTAGTGCTCCATTTGTAATTTGGCCCTTTTTGTTTTGTGTATTATTTAGCTATCTAACAGAACATCATCTGCTCTCTATATAAATGTAGTAATTTGATTTCCTCTACATTTTAATTCACAAGAGACCATAGCATGGTTAGACCATGGTTTTGGTGAGATTGTTATGTTGATAAACAGAGAACCCTATCTGGTCTGATAGCATGTAGTCTATGTGCATGTCTGTGTGTTGGTCTATCCTTGTGTGTGTCTGTCTGTCAGTTTGTCTCTCCATCTATGCCTCCTAAAATGATCCACCCACATTCACTGGCACTGGGAGGTGTTGGCTTTTTGAGGGGGCTGTGGGAAGAGAGGCCATGACCAAAGTGGATAGAGTCACTGGTGGTATCATGAGTGAAATTTAACAGGCTATGTGTGGGATCAATGGAAACCCCTGGTTTTACTTTGGAAACTGGAATATTTGCATAAATAGGAAAGCATTAGAAATGACAAGGGCAGAGCTACTAAACTGTTATAACCCCACAATATGAGTGACAGCTGGAAGCTCTATTTTATGTGTGTTGCAGAAAGGGGAAGATCAATGTGTCATTTATGTATGTATCTATTTATTTATCTATTTATTTATTTTGGCAATTTTGTAGGTCTTCTGTAAGTAACATTGTGGTTTGCTTAAAAATTGATTTTCTTTAAAATCCTGATTGCTCATATGTGGGCTTTATGACTTTTTTATTGTGTAAAAATATGGGGCAATGCCTTCCTTCAGTTTTGATGTAATTAACCTTTTGCTGATAAACAAAGAGTTCCTTAGCAAGAAGATACAAACTTTCACCTAGATTATGAGTTTTACGTTAGAGGCTATGCGGTGCTAACGAGCAGTTTTCTCTCACCACTCACTTACATACAGCGCTGGTATTACGAGTTTTCAGAAACCCGTCGTTAAAAGACTAGAAGTGAGCGTTGAGCAAAATTTTACTCATTACCGCACTCCAATACCAGCGCTGCTTAAGTCAGCGGTGAGCTGGTGTAACGTGCTCGTGCACGATTTCCCCATAGGAATCAATGGGGAGAGCCGGCCAAAAAGCAGCGTAAAACTCCCTAATGCAGCCCCATTGATTCCTATGGGGAAATAAAATTTATGTCTATACCTAACACCCTAACATGAACCCAGAGTCTAAAGACCCCTAATCTTACACTTATTAACCCCTAATCTGCTGCCCCCGACATCGCTGACACCTACATTATATTATTAACCCCTAATCTGCCGCTCCGGACACCACCGCCACCTACATTATACTTATGAACCCCTAATCTGCTGCCCCAACATCGCCGACACCTACATTATATTTATTAACCCCTTATCTGCCGCCCCCAACGTAGCCGCCACCTACCTAAACTTATTAACCCCTAATCTGCCGCCCCCAACATTGCCGTCACTATAATAAACATATTAACCCCTAAACCGCCACACTCCTGCCTCACAAACATTAGTTAAATATTATTAACCCCTAATCTGCCGGCCCTAACATCGCCGCCACCTACCTACATTTATTAACCCCTAATCTGTCGCCCCCCAATGTCGCCACCACTATATTAAAGTTATTAACCCCTAAACTTAAATATAATTTAAATAAATCAAAATAAATATTCCTATCATTAACTACATTATTCCTATTTAAAATTAAATACTTACCTATAAATTAAACCCTAAGCTAGCTACAATATAACTAATAGTTACATTGTATCTAGCTTAGGTTTTATTTTTATTTTACAGACAAGTTTGTATTTATTTTAACTAGGTAGAATAGTTATTAAATAGTTATTAACTATTTGCTAACTACCTAGTTAAAATAAATACAAATTTACCTGTAAAATAAAACCTAACCTAAGTAACACTAACACCTAACACTATAATTAAATAAATTACATAAATTAAAAACAATTAAATAAATTAAATTAAATTAGCTAAAGTACTAAAAAAAAACAAGCACTAAATTACATAAAATAATAAACAAATTACAGAAATTTAAACTAATTAGACTTAATCTAATAGCCCTATTAAAATAAAAAAAGCCCCCCCAAAATAAAAAAAACCCTAGCCTAAACTAAACTACCAATAGCCCTTAAAAGGGCCTTTTGTGGGGCATTGCCCCAAAGTAATCTGCTCTTTTACCTGTAAAAAAAAATACAAACAACCTCCCCAACAGTAAAACCCACCACCCACACAACTAACCCCACAAATAAAATACTATCTAAAAAAACCTAAGCTCCCCATTGCCCTCAAAAAGGCATTTGGATGGGCATTGCCCTTAAAATGGCAGTTAGCTCTTTTGCCACCCAAAGTCCCTAACCTAAAAATAAAACCCACCCAATACACCCTTAAAAAAACATAACACTAACCCCCTGAAGATCGACTTACCGGGAGACGTCTTCATCCAAGCCAGGTGAAGTGGTCCTCCAGACGGGCAGAAGTGGTCCTCCAGATGGGCAGATCAGCCAATAGGATTGAGCTTGCATTCTATTGGCTGATTGGATCAGCCAATAGGATTGAACTTCAATCCTACTGGCTGATTGCATCAGCCAATAGGATTTTTTCTACCTTAATTCCGATTGGCTGATAGAATTCTATCAGCCAATTGGAATCTAAGGGACGCCATCTTGGATGACGTAATTTAAAGGTACCTTTATTCTGTGTTAGTCGTTGGATGAGGAGGATGCTCCGCGTCGGATGTCTTAAAGATGGACCCACTCCGCGCCGGATTAATGAAGATAGAAGATGCCATCTGGCTGAAGACTTCTGCCTGTCTGGAGGACCACTTCTGCCCGGCTTGAATGAAGACTTCTGCCCGTCTGGAGGACCACTTTGCCCGGTTTGAATGAAGACGTCTCCCAATAAGTCGATCTTCAGGGGGTTAGTGTTAGGTTTTTTTAAGGGTGTACTGGGTGGGTTTTATTTTTAGGTTAGGGACTTTGGGCGGCAAAAGAGCTAACTGCCCTTTTAAGGGCAATGCCCATCCAAATACCCTTTTCAGGGCAATGGGGAACTTAGGTTTTTTTTAGATAGTATTTTATTTGGGGGGTTGGTGATGTGGGTGGTGGGTTTTACTGTTGGGGGGGTTGTTTGTATTTTTTTTTACAGGTAAAAGAGCTGATTACTTTGGGGCAATGAAATGCAAAAGACCCTTTTAAGGGCTACTGGTAGTTTAGCTTAGGCTAGGTTTTTTTATTTTGGGGGGGATTTTTTATTTTAATAGGGCTATTAGATTAGGTATAATTAGTTTAAATATCTGTAATTTATTTATTATTTTCTGTAATTTAGTGTTTGTTTGTTTTTTGTACTTTAGATAATTTAATTTAATTTAGCTAATTGTATGTAATTTATTTAATTGTATTTAATTTAGTTAATTAATTTAATTATAGTGTAGTGTTAGGTGTAATTGTAACTTAGGTTAGGTTTTATTTTACAGGTACTTTTGTATTTATTTTAGCTAGGTAGTTATTAAATAGTTAATAACTATTTAATAACTATTCTTCCTAGTTACAATAAATACAAACTTGCCTGTAAACTAAAAATAAATCCTAAGCTAGCTACAATTTAACTATTAGTTATATTGTAGCTAGCTTAGGGTTTATTTTACAGGTAAGTATTTAGTTTTAAATATGAATAATTTAATTAATGTTAGGAATTTTTAGTTAGATTTCTTTTAATTATATCTAAGTTAGGGGGTGTTAGGGATAGACTTAGATTTAGGGGTTAATATAGTGGCGACATTGGGGGCGGCAGATTAGGGGTTAATAAATGTAGGTAGGTGGCGGTGATGTTAGGGACAGCAGATTAGGGGTTAAAAATATTTAACTAGTGTTTGCGAGGTGGGAGTGCGGCTGTTTAGGGGTTAATATATTTATTATAGTGGCGGCGATGTCCAGTTCAGCAGGTTAGGGGTTAAAATGTTTATTTTAGTATTTGCCATGTGGGAGGGCCTCGGTTTAGAGGTTAATATGTAGTTTATGGGTGTTAGTGTACTTTTTAGCACTTTAGTTAAGAGTTTTATGCTACAATAATTAACCCCTAATCTGCCGACCGTAAAGCGCCGCCACCTACGTTATCCTTATGTACCCCTAATCTGCTGCCCCTAACACCGCCGACCCCTATATTATATTTATTGACATTTACCTGATGAAACGGCCAGTGAGCTTTATTCGGCCGAGAAACGCGTTGTTATAGCTCGTAAATAAACCTCTTTTAGATTATTTTTACCTAACATTTTGTCCGCTGACTTCCTTCTCTAATTTGTTTTTAAAAAAAAACTTTTTAGTCACCTATTTTCAGTGGCTTACCATTTTGTATGCACCTTGTGTTTTCTGAAGCCTGTAACGAGCCTCAGGTGCATCTCTGGGTGTGTTCACGGCATACCTAGAGGATTTACTTTCCACAGCTAACAGCCTAGCTATAGCTGAGTATGCAGCACGCACGCCGGTGAGCAGAGGACAAGCCTAAGCCGATAACAGCTACAGCTACCAACTACAGCTACTAACTATCAGCGCGCTGACTGCTGTATGAAGGTCAGCCTGCCCTAATGCATTGTGAGTATACATCTTGCTGACACTGTGCCCATTGCTGTGCCCATTTTGGATTCAGACGATATTGCACTATTGGTCTTTTGTGTTTCTTTTTCTATTACTACAGATTTCCGATACGACCTCCATATATTCAGTGTACTGACTGCTGTATAAAGGTCAGCCCGCCTATATGCACTACTTGCGAGTGCCAAGCTCTTTGTGAGTATCCATTTGGCAGAGACTTTTTATACCTGTACCACTCTTGATCTTGACGATATTACACCATTAGGCGCTCTCTCTTTCTGTTTTCTATTTTTTCAGTTCAACCGATTTACCACCGATTTGGAGTGGAGCAGCCTTCCAGAATTATTGATTTCAACAATGTTTATTTCATCTATCTATCAATGACTCTGCACTATATGTGAAATCGTTTGTATTGTGTTTTTTTATATATATTTTTTTTAATAATATAATATTTCATTATATTCTATTTATTTTCAATACAAGTAACACTGTATCACTTGATTTATATGTATACACTTTTTTAGGGGATGAAGTTTTTGTAAAATACACACCATCGCTTATGTGAAGTCACTTATCTACTTATCTAGACCTAATCAGTTTCTTAGGTGTACACTTTAAATAAGACATCTTATATATATATATTTTTAGCGTTTATATTCACCCAGGTGCCAATACTTACACAAATAGCACAATCCACTTACACACATTTATATGCACATACCTTGTATATTAATATAGCGCACCCTATTGTATGATTTTATATCGTACATTTCTATTATATTTATTAACCCCTAATCTGCCCCCCACAACGTCGCCGCCACCTACCTACACTTATTAACCCCTAATCTGCCGAGCGGACCGCACTGCTACTATAATAAAGTTATTAACCCCTAATCCGCCTCACTCCCGCCTCAATAACCCTATAATAAATAGTATTAACCCCTAATCTGCCATCCCTAACATCGCCGACACCTAACTTCAAACATTAACCCCTAATCTGCCGACCGGAGCTCACCGCTATTCTAATAAATTTTTTAACCCCTAAAGCTAATTCTAACCCTAACACCCCCCTAAGTTAAATATAATTTTATTCTAACAAAATAAATTAACTCTTATTAAATAAATTATTCCTATTTAAAGCTAAATACTTACCTGTAAAATAAATCCTAATATAGCTACAATATAAATTATAATTATATTGTAGCTATTTTAGGATTAATATTTATTTTACAGGTAACTTTGTAATTATTTTAACCAGGTACAATAGCTATTAAATAGTTAAGAACTATTTAATAGTTACCTAGTTAAAATAATTACAAAATTACCTGTAAAATAAATCCTAACCTAAGTTACAATTAAACCTAACACTACACTATCAATAAATAAATTAAATAAACTACCTACAATTATCTACAATTAAACCTAACACTACACTATCAATAAATAAATTAAATACAATTCCTACAAATAAATACAATTAAATAAACTAACTAAAGTACAAAAAATAAAAAAGAACTAAGTTACAAAAAATAAAAAAATATTTACAAACATTAGAAAAAAATTACAACAATTTTAAACTAATTACACCTACTCTAAGCCCTCTAATAAAATAACAAAGACCCCCAAAATAAAAAAATGCCCTACCCTATTCTAAATTACAAAAGTTCAAAGCTCTTTTACCTTACCAGCCCTTAAAAGAACCTTTTGTGGGGCATGCCCCAAAGAATTCAGCTCTTTTGGCTGTAAAAAAAAACATACAATACCCCCCCCCCCAACATTACAACCCACCACCCACATACCCCTAATCTAACCTAAACCCCCCTTAAATAAACCTAACACTAAGCCCCTGAAGATCTTCCTACCTTGTCTTCACCATGCCAGGTATCACCGATCGTTCCAGGCTCCGAAATCTTCATCCAAGCCCAAGCGGGGGCTAGACATCCATCATCCGGCGGCTGAAGAGGTCCAGAAGAGGCTCCAAAGTCTTCATCCTATCCGGGAAGAAGAGGCGATCCGGACCGGCAACCATCTTGATCCAAGCGGCATCTTCTATCTTCATCCGATGACGACCGGCTCCATCTTGAAGACCTCCACCGCGGACCCATCTTCTTCTTCCGACGACTTCCCGACGAATGACGGTTCCTTTAAGGGACGTCATCCAAGATGGCGTCCCTCGAATTCCGATTGGCTGATAGGATTCTATCAGCCAATCGGAATTAAGGTTGGAAAATTCTGATTGGCTGATGGAATCAGCCAATCAGAATCAAGTTCAATCCGATTGGCTGATCCGATCAGCCAATCAGATTGAGCTCGCATTCTATTGGCTTATCGGAACAGCCAATAGAATGCGAGCTCAATCTGATTGGCTGATTGAATCAGCCAATCGGATTGAACTTGATTCTGATTGGCTGATTCCATCAGCTAATCAGAATTTTCCTACCTTAATTCCGATTGGCTGATAGAATCCTATCAGCCAATCGTAATTCGAGGGACGCCATCTTGGATGACGTCCCTTAAAGGAACCGTCATTCGTCGGGAAGTCGTCGGAAGAAGAAGATGGGTCCGCGGTGGAGGTCTTCAAGATGGAGCCGGTCGTCATCGGATGAAGATAGAAGATGCCGCTTGGATCAAGATGGTTGCCGGTCCGGATCGCCTCTTCTTCCCGGATAGGATGAAGACTTTGGAGCCTCTTCTGGACCTCTTCAGCCGCCAGATGATGGATGTCTAGCCCCCGCTTGGGCTTGGATGAAGATTTCGGAGCCTGGAACGATCGGTGATACCTGGCATGGTGAAGACAAGGTAGGAAGATCTTCAGGGGCTTAGTGTTAGGTTTATTTAAGGGGGGTTTGGGTTAGATTAGGGGTATGTGGGTTGTAATGTTGGGGGGGTATTGTATGTTTTTTTTACAGGCAAAAGAGCTGAATTCTTTGGGGCATGCATAAATATTTTTTTATTTTTTGTAACTTAGTTCTTTTTTATTTTTTGTACTTTAGTTAGTTTATTTAATTGTATTTATTTGTAGGAATTGTATTTAATTTATTTATTGATAGTGTAGTGTTAGGTTTAATTGTAACTTAGGTTAGGATTTATTTTACAGGTAATTTTGTAATTATTTTAACTAGGTAACTATTAAATAGTTATTAACTATTTAATAGCTATTGTGCCTGGTTAAAATAATTACAAAGTTGCCTGTAAAATAAATATTAATCCTAAAATAGCTACAATATAATTATAATTTATATTGTAGCTATATTAGGGTTTATTTTACAGTTAAGTATTTAGCTTTAAATAGGAATAATTTATTTAATAAGAGTTAATTTATTTCGTTAGATTTAAATTATATTTAATTTAGGGGGGTGTTAGGGTTAAAGTTAGACTTAGCTTTAGGGGTTAATAAATTTATTAGAGTAGCGGTGAGCTCCTGTCGGCAGATTAGGGGTTAATACTTGAAGTTAGGTGTCGGCAATGTTAGGGAGGGCAGATTAGGGGTTAATACTATTTATTATAGGGTTATTGAGGCGGGAGTGAGGCGGATTAGGGGTTAATACATTTATTATAGTAGCCCTCAGGTCCGGTCGGCAGATTAGGGGTTAATAAGTGTAGTTAGGTGGAGGCGACGTTGAGGGCGGCAGATTAGGGGTTAATAAATATAATATAGGGGTTGGCGATGTTAGGGCAGCAGATTAGGGGTACATAGGGATAATGTAGGTGGCGGGGGTGTACGGAGCGGCAGATTAGGGGTTAAAAATAATATGCAGGGGTCAGCGATAGCGGGGGCAGCAGATTAGGTGTTAATAATTGTAAGGTTAGGGGTGTTTAAACTCGGGGTACATGTTAGAGTGTTAGGTGCAGACGTAGGAAGTGTTTCCCCATAGAAAACAATGGGGCTGCGTTAGGAGCTGAACGCGGCTTTTTTGCAGGTGTTAGGTTTTTTTTCAGCTCAAACAGCCCCATTGTTTTCTATGGGGGAATCGTGCACGAGCACGTTTTTTAAGCTGGCCGCGTCCGTAAGCACCGCTGGTATCGAGAGTTGAAGTTGCGGTAAATATGCTCTACGCTCCTTTTTTGGAGCCTAACACAGCCATTCTGTAAACTCTAAATACCAGCGGTATTTAAAAGGTGCGGCCAGAAAAAAGCACGCGTAGCTAACGCACCCCTTTGGCCGCAAAACTCTAAATCTAGGCATAACTTTGCCTAATCATGATCAACAGGACAGGTGGACTTGTGAGTTTATAATCTAAAGGACGCACATGGGGAAACTGAGGGCGAGGGAATAGAAGCAGGATAGACATATTAAAATAAGTTGTTTGTATCCATGAGCATCACTGAGAAGATATGTTTTTAAGAAACACTTGAAACTTTGTTGACTAGAGGCAAGACTGACTTAGCGAGGCAATGAGTTCCATATAATAGGTGTAGATTAGAGTATGAGGAAGTAATAAAAGATGAAGTAGATTGTGATCAGAGGGGGCGGGTAGGGGATTATTTTATTTTAGTTTAATTCTCTTTGATAAATAACAAGTTTGCCATTTCTGTGATACATTTTTACATAATAGCAGATAAAAAAATATTTTCTTTGATAAACACAAATGTTTTTCTCTGGTTTGTTCTGCTCACATTACATTTCTAATAAATATGAATAAACTTGTACATTCTTTAGAGATCAAATGACACTGGTGTGAACAGGTACAGTAAGATGGGATATCTGAAGCCTTACACAGTGCTGGTTAGACAAGTTTAAAAATAAATAAATAATAGAAACATTTTGTTTCTGTCAGGTTAGACCAGATATAAGGTGATGTGATTCACACCCAATTAACTCTGACATGGGCATAACATTATGAAACTAACAGATCTAGTTAAAATGGACAATGGACTGAGCAGATGCATATTCATTAAAAAACTACATGATTTCAGTAAGATATGGGGGCCTATCTATCAAGCTCCAAATGGAGCTTGATGCCCCGTGTTTCTGGCGAGTACGATCGGGTTGATTGACACCCCCCTGCTGGAGGCCCATTGGCCGCGAGTCTGCAGGGGGCGGCGTTGCACCAGCAGTTCTTGTGAGCTGCTGGTGCAATGCTGAATACGGAGAGCGTACTGCTCTCCGTATTCAGCGAGGTCTTGCGGACCTGATCCGCACTGTCGGATCAGGTCCGCCAGACTTTCTTAAATAGAGGCCATTGAGTGTACATTTACATCAAACTTTAAGTTACATTTACAACAATAGAGCCACTATTAATACATTTGCAACCACAGATTTTCATTAGTGGCTACATTTTGCAGCTACATATCCAAATCCCATGTATTTATTTATTTTTGACAGATTGCTATATATCATGGGCCTCCTTATTGCCACATCCAGTAAAAAGGTTCTGACTCAATAAGTGTGTTGATAACATGATTAAGGGCTAAAAACTGAAACTTTGTTTTTACTTTTGGGACCAAATAAAGACATTTATTGGCATGCGCCTCACCTAAGCTACAAAACACAGAGGTTTGACATATTTTAGATGTTTAATAAGTATGTTGACCACCTGCAACGCTCATTCTATACAGAATGCCCCCTTCACAATATCCTCATTTGCTTCCCATCCACAATTAACCATAACTGCATTAGGTCCCACCGCTTTAAGTGTTTACCTGCCAGACCTCCAAACAATTACCCTATCCATCTAGGAACTCTGCATCAATAAACCATAACTTTAATCACACTGTATTAACCATAACCCTGTCATATCCCCCACCACAATATATCTGTGCTGGAGCCCCCACAGCAATTAATTATAGCTGCTCATATAATGTCCATAACTCTTTATTGTGTTAACCCAATACTGTCTCAAGTGCATTAACTCTTTTCCAACCACACTGTCTGTTGCATTAGACGTATCCTGCAAACCCCTAGCAACCAAGGAGCACCTTTCTTTACCTATGCAGCAAAGATTACTATTTTCCCTGCCTGTAAGTCACAATCTTCTCTGCCTGTGTCTTTGGTTTGGTTTTTGTGTTCTAAAATGCAGATAATATTACATTTCTGATTACAGTACTGTACAATCTTTCTGAGGGTACTATGTATACAAAATTATTGGAAATAATATAAAACTACCTTTGGGTTGCACATATAAGCTGTATTAAGACATGTAAATATTGCCTATTAGATATTGATTGTTACGGTTACCCTTAGTCTCGCTGAGAGATGGACCGCTTAGTAGCCTGGATCCCTATTGCTAAAGAGGGGAGAAGCTGCTTTCCATAGTATTCTATATGAGTCTCGCAAATATAGAATAATCTCCCTTAGCTGCAGTACAGCTAGGATACCCTTCTGCCCACAAAAACGAGTCAACGCTGCGATTGAGGGTCAAACAAGAACTCAGGACTGGGATGCCCAGCCTGCTTTTTATTAAGGTTACATGCACACAGGGCACTCCCAGGGGGAGAGGGGGGAAGCACAAAATCCCCCATCACACATTTAGATAGAGAGCACTGTCCTTTGACAGGCCACAATAGGATTACAGTACTTAAGATAACAAGTTTACAAGTTCATCTTATCAATTAGCAGTCTGGCTCCAGAGGTGATTAGACAATGGGATTGGTTATCCCTAAACTTAGAGCTCAGGCCAGCAAATGTGTATTTAGGCAATAGTTTCTAAAAGCTGAAAAAAAAGAGTTAACTCTTTATGAAATGATACTTGTTACGGTTTTCTTGGAGCCCTTCTTAGGCGCTGGCTTGCTGGTTCAGGCATTGCTGCTGGGAAATAAGCTCTTCACAACAAAATAACTAATGCTTCTGTAACAGTGCTCCCTTTCTGTGGAACACTCTGGCAGACATGGTCTGACCCCTTTTCGGGGCAGACTAAGACTGTCCAGACCGCTGGTTATGCGGGGCTGAGGTCGGTTTGTCTGGACAACCCGTCGGCGTTGCCATTCTGTTTCCCAGGTCTGTAAGTAATGGTGAAATTGAAGGGTTGCAACGATAAGCTCCAACGTAATAGCCTGCCGTTATCTCCAGAGACCCGGTTCAGCCACACCAACGGGTTATGGTCGGTGACCAGAGTGAACTCCTGACCATATAAATAGGGAGTCAATTTCTTTAATGCCCACACCAAAACCAAACACTCCTTTTCGACCGCTGCATAGCTGACTTCGCGGGGCAGGAGCTTCCGGCTGATGTAGGCAACTGGATGCTCCCCTCCATCTTCACCTACTTGGCTGAGGACAGCTCCCAGCCCGAACATGGAAGCATCTGTATGTACGATAAAACGTTTGTTAAGGGCTGGGGCCGCCAAGACAGGAGCGTTAATTAGAGCATTTTTGAGAGCCTGGAAAGCCGTTTCACAGTGGGGAGACCACAGGACCTGTCGAGGTAAGTTCTTCTTGGTCAAGTCAGTCAGGGGTTTGGCAAGTGTGCTGTAGTCTGGTAAGAACCGTCTATAGTACCCTGCCGTGCCCAGGAAGGCTAGGACCTGAGTCTTAGTGATGGGGGTGGGCCAATTGGCGACAGCTTCTATTTTGGCCGGCTCTGGTCGCTGCTTTCCACACCCCACCCGGTGACCCAGGTACTGTACCTCGGCCATCCCAAAGTGGCATTTTTCTGGCTTCAGAGTCAGGCCAGCAGCCCCGATCTGATCCAGAACCATTCCCACATGAGCTAAGTGGTCCTCCCAGGACTCACTGTGGATCGCTATGTCGTCCAGGTAGGCGCAAGCAAAACTCTGGAAGCCATCCAGGAGCCTATCCACCAAGCGCTGGAATGTAGCTGGGGCATTCTTCATCCCAAACGGCATTACCCTAAACTGATATAAGCCGAATGGGGTGACGAATGCCGACTTGGGGATAGCCTCCGGGGCCAGGGGAATCTGCCAGTAACCTTTGCAGAGGTCAATAGTGGTCAGGTAATTTCCCCTGGCTATACGATCGAGTAGCTCGTCTACCCTGGGCATAGGTTAAGCGTCCGTCACTGTATTTTCATTGAGCCTCCGATAGTCTACGCAGAACCGGGTGGTCCCATCTTTCTTGGGCACCAAGACAACTGGGGAGGCCCACGGACTATCGGAGGGCTCAATTACCCTGAGCTGGAGCATCTCATCGATCTCCTTCTTCATTCCTGTCCTAACTGCTTCGGGGATTCGGTACGGAGCCTGGCGCAAGGGAGCTTGTCCCGGAGTATCTACCTGGTGGGTGGTTAAAGTAGTGTACCCTGGCTTCGGGGAGAAGGTGAGGTGTTTGGACTGGAGGAGTTGGTTGAGCTGCTCCCTTTCAGTGGGGCTAAGTCGGTCCCCTATCTGAACCTGCGCCACTATACCTGTGGGGAGACTCTTTTCTAATAGGTCTGGAATGGGTAAACTGTCGGGGTCTTCCTGAGGGGAACAACATACGGCTGTCACGTTCTCTGGTCGCTCAAAATATTCCTTGAGCATGTTTACATGGAATGTCTTTCTAAGATTGTTGTCATGGCAGCTAGCTATCACATAAGTGGTGTCTCCCCTTTTCTCTACGATCTGGTAGGGACCCTGCCAGGATGCCTGCAATTTGTCTGTCTTCACCGGCTTAAGTACTAACACCTTTTGTCCTATGGTGAAGATTCTCTTTCGGGCCCCCCGATCGTACCATACTTTCTGTCTTCTCTGGGCCAACTGGAGATTAGCCCGCACGGATTTGGCTAATTGCTCCAATCGGTCCCTAAGTTCCAGCACGTATGGCACAATGGGGACACCGTCAGCCTCCATCTCTCCCTCCCAGTGCTCCCGGATCAGGTTTAGGGGTCCCTGTACCTTTCTTCCGTAGAGCAACTCGAAGGGAGAGAACCCTGTCGTTTCCTGGGGCATCTCCCGATAAGCAAATAGGAGGTGCGGCAGGAAGCGTTCCCAGTCTCGGTATTCCTGAGTGAACGTCTTGAGCATTTGCTTGAGGGTCCCATTGAACCTCTCACACAGCCCGTTCGTCTGGGGGTGGTATGGGGAGCTCAGGAGGGACTTAATTTTGCTAACCTGCCAGAGTTGTTGGGTTAATTCAGCCGTAAATTGGGTGCCTCGGTCGGATAGGATTTCTTTTGGAAATCCTACCCGGGAGAACACCTGTACTAGTGCATTCGCTACCGTATCCGCTTGTATGTTGGATAGGGCGACAGCCTCTGGGTACCTGGTAGCGTAGTCCACTACGGTAAGAATGTATCGCTTACCGGAGGGACTAGGGGTAGCCAGTGGTCCCACTAGGTCAATAGCAACCCGGCTGAAGGGTTCCTCTACAATGGGCATATTTACTAGCTGGGCTTTAGGGTGATCGCCTCGCCTTCCTACTCGTTGACACATATCGCAGGTGTTACAGTAAGTTCTAACGTCAGCGTGCACCCCTGGCCAAAAGAACGTGTGAGTAATGCGGTGTAGGGTACGGGTTACGGCTAGGTGGCCTGCTAAGGGGATGTCGTGGCCTATTTTGAGGATTTCTTGACGGTATTTGTGGGGCACTACCAGCTGTCGCCTACTCTGTCCCCTTTTCTCTGTCCAGCGGTATAGTTTCCCTTTTTCCCATAAGAATGTTTCGTTATCTGCCCCGCCGGGTCAGTCTTAGACTCTGCTTCGAAAGCATCTGGGGTGTCCCAGGGTATGGGGCCTAACCTGTCAGGCAAGGTCGGGGTAGGTCTTACCTGTGTCTCCCGCACTGGTGAGAGCTCTCGCTCCGTCCGGGCTTGGGCCCGTGTAGTCCCTGGGTCCGCCTCGTTGTTGCATACTGGAGCATAGGCAGAAGTCATGGGGCCCAAATCGTTGCCCAGTAGTACTTCGGCAGGTAAATTATCCATTAGGCCCACGTTCACAGCCCCCTTTCCCGCTCCCCAATCAAGATGCACTTTAGCTGTTGGAATTTTGTACACATCCCCCCCCGCCACTCTAACGGCCACAGTCTGTCCGGATCGCTTGTGCTCTGGCACCAAATGACTCTGTAGCGTGATAGTAGCCCCTGTGTCTCGCAATCCCTCGGTAGATCGCCCCTCAAGCCATACCCTCTGCCGATGGTGCTGGCGGTTATCTGAGGCAGCATATACAGGGTCTGCCTCGTGAAGCGGCCCCACATATCCCTCCATAGGGGCCTCTTGGTTAACACAGAGGGCCCGGGCCGGACGATAGGACCCAGAGGGGTAATTGTAATTCCTGGGTGTCTGGTGCGTATTAAGGGGGCAGCTAGCCATGAAATGCCCTGGTTGCTTGCATCGGTGGCAAGTCGGTCTGGGACGCTCAGAGCTGTTATTGGGTGATCCTGAGTGTCGGACGGGCCCTGTGGGCACCGGGGCTCGGAATTCAGCACGAGGGGGTGCACGGTAAACCTCTCTGGGTTCGACCCGTGCTGGAGCTCGGTAGTTCATGGGTTCGTGAAGACGGGAGTCATAATGTTCATCGGCCAATTTGGCTGCTTCTTCTAAGGTAGAAGGCCGCCTGTCTCGCAGCCATTCCTTCCCTTGCTGTTCCATGCCATTATAAAAATGTTCTAAGAGAAACAATTGTAAAATTTCCTCCCCAGTCACCGCTTTACTTCCGCTCAGCCAGTGATTTGCCGCTCTCTCCGCATTCGGTGCGCCCATTCCATATGGGTATCGTTAGGCTTCTTTTCCGTGCCCCGAAACTGTCGGCGATACGTGTCCGGCGTTACAGCGTACCGTCGCAACAGTGTCTCCTTAACTAGCTCATACTGTGTCACTTCCTCAGCACCCAGAGTACGAAAGGCTTCCAGGGCTCGCCCGGATAGTTTCCCAGACAATATCGTGGGACACTCTCTGTTGGGAATCTGGTGCAGGGCACCTTGCCTTTCGAAGTCCGCCAAATATTCATCAATCCCTGTCTCGCTCTCTAGAAAGGGTCGAAATGCTGCATAGGGTATCTTGGGCCTCCCAGCATTTTCGACAGGGATGATTACCTGCGGGGCTTCAGCATTACGGTGTGCGTTCGCTAGGTTGAGTTCGTGGGCTCGAGTCTCTCGTATATCCTCGTCCGCCTCCGCCATCAACTGCTGTACCAATTCCATTTAGGGGTTCGGCCCGTATAATGAGAGCCTTTCCCTAACAATCCTGGTTTTTTCGTCACTAATCGTGGTCGGTGTTTCCACCATTGTGAAGCTCTGATCCAGTTCGGTCAATTCTGCGATCAGCTCTCTCCTCGGCCGGTTGCTGGTGTACCCCCCTCTGCTTTCAAGTAAATCCTTTAGGGTTGTACGCTTCAATTTTTCGTAAGCGCTCTCCATCCGTTCTGTACCTCTCCTAGGAAATCCAGGAAAATCCCGCCGCTGCCGCCAAATGTTACGGTTACCCTTAGTCTCGCTGAGAGATGGACCGCTTAGTAGCCTGGATCCCTATTGCTAAAGAGGGGAGAAGCTGCTTTCCATAGTATTCTATATGAGTCTTGCAAATATAGAATAATCTCCCTTAGCTGCAGTACAGCTAGGATACCCTTCTGCCCACAAAAACGAGTCAACGCTGCGATTGAGGGTCAAACAAGAACTCAGGACTAGGATGCCCAGCCTGCTTTTTATTAAGGTTACATGCACACAGGGCACTCCCAGGGGGAGAGGGGGGAAGCACAAAATCCCCCATCACACATTTAGATAGAGAGCACTGTCCTTTGACAGGCCACAATAGGATTACAGTACTTAAGATAACAAGTTTACAAGTTCATCTTATCAATTAGCAGTCTGGCTCCAGAGGTGATTAGACAATGGGATTGGTTATCCCTAAACTTAGAACTGAGGCCAGCAATTGTGTATTTAGGCAATAGTTTCTAAAAGCTGAAAAAAAAGAGTTAACTCTTTATGAAATGATACTTGTTACGGTTTTCTTGGAGCCCTTCTTAGGCGCTGGCTTGCTGGTTCAGGCATTGCTGCTGGGAAATAAGCTCTTCACAACAAAATAACTAATGCTTCTGTAACATTGATGTTTACACTTGGGATTCAATTTATTAAAGTCTGGTGGACATGATACGCTGTAGCGTATCATGTCCGCCAGACATCGCTGAATGCGGATAGCATACGCGGTCTGTATTCAGCATTGCACAAGCAGTTCTAGTGAACTGCGGGTGTAATATCGCCCCCTGCAGATTCGTGGCCAATCGGCCGCTAGCAGGGGGTGTCAATCAGCCTGATCGTATAGGATTGGGCAGATTGCTGTACGCAGCCTCAGAGGTGGCGTATGAGTTAAGGGGCAGCAGTCTATTGACTGCTGCTTCTTAACTCCTGTTTCCGGCGAGCCAAAAGGCTCACACGGAAACAGGGTGAATTGGCCCAATTCAGCCAATAATAACTTGACCCCTTGGTCCCAACCCCTTTCCAAGCTGTTCCATTTTACAGATGCAAATATACAAATATGCCGAAATTCAAACTATTCTCAAATCCAAAACTTTTCCGGTCCCAAGCAATTTGGATAAAGGATTTTCCACCTATACTAGCATCAAATGGTACAATAACATGATACATATAAACCTATAAGTTACGGTGGTTTCACTGCACAACCCCTTCCCAGCACAATCCCTAACACTCAAAGGACCCTACATGAGACTCCCAATCACACAAATCCTCTCACAAAACTACCAATTACAACTCTCTTAGGACCCATGTGATCCCAAGGTTAATAAGACAGCGGGTCTGTAATAGGGGGTATGGATAGTATATAATACATGCACAGCTCAGCACCTGGTACCTCCTTCTGGATAGTGCACAATGAACTGGAGCTATGGCATGCCTGAAACATCGCATATTTACCTGTCTTTATGCTTGAATAAATATTTGGATATAATTAAGTGCGGTGGACATTGTATTATTTTGGTCTGCATAGCATGGGATTAATACAATATGAAGTGCAGAGTTTATATGGTAGATTATGGGGATTGTTCTTGGCAATTGGGTTAAGAGAGGAAGGAAATCAGCCATGGTTTGGCTTACTAATAAGTGGTTAGTAGCAGTGGGATAGATAAGGTTTAATGAGGTTTTGGTAAGTTACATTATCTTCCAGTTGTAGTGAAAGCACTATTGCCTATATAATATAGTTACCAGAGATAATGTGTAAGAATAACTAGCATGTTTAATAGAACTTTCTGCTGTAGATGAAAAGATCTAAAACGTCTAATTGGTCTGTTTCACTCAGACTGTATACTCCCACTTAAAGGGGCATTGTACACTAGATTTTTCTGTGCATAAATGTTTTGCAGATGATCCATTAATATAGCCCATATAGGTTTTGTTTAGGTTTTTTTTTAAAAAAATGTATGGTTTTGCTTATTTTGATAAAACATTGTGAGGATTTTCAGACTCCTAACCAAGCCCATTTCAGAAGTAGACTGTTGTCTACCTAATCCAGCTTGCTCCTATTTTTGTAAAGGGTCTTTTCATATGCAGGGGAGGGGGGGAGAGTCTGCTCTTTTTGCTTTCCAGCCCATTTCAGTGTGGGAGCTTCTAAGTAAGTTTTTAAAAGGTTTTATTCTGGATTTTTAGATCAGTATCTGTGCATATTATTCTATATAGTGGTGTCTATTACATGCAGTTATATGAAAATTGGAGTAAGCTGTCTGTTTTAAAATATATTTGCATGAAAGATTTGAATTTCAAAACAGAAAATGTTTTCATAATCTATTGTTACAAAGTTACAAAGAAAAAAGTAGAAAGTCAGTATCGGGCTCTTTAGTGTGATCCGCCACTTTGGGATTTCCACCTTTTCCTTCTCTGCACAAAGTATCACTTATGGACTCTATTTGCATGTATATTTTGTGGATTTACTTTTGTAATTGCATATTTTGACTGTATGTACTGTGAACTATTCCTGTCCACTGTGGTGTTTTAGCATTAACAGCACCATCTGCTAGACCAGTGTATCTATGCTATAGCTAGCCTTTGATATTTGATACTTGTAATATTTTTATCTATATACTGTGAGAGCTTTATATATGTATTTGTTTTTTTAACTACTTTTTCCATCCCCTATACACTATCCAGCGGTCCTATATTGTGACCCTTTATATTACTACAGTTTCTTACTATAGACACATAAATTAGCTCTTTATACTAAGCGCCCTTATATTTTACCCTCTCTTGGTTATATATATATATATATATATATATATATATATATATATATATATATATATATATATATATACACCTTTGAACCCATCCCAGTCAAACACCTTGTAAGTTACCATATCCCTTTAAAATAATTCTAGCAGCACTTTTATTTTTAAAATAGAAATAGTTTTGTTCTTCACTAATTAAAAAAAAAACCTGTTGTTTATAAATATAGTGGGAGTTCAGTTGCGATGTAATGTGTCTCCAGAGTGGTGTAGTTCCCCAGAATAGTTTCAGAATCTCTCAAGAACCTGTTAATAGGTCTGCAAGCAAATGAAGACTCAAAATGACCAAAGGTGTCCAATAAATCAAGAAAAAACAAAATAGTAACTTACTCCATAAATAGGAGAATCCGGCTTGTCTCTGCAAAGAAGAATATCAACAGTCTTCCAACTTTGATAAAAAGATATTTATTTAAGCTCAACACGTTTCAACTTTTAGCAAGTCTTTCTCAAGGGCAATATAAAATCAATAAAAGCAAGTAGCTGTGTATGATTGCTGTGTCCACAAGCCGGTTTATATACAGAGGTGATGCTATCCAATTTCCTGTGTAAGACAGGAAGTTGGATTTACAATATACAATGTGAAAAATAAAACAAAATAAAGAATATGGATTGGTGGCAGACTAATTATATACTTAAATTGTTATTAAAATTTCAAATGCCGATATTTTTGATAAATTTATAGTTAAAATACATACGGCTAGATTTAGAGTTTTGTCGGTAACGACCCGCGTAGCTAACGCTGGCTTTTTTTTGGCCGCACCTTTTAAATACCGCTGGTATTTAGAGTTCACAGAATGGCTGGGTTTTCAGTGCGTTAGGCTCCAAAAAGGGAGCGTAGAGCATAATTTACCGCCACTGCAACTCTCGATACCAGCGGTGCTTACGGACACGGCCAGCTTAAAAAACGTGCTCATGCACGATATCCCCATAGGAAACAATGGGGCAGTTTGAGCTGAAAAAACCTAACACCTGCAAAAAAGCAGCGTTATGCTCCTAACGCAGCCCCATTGTTTCCTATGGGGAAGCACTTCCTAAGTCTGCACCTAACACTCTAACATGTACCCCGAGTCTAAACACCCCTATCCTTACACTTATTAACCCCTAATCTGCCGCCCCCGCTATCGCTGACACCTGCATATTTTTTTTAACCCCTAATCTGCCGCTCCGTACACCGCCGCAACCTACATTATACCTATGTACCCCTAATCTGCTGCCCCTAACACCGCCGACCCCTATATTATATTTATTAACCCCTAATCTGCCCCCACAACATTGCCTCCACCTACCTACAATTATTAACCCCTAATCTGCCGACCGGACCTCACCGCTACTATAATAAATGTATTAACCCCTAAAGCTAAGTCTAACCCTAACACTAACACCCCCCTAAATTAAATATAATTTAAATCTAACAAAATAAATTAACTCTTATTAAATAAATTATTCCTATTTAAAGCTAAATACTTACCTGTAAAATAAACCCTAATATAGCTACAATATAAATTATAATATATAAGGTGAGGACAAGTTAGGGAGATCTTCAGGGGCTTAGTGTTAGGTTTATTTAAGGGGGGTTTGGGTTAGATTAGGGGTATGTGGGTGGTGGGTTGTAATGTTGGGGGGGTATTGTATGTTTTCTTTTTACAGGCAAAAGAGCCGAATTCTTTGGGGCATGCCCCGCAAAGGGCCCTTTTAAGGGCTGGTAAGGTAAAAGAGCTTTTCTATTTTAATTTTAGAATAGGGTAGGGCATTTTTTTTATTTTGGGGGTCTTTGTTATTTTATTAGGGGGCTTAGAGTAGGTGTAATTAGTTTAAAATTGTTGTAATATTTTTCGTATGTTTGTAAATATTTTTTTATTTTTTGTAACTTAGTTCTTTTTTATTTTTTGTACTTTAGTTAGTTTATTTTATTGTATTTATTTGTAGGTATTGTATTTAATTAATTTATTGATAGTGTAGTGTTAGGTTTAATTGTAGATAATTGTAGGTATTTTATTTAATTTATTTATTGATAGTGTAGTGTTAGGTTTAATTGTAACTTAGGTTAGGATTTATTTTACAGGTAATTTTGTAATTATTTTAACTAGGTAGCTATTAAATAGTAAATAACTATTTAATAGCTATTGTACCTGGTTAAAATAAATACAAAGTTGCCTGTAAAATAAATATTAATCCTAAAATAGCTACAATATAATTATAATTTATATTGTAGATATATTAGGGTTTATTTTACATGTATTTAGCTTTAAATAGGAATAATTTATTTAATAAGAGTTAATTTATTTCGTTAGATAAAAATTATATTTAACTTTGGGGGGTGTTAGGGTTAGAATTAGCTTTAGGGGTTAAAAAATTTATTAGAGTAGCGGTGAGGTCCGGTCGGCAGATTAGGGGTTAATAAGTGTAGGTAGGTGGAGGCGACGTTGGGGCGGCAGATTAGGGGTTAATAAATATTATGTAGGTGTCGGCGGTATTAGGGGCAGCAGATTAGGGGTACATAGGGATAACGTAGGTGGCGGCGGGGTGCGGTCGGCAGATTAGGGGTTAAACATTTTTAATAGAGTGGCGGTGATGTGGGGGGGCCTCGGTTTAGGGGTACATAGGTAGTTTATGGGTGTTAGTGTACTTTAGAGCACAGTAGTTAAGAGCTTTATGAACCGGCGTTAGCCCAGAAAGCTCTTAACTCCTGTTTTTTTTCTGCGGCTGGAGTTTTGTCGTTAGATTTCTAACGCTCACTTCAGCCACGCCTCTAAATACCGGCGTTAGAAAGATCCCATTGAAAAGATAGGATACGCAAATGACATAAGGGGATCTGCGGTATGGAAAAGTCGCGGGTGGAAAGTGAGCGTTAGACCCTTTCCTGACTGACTCTAAATACCAGCGGGCGGTAAAAACCAGCGTTAGGAGCCTCTAACGCTGGTTTTGACGGCTAACGCCAAACTCTAAATCTAGGCCCTAGTCTGGCATCAATCCGATTTTTAACCAATCAGAAACGATATCTATAAGTTGACCAATTGGGACTGACTCGAGATTCAGTCCTCAAACAGGTAGTCAATGGTGCATGTGTTCCTTTTCAGGTCCGGTTGGAGTCATGTGAGTCAAACTGCCAATCCGTGCAAAGTTGTGTGCTAAACTAAGGCGGCCAATCTGTATGGAGTTTGCAAAGCTTTTCAGTCTGCAAGGGAGTTGTTGATAGGTCCATATTTGAGAGGGGAGGATCTTTTGACTTTTGCTTATTGTGTCCTTTATATCGGAATTAAATTAATTTAATTCCGATATAAAGGACACACTAAGCAAAAGTCAGCATTTTTTTATCAAAAATATCGGCATTTGAAATTTTAATAACAATTTAAGTATATAATTAGTCTGCCACCAATCCATATTCTTTATTTTGTTTTATTTTTCACATTGTATATTGTAAATCCAACTTCCTGTCTTACACATGAAATTGGATAGCATCACCTCTGTATATAAACCGGCTTGTGGACACAGCAATCATACACAGCTACTTGCTTTTATTGATTTTATATTGCTCTTGAGAAAGACTTGCTAAAAGTTGAAACGCGTTGAGCTTAAATAAATATCTTTTTATCAAAGTTGGAAGACTGTTGATATTCTTCTTTGCTGAGACAAGCCGGATTCTCCTATTTATGGCGTAAGTTACTATTTTGTTTTTTCTTGATTTACTTGACACCTTTGGTCATTTTGAGTCTTCATTTGCTTGCAGACCTATTAACAGGTTCTTGAGAGATTCTGAAACTATTCTGGGGAACTACACCACTCTGGAGACACATTACATCGCAGCTGAACTCCCACTACTTATGGAGTGAGAATACTGCACTTATATTAATTGGATCCTACACACACCTCAAGCCCTTTTTCTCTTCGCCATATAGAGAAACATCACTGTACAGACCAGCGCCATCTATTTGCCATTTTTCCACTTGTATAAAACAGTCACAGAGGAGAGACTGTAAGAAGGCTGCGGTCTTATCTAAAAGGAGAGTATCAGTTCTTGTTGTTACATTTTAAGTGTTATTTTCCATCTAGCACTGTATATTGTATCTTTTTGTTTATATATATATATATATATATATATATATATATATACATAAATGCAGTGCTCAGCATAAATGAGTGCACCCCTTTTGAAAAGTAAGAATTTAATCAATATCTCAAAGAACACAAGAACAATTTCCAGAATTTTGACAAAACTGAGTTTTATAGAACATTTGTTTAGCTCATTACATGAAAGTTAAATTAATAATATAACTTAGATTAAATCTTCAGGTTTACTCATGGGGGCCTTGTTACTATGGTGCGAGTGGACATGATCCGATATAGGGGATCATGTCCGCTGCACATCAATAAATGCCGACAGCATATGCTGTTGGCATATATCAGTGCACCAGCAGTTTTTGTGAACTGCTGGTGCAATGCCACCCCCTGCAGATTTGCTGCCAGTCGGCCGCTAGCAGGGGGTGTCAATCAACCCGATCATATTAGATCAGGTTGATATATGTCCGCGGCCTCTGAGCAGACGGACAAGTTATGGAGCAGTGGTCTTTAGACCC
The DNA here is from genome assembly GCF_027579735.1 of Bombina bombina. Lineage (NCBI taxonomy): Eukaryota > Metazoa > Chordata > Amphibia > Anura > Bombinatoridae > Bombina > Bombina bombina. The sequence continues at coordinate 576,507,252 of NC_069499.1, forward strand.
CTGCTTCATAACTTCTGCCTGAAGGCTCGCCGGAAACAAGGGACCTCAAGCTCCATACGGAGCTTGATAAATATGCCCCAAAGTAGTACAAAGTGAAGAACAAATGAATACATCCCACAACAAAAACTATTACATCTAGTATTTTGTATGACCTCCATGATTTGTAAGGACAGCACAAAGTCTTCTAGGCATGGAATGAACAAGTTGGCGACATATTGCAACATCTATCTTTTTCCATTCTTCAAGAACGACCACTTTTAGAGCCTGGATATGCTGGATGGAGAGTGATGCTCAACTTGTCTCTTTAGAATTCCCCATAGGTGTTCGATTGGGTTCAGATAAGGAGACATACTTGGCCACTGCATCACCTTCACCCTGTTCTTCAGAAATGCAATAGTGGCCTTAGATGTGTGTTTTGGATCATTGTCATGTTGGAAAACTGCACAATGACCAAGGGCATGGATTGATGGTAGCATCTTCTCTTTCAATATAGAGCAGTACATCTGTGAATACAGCTCCCTGAAACTAGCAGCACTCATGCAGCCCCACAGAAGGACACTGCCACCACCATGTTTCACTATAGGCACCATGCATTTTTCATTGTACTCCTCACCTTTGCAACGCTATACAGTTTTGAAGCCATCAGTTCCAAAAACATTTATCTTGGTCTCATCACTTCAGAATACAGAGTCCCAGTAGTCTACTTCTTTTTCAGCATGTGTCCTGGCAAATTATAGGCAGGCTTTTTTATGCATGGGCTTTAGGAGAGGCTTCCTTCGTTGTCGACACCCATGCATGACATTTCTCTGCAGTGTACACCGTATTGTGTCATGGGAAACAATCACCCCAGTTTGGCTTTCTACTTCTTTAGCTAACTGCAGTGAACTTGCATGGCGATTTTCTTCAACCCTTCTCATAAGAAGACGCTCCTGTTGAGGTGTTAACTTCTGTGGACGGCTTGGACGTCTCTGTGAGATGGTTGCAGTTTCATCTTTGTTACATTTTAGTATCACTTTTGCTACAGTATTCTGACTGATAAGTAAAGCTTTGCAGATTTTCTTGTAGCCTTCATCTCTCTTGTGTAAAGAAATTATTTTCTTTCTCAGGACATTTCTCTTCCATGTGGTGCCATTGCTGACAGCATGACATGGGAAGGGGTTTTCTTTGGTAAGTAACTCCCTTTTATAATCAACTATTTGCTGGACACCTGTTTAATGAATAATTAGACTCACCTGTAGTTGAATTCTTGTTAATTAGGAATTTGTTGTCAGATATTTAGCTTTGCTCCTATTACTTTCATTGGGGTGTATTCATTTTTGCAACATGATCTTGAATGAATTTGTTAGGAAAAATACTCTGTTGTGGGTGAAAATTAACAAATCTTGGTTGCAATCAATGGCCCGCATTTGTGGGAGTATTTTGTAGTATAGTGTCCCACAGAATATAAGCAAATAAAGGAAGTCCAAAAGAAGCCTGAAAATAAAAAGTAGCGTAACTTTATTGTTTCAGATTTAAAAATCACAGGAAAACATGATGGTTATTCCATGGCAGCAAAAAGGTCTGACCGGTTTCGGTCTAGCAGAATGTAATCATAGACTAATAGATGTCATCTGGAGCAGTTATTTAAACGAAAACTACACCCTCTGATTGGTTAAAAACAAATGGCCTATGGTTAACCCTATACACTCTTAATTATTTTAGTTATTTTAAACACATTAGAAAGACATATATTCATATCCATATAATAAATTTTAGTACTATGATCACTATTGGATAAGAGGATCTAAGTTCTTAATCAGGACCGTACACTAGATCATTAGTGGCTACTGTGAAAAATTTAGATGAGCTACAAACTTATTTTATAATTCTCAACAGAGATAGAAGGAACAATAATTGAAGAATAAACAGAAATAAGGCATATATTAAGCAATCATAAATCCATGCATCAGATTAGGAGTATCTGTGAATACATTATTAAGATATCCTAACAATAATCATGATAATGTTTCAAGAGCAGGTTTAGAGGAGAACAATACAGGAACATCAATCAAAGCTACATGTTAAGAAATCATGATAATCACATACCTCAGTTTACAAAAATTCTATCTTAGAGCATACTCAAAACATACTTTAAGATAATATGCAGATAAATAGTCCTGTATACAAGGGATACGTTAATGTTAAGCTATCATACAATCTATGCCAAAGTCCCATAGTTAAAGGGACACTGAACCCAAATGTTTTCTTTTGTGATTCAGATAGAGCATGAAATTTGAAGCAACTTTCTAATTTACTCCTATTATCAAATTTTCATCATTCTCTTGGAATCATTATTTGAAATGCAAGAATGTAAGTTTAGATGCCGGCCCATTTTTGGTGAACAACCTAGGTTGTCCTTGCTGATTGGTGGATAAATTCATCCACCAATCAAAAACTGCTGTCCAGAGGTCTGAACCAAGAAAAAAACTTAGATGCCTTCTTTTTTTATATAAACATAACAAGAGAACGAAGAAACATTGATAATAGGAGTAAATTAGAAAGTTTATTAAAATTGCATGCTCTATCTGAATCACGAAAGAAAATGTTTGGGTTCAGTGTCCCTTTAAAGCCGAGTCATTATTATCAGGGGGAACATGGCTATAATGGAAAGACACTATCTCTGCTAGAAGTTAATAATGTCAAACTCAGAGTTGAAGGCTTGCGGCAACAAACTCTGTAGTTTGAAAGTCCAATAGGTATCCTGCCTACAGAGTATAGGACATTTGTTGCCCCCTCTTGGTGGTTTTCTAATTTGTTCTATCGCTTGCCACCTGAATGTTTTGACATTTTTGTGGTTTCTCTATAAAATGCCTAGATAGGGCAGAACATGCTCTTTCCCCGGAGATGTAGGACAGGTGCTCACAGATGCACGTGCCCACCTCTCTTGTAGTCCTGCCTACGTATTGCATTCAACTACATATATGACAAAAGTGCATTTATAATTGATGCACCCCTTGGTCAAAATATATTCTCCTGTGATGTGTGATTTGAAAGAAGCAGAGATATGGGTAAAATCACAAGAAGTGCATACCTTTCTGCCACATTTAAACATACCATTAAAGCGCAACCAAGAGCTTGCTGAGCTTCTATTCTCTTTCAGCATGCTAGGAGCAAGAATATTACCTAGGGTAAAATTCCTTTTAGGTACAAACATACAACCTTTTTCAACTGTTTTTCTCAGTCTCTTATCACCCATCAAAATCAGTAGGTTTCTCTTTATCACCTGACACACCTGTTCGTACTGATTGAAATAAGAGGTTATGAATTTCGGTTTCTGTTGTTCTTTAGACATATCCTTCACTTGTGACCCGTAACTACTCTTCTATATTATTTCTCTGCTCACACCCTGGATCTCAAAAAAAGCTTTATCGATTAACCGTTTGGGGTAACCTCTTTTGATCATTCTGTCTGATAGATTCCTGCTCTCCACACGAAACGCAGTATCCTGTGTACAGTTGCGTTTGACTTGTAAAAACTGGCTCTTTGCTATGCCCTTAAAGACATGTTTTGGATGGCAGCTCCGGGCGTGCAACAAACTGTTCCCCGAAATGGGCTTCCTGTAGAGAGCAGAAATTACTTTCCCTGTGAGGGCATCTCCCTTAAGGGACACATCAAGAAAGTTGATCCTCTCCTTCTGCCACTCAAAGGTGAACTGTAAACCCACATTGTTATGGTTAAGAGATTCAACAAACTCTCTAGCCTTGTTTATATCAGAAGACCAAAACTATTCTCACAGAATATGTTGTTTCTGAAAGGTAAGTAAAGGTTTTCTGACAAATCTGTTGGGGTGTACTCATTTATGCTAAGCACTGTATATATTCACACAGTATATATATATATATATATATATATATATATATATATATATATATATATATATATATATATATATATATATATATATATACAGAAAAAACAGGGTATCAAATTGCGCTCTGTATCAATGCATGAAATTAAACTGCAAACAGTCTCTCCTGATGTATTTTTCAAGGCAGCTGAAACTGATAGATCCCCTATCTTCAGTGAATATGGGGATCACACGCAAACAGAGTTTGAAAGACTCAGCAGGACTGTTGGTGTGTATCTCCAAGAGGACCTTATTGTTTTTCATAGAAATGCCTCACCTAAGCCAGGTTTGTTGAACTTTTACTGGCTAATCGAACTGAGCATTATTCAACTGTTACTAAATCAGCAAACGTTTAAAATCTCCATTGTAAGATATTTTATTCTGAGACATTTGTTTTATCTTGAACTATGCATAGATGAAAGCCTGGATCTTTACACCTTACTGCATAGATTTATTCAACAATAAATCCTCTTTTATTTCAGCATTGTGACTGGAGAGTCATTGGTTTTCCTATGACAAGACGTAAACCATCTGAAATATTCTGATTGAGAGCCATGATCTCATCACCACTTCTATACCATACTACAAGAGGTGGAAGCAGAAAATAAAGATGCATCTTTAACACAGAGAGGGATACATATCACCTCCATGAACATCACATACCTCACATGTTTGAGGTCTTACAAGGTGAGCAAGTTTTTTGCATTTCAAAATACATCACCTTTGTGTGTACAAATTACACTATTGGTTGCTTTTTTTTCCTTCTCTTCCCTTTCTATGAGTGCTGTTCCTGCCTAAACTACTGATATATATTATATATATATATATATATATATATATATATATATATATATATATATATATATGTGTATCAAGAAGAAAGAACTCCCACAAGGCATAAGTATCAATATTCTTGAGTAGCAAGATGTAGCAAATAGTATAGGCTGAGTTAAAACACTATGCACAAAGCACCTTTGTAAAACAATTATTGAAAATGTATTAGATATGCATTAAAAGTCCACACAGAAACTGTGAATATAAGGATTACTGAAAGACAAGGGTAAGGATGACGTCAACTGTCGCGTTTCACACCAGTTGGCGCTTTCTCAAAGATAGTTTGGGGAGTGTTCTTAGTGAGACTAAGTAGCCACCACTAGATACTTTCACACCCACAAACTAATTGACGTACTGTTTCAGTTGCGAGAAATGCCGTAATGTCAATTTCACATTTGTTATTTCACAAAACAAACAAAAATGGGGAAGAGACACATTGAGCTATATAATGTATTTAATAATAATAATTCCTTACAACTGGGTTGATAATGCAAATGCTCTTTATGAATGATATAACAACTTTTTGTAACATATGCTTTTGTGAAATGACCTAAAGGACAATGTAGACAATATCTACGTTCCTAATTGTATTAGGAACGTAGATATTTGTGGGTGTAACTGTATCCAGTGGTGGCTACTTAGTCTCACTAAGAACACTCCCAAAACTATTTTTGAGAAATCGTCAACCGGCGTGAAACGCGTCAGATGACGTCATCCTTACCCTTGTCTTTCAGTAATCCATGAGTGAGTGTGTATATACACAGTTTCTGTGTGGACTTTTAATGCATATTTAATAAATTTTCAATAATTGTTTTACAAAGGTGCTTTGTGCATAGTGTTTAACATATACTATTTCTAACGTCTTGCTACTCAAGAATATTGAAACTTATGCCTTGTGGGAGTTCTTGCCCGAGTTGTTTTTTTTCAAGCCGAGTGTCAGATCCCCGGATGTGCAGCCTTCTCTACGATGTGAGGACGGCGGCGTCTAGGCTCCCAAGCTAAGTAATTTGACATAGCCGTACCTTACCTTAAGTGCTTGTGTTACTATATATATATATATATATATATATATATATATATATATATATATATATATATATATGTATATATATATATATATATATATATATATATATATATATAATATATATTCAGGCCTCAAAATTTCAAACCCTAAGGTACTAGCCAGCCCAAAATGTTACTCACCAGTTTTTATCCCCCCCCCCCCCACTACCCGTCCACACCACCCCCCTAACCACCATCCCCCTCTTTGCATATGTTTAGCCAATGTTAAACACCTTATTGTGCATTAATTTTTTAATATATTTTTTATACCATAAATTAAATAATGCTACATACAGTAATAAATTAACAAAAATAAGTACATAGCAGTTAGCAACATCAACAAGGGCTCTGGGGAAGACAACAGCTAGACAGAAAAAGGAAGTTGTTGAACTGAGAGAAAGCAGAGAGTGATGACATTAATGTGAGGTCATAGCAGACTTGGAATTTTTTTTTATAACCATCATCTTTCATCTATCTTTATCCACTCTCTCCTCTCTTTAATCTCTCTTTTTTCCCCCTCCTTTCTCTCAGGCCATATCTTCTCTTTACACTCTTTCTCTCACCTTGCTCTTCACTCTTTTTTTTCTCCACTCTTTCTTAACGCTATCTTTTTCTCCACTTTCACTTTTCCTCTCCAATCTCTCTCTGCTCCTGTTTACCCTATCAGAAGTAACAGTTCAAGCACTAATGGGGTCCCTATAGCCCTAGAAGAATAACATATCCTTGCCCTTTTATGGATATATAATATTCCTTTTGATAATATTTGTAGACATTCACTCACTAACTTTCACTCGCCACTGTTACGTTTCCACTCGCCTATAGCTTTAAATATTTTAAAAATAATAATATATATATTTTCATTTCTTTATTTAAAATAAAAATAACCGTAAAGAACATTGCTATTTAAATTACTTCTTAATGCACCTTCGGGTAACAGCTTGAGTGAAAATCTGAACAGGATTTTGTAGCGCCCAATACAAGTTTATGAAGAGAGGAATTTAGCACACCGGGATATCAGGTTTCAAGATTTTAATGTACCTGAGTCTTTCACTCAAGTGATAACTTTTTACTTTCAACTTGTAATAGGAGTACTATTGATATAACTTGAGAGGTGTTAGCATTCAATAACGGTAATATTTTTGCGCTCCACTTGTACTATAGGCCATAGGTTTTGATCACAATCTATTTTGTGATAATCAGTAGCATGTTAACAACTTCCGATTAGCAGTTCTTAATGCTGATGCAATCACAGTCAGCCATTTTCATTGTTTATCTGCAGTGCTTTTTCATTGTCATTTAGGTGAAAAAAATGCCCTATTCTTTTGTTTACAAGGCCATTTTTCACTTAAACATCTAATAGGACTTGAAAAAACCCAGACAATACTTTTTTTTACTTATTACTACCCCTACATTTTTTTAAATGTAACATTGGCTTTATGAATGGGCAAAACACGCTGAAATTACCCCGTTGTATGAGATTAAAACATCACCAGATAGATACAAATGATCCTATTCAATCAATTAAAGTTTAAAAAGAATAATAAGCACTTTAACACTAATAAAAAATAGTGAAACTGATAACCCAACAAACGCATATATGACATATTCAGGGCAGCTGGCAGTTTTGAGATTTGGGGATCCTAAAGTAATGAATGGGGATGCCAAGAACCTCCCAGCACCCCCTAGAACCTATAATGCCTCTCATATCAAGGTCATGTTCAAATCCCCTTAACCTCATTAAGAGAATGCTACATATTCTATGATGCAGATAAAAAACAGCTAATCAACCATACTTACACCCCAAAGAATACCAAATACCGCCTTTTGTGACTGAATTCCACCATACAAAGTTACATTGTTCTAAAAAATTATTAACTTTTTATAATTTTATGTTTTAAGAAATACATTCATTGAGTTTCACATGCAATTTTAAAATTAGGAGAGTGTATATACATATTGCAAGATTACAGTTCAAACACTTGGAACCAATAAAAATTAAGAAGAATGTAGCGGGTCTCGGTACCCCAGACTTGTTATACCCGCTAAAGTCAGCTTCCTCCCCCCAAACACCAACCAATGAACCTCCACTGGATAGCTGCCGCTATTAGAATAACGTCCGCTGCAAGTTGTTATAGTTATCCCCAAGAACATGGCCATCCAATTTGGCCATCTATTCCTTACAGGGCTGCTTTCCCAGGAATGGAATTCGTAGATCCATCTGGAGCCAGTATTGCTACTCTGGAGTAGGGAGTAACTTCCCCTGGTAGTCCTGTTTGAATGGAGATCCTTGTACCAGTTTCAATTGAACCATATCCTTCCAGGCCAGTTCGCCCTCTGCCTAGACAGGGCCATTGAACTGGACAGAGCTGCCTGCAATCTCCACTGGAATTCAGCCTCCATTTCCATTGAGGTCCCACTGGTGGTTTGGAACTGCTCTGTAAGGAAGAAGCAGATCCCACCGCTGCCAGCCAATTGTAGCGGGTCCCGGTACCCCAGACTCGGTATAACTGCTAAAGTCAGCTTCCTTCCACCAAATGCCAACCAATGAACCTCCACTGGATACCTGCCGCTATTAGAATAACGGCCGCTGCAAGTTGTTAAAGCTACCCCCAAGAACATTAGCTGAGACTGAATGCTTGAGGGTCAAAATAGGAACTGCTTTTTTGCACACAAAACACAGCTTTTATACATTTCCAACAAAGGGGGGTAGTCACCACATAATCAAAAGAAACAAATATTATACAATGGGACAAACATCAGACAATGGTTAGTTAAACAAGATTCTAATAACATCCTGACTTACAAAAGGACAATGGATGACTCACACAATAACAGAAAGACACTTCACACCTAGACTAGATTTGCAGACACATAACAGCAGGAGGTCCCAGTATTAGAGCAGGAGGTTTCAATCAGCTCAAACATTCTAAATCTCTGAGTCTGGGGAGGTGGGGGGGTTGGAGCAGGCAATGCTGGATTGGGCTGACACCTTATACTCCAACAAAACACAGGAACCTCAATTCTGTATCAGGGCCCTCCAGTTCTCAGAGTCTCTGGGAATTCATGGAAACGGGTAAGCCTGAATCCAGGGTAAAAATACTCCAAATGTACCCTGGGCACCCGCCTCCCAAATCATAGAATCCCCTCAAGTTCCTGGGTCCATAGTCGGTGGGGAGGAGGCTGGCCTGCAGTCCTCTCCAAGTACAAAAGTAACAGAAGCTTCAGTAACAAAGACAATCTATTAAAATAATAGATGCTACTTCCACAAATAATTAGTAATCCACTGCTATCACATAAGCTACTGCTTAACATACATAAGCTACTGATTCACATAAATGTAGAAACTGGAGATCCTGTTTAGTCTACAGTCAAGTGCTATACTGAGAAACTCTGCTCAAAGAAAACATATAGGGCTCCATTTATTAAGCAGTGGATGCTGCTTCGGAGCCACCTGAAATGGAAGTTTAGAAGCAGCGTTCATAAGACCGCTGCTCCTTAACTTGTCCGCCATCTTTTAGGGATGATTGATGGCCCCTGCTAGTGGCCAATTTGCTGCCAGTGAGCAGAGGGCGGCATTGCACAAGCATTTCACCAGAAATGCTTGTGCAATGTTAAATGCCGACAGCGTATGCTGTTGGCATTGAGCGATGTAGCTCAGTAGTAAGCAATAGTAATAAAATACATTCTGCTCTGTATAATGATTTTGAGGATAGATAGATAAATAGATAGATGATAGATAGGTGTTAGGATTCAACTGATGAAAGACAGTTGTTTGGATCTGCAACTGCGAAACTGTTATAAAATGTCTCAATGGAGCTGAGATTTATCTTATCAGGAAGACAACCAGCTAGCTCACAGTGAATATTTGGTAAGATACAGTTGAGGTATATTCAGGTATGAACCTGGTTATGATCTCAGAAATAAATCAGAAGAATGTCTCTCTCTATGAGGAAGAGCTATATATATAATTAAGCAGACAGTCCTGATTAACTGAACAGTGTCTCTTGTTATCATATACCAGGTGAGTAACGAATTGCAGTGATGAGAAACTTCACATATATACATATATACAAATTAGAACATGTTCATGCTTACCACAACCTCAGGTCAATTTGCTTGTAGTTATTTTCAGTGAGAGGAGAGTTTCTGATCTGCAGCTGACAGGCAACAGTGAAGCAATGCAATCAGGTAAGAGACAGAGTGGCTGTATTGAAACTGGAACTCAATTACAGGTTGTTATTCCTTAGAGCCTTTAATGTAATTAGTCAGCGGCAGACTTAGTTACAGTGTCTGTGACAAACAAAAGTGCAGAGGTTTGGTATTGTAGCACAACTGTTTCCTTTGAAAGGAGATGATTGCTGCAGCTTGTGGGAGTCAGCATGAAGTGGGAATCAGTCTCCCAGTTTGTAAAGATCCTGTGCTGCAGGAAGTTTAATGATTGGAAAGTTTCCTATTGTTTAGGATGCTTGAAATATCTCAGTAGACAAAGAAGATTAGAACAATAATTTGTAATCCAAAATAGTTTAGGATAAAGCAGAGAGAGCAACTATGTTACTCCTATAACACTCAATAACTAAGCACTTGTCTAAGGTTAGAAGACAGGTGATATAGAGTAGGTAGGTTGGTCTAATGAATAAAGGTGGTATTGGAAGTTATTCACACAAGTCAGTTTAAGGTGGAATACCTGACAGAATCCCCCCTTCAAGCAAACAGCACCACGGTTTGTGGCCGAGGTCTATGATGATTGCGTCTATGGAATTGAGCAACAAACCTAGGGGCAGTTATATGAGACTCCAGTTCCCAAGTGTCCTCATCGGGGCAGTAGCCCTTCCAACGAACCAAGTATTGTAGTTCACCATTATGAATCCTGGAGTCAGTGATCTCCTTGACTTCATATTCCTCAGAGTCCAATAGTGGTGTTGTTGGTGGCATCACCTGAGTCTTGGTGATTTTAGCTGGTTTCAACAGGGAGACATGGAAGGTCAGATGGATGGTTAAGGTAGAGGGCAACTGAAGGGTGACTGCATTCTCGTTGATTACACGAATGATCTGAAATGGTCCTATGAATAGACTGGCTAATATTTTACTGGGAACTTGAAGTCGTAGATTTTTTGTCGACAACCATACCCAATCCCCTGTAGTATATGTCGGTGGTGTTCTTCGCCTGAGATCGTAATAATTTTTCTGCACTACCTGTGTGGTCTCCATATTTCTGCAAAGTAGTTTGAAATTCTCAGTTATTTTATCAGCCAATTCTTCAATGGAAGGATTCGATGTGACTTGTTTTGAATTTATGGAGATATTGGGATGGTATGCAAAATTAGCAAAAAATGGGGATAACTTAGTAGAGGAATTGGTAGAGTTATTGTTGAAAATTCAGCTAAAGATAAGTATTTTTTCCATTCATCTTGATGATATGCACAATAATATCGTAGGTAGGATTCAAGCCACTGATTAAGGCGTTCAGCCTGTCCGTTGGTCTGCAGATGATATGCAGTGGTGTATCTGTATTTCATTTGGAGTTTCTGGCAGAGGTTTCTCCAGAAGCGGGAGGTAAACTGAGTCCCTCTGTCCATGGTTAGTATAGATGGTAAGCCATGTAATCTAACAACGTTATTGATGAAGAGCTGAGCGGTTTCAGAGGAACTGGGAAGTTTGTGAAATGGCATGAAATGAGCTTGTTTCGTAAACAGATCTATAACGACTAAAATGGTATTCATACCTGATGATACTGGTAGTTCAACAATAAAATCCATGCCCAAATGGGACCATGGTCTATCTGGTATGTGAATGGGCATGACTAAGCCATAAGGAGCTTTCTTTTCAGACTTAGAAGATGTGCAGACAATGCAGTTATGTACATATTATGTCTTGTATCATCTTAGGCCACCAGTAACTCCTAGAGATTATTTAATTTGTTCTTGTAATGCCTTGATGACCGCAGAGAGGAGGATTGTGGTGGTCCTTAATTAACTCCTTGCGTAGGGAGATAGGAATGTATAATTTATCCTTTTTTGTACCATAAACCATCTGAGGCTTTCTGTAGATCGTCTGGAATATGGGTTTCCAAATGAAGAGCCTTGTGGCCTTGTCACAGTAAGTTAAGCCAATGAATTTCTCATGAGAGATGATTTCTGTTGTATTTTCATTATTTACAGGTATATGATCTCTTCTGGAAAGAGCATCTGCCTTGCCATTTTTGAGGCAGGTCTGTAGACTATCTGGAAATTAAATCTACTAAAAAAAAGACTCCAGCGTACCTGATGTGCTGAAAGTGTCTTATTCCGCTGTAAGTACTCCAAGTTCATCTCTTGATGGAAAGCAATTCTTTTTCATCTATAGGGTAATTCCTTTCAGGAGGAGATAACAACTTAGAATAAAAAGCTATGGGATGTAAAGGGTGTGTGATATCTTGTATTTTTGAAAGTACTGCTCCAAGTGCATACTCCGAGGAATCAACCTCTAAAACAAACTGTAATTCAGGGTTTGGATGACATAAAATTGGAGCAGAAGTAAAAGAGGTTTTTAGGAATGTAAATGCTTCTTCAGCCTTTGGGTTCCATTGAAATACGGTTGATGATCCAGTTAAAGCTGTCAGAGGTTTAGCTATTGTGGAATAGCCCTTGATAAACTTTCGGTAGTAGTTGCTAAACCCTAAGAACCTCTGACGTTCTTTTTGTTTTTTTGGGGTAGGCCACTTTTCAACAGCTTCCACTTTGGTCGGTTGCATTTCAATTCCTTCTGGGGATATAGAGTACCCCAAAAAGGAGATCCTGGTGGTATGGAAAAGGCATTTTTCTGCTTTGGCATACAAACTGTGAACTTGTAACCGGTATAAAACCCATCTCACATGCTTAATGTGATCCTCTAAAGTTTGTGAATATATTAAAATGTCGTCTAAATAGACTACGACACAAATATCCAACAGGTCCCTAAACACATCATTGATGTAATGTTGAAAAGTGGTAGGGGCATTACATAGGCCGAACGGCATTACCAGATACTCGTAGAGCCCATATCTGGTATGAAATGCCGTCAGCCACTCATCTCCCTCTCGTATGCGAATGAGATTGTACGCACCCCTTAAATCGAGTTTAGTAAATATGGTCACCTCATGCAACCGTTCAATCAGTTCGGGGATTAGAGGGAGAGGATATCTGTTTTTTACTGTGATCTTATTTAGTTCCCTGTAGTCTATGATGGGACATAATGACTGATCTTTGTTCTTGACAAAGAACATTCCCGCACCAGCAGGAGAGACAGAAGGTCTTATAAATCCCTTCTTCAAGTTGTCGTCTAGATAAGACTTGAGGTGTACCAATTCAGGTTGGCTTAAGGGATATAGATGGCCATAGGGTATAGCTGAGCCCGGCTTCAAATCTATGGGGCAATCATAACTACGGTGAGGAGGTAGTGTTTCAGCCTCCCTTTTACTAAACACTTCAGAGAAATCTGCATACTCGGGAAGTATTTGTAAACATTCCTCAGACATATTTATAGAATAAGGAGTGTTTAAACAGACTTTTTGACAGTGAGAGGAATCTAAAGAAACCTGTAGAGTTTTCCAATTTATTACAGGTTCATGTAGTCTGAGCCATTGCATGCCCAATACAATAGGGAAATGGGGGGAAGGGCGGACATCAAAGTGCAAAAATTCATGGTGGTTAGAGTGAGTACTTACTAATATGGGTACAGTATGGTGAGTTATTGGACCGCTAGAAATATATGTACCATCAACAACACGAATAGACACAGGCTGTTGTTTTTGCTCAAGTGGTATTTTATTAATTCTAACAAACTCCAAATCAATATAAGTCCCATGTGCACCCATGTCAACTATGGCTTCTGCTGGGTAGCGCTTACGGTCCCACTGCAAGAAAAGATAGATGGTGCAGTAGTTAGATTTAACCCGAGGAGAATCAACAGTATTACTCAAAACCCACTTACTCTTCTTGTTTTTCTGTAATAAGGGGCATTCTCTCACAGTATGTGCTGGATTGGCACAATATAAACATAATGCTTTAGACCTCCTTCTTTGTTTTTCCTCCTGGGATAACGGACCTCTCAATAGACCTATGTCCATAGGTTCCTGTGTGACAGCAGTCGCGCTGGGATGGTAGGTAGATGGAGATGGCCTTTTATAAGTTTGATCTGAACCATGGCGGTCATTCTTTCTTTCAGCCGTCTATCAATTTGTACTGAGAGGCTCATTAAACCTTCTAAGGAATCAGGAAGTTCTACTCGGGCCAGTTCAACCTTTATTGCGTCGGACAGTCCTAAATGGTACTGATTCCTTAGTGCTATATGGTTCCATTGAGAGTCTGTTGAAAACTGTTTGAATTCAGTGACGTATACTTCAGCAGAGCGGGAACCTTGTTTTAGTGCCCTCATTTTAGTTTCAGCTGTTAATTGTGTGTTCGTGTCAGAGTATAATTCATCCATTGCAGCCAAAAAGCTAGGGAGAGATGAGATAATGGGGTTGTTGGTCTCAAAGAGTCTGCCCAGATTCTTGGTTCACCCCTTAAATAGGTGATGATTGTCAATACCTTCACCTTATCAGTGGGATAGGTTTTTGGTTTTAACGTAAAGGTAAGGAGACAGGCATTTCTAAATTGTCTGTACAGCCGTCTATCCCCTGAGAAAACATCTGGATGAGAGATGTGTGGTTCAGGGACGCTCTCAGAGGTGGTTGCCTTCGGTGTTATAGCAGCCTTTATGATCTTCCTTAAGGTTTCATTTTCAAGCTGTAGGTTGGTGAGGGCTTGACCCATTTGATCCACTTTCTGAGATAAACCATACACTATCTGCGGCAGTTCCGCTGGATCCATTTTAATGGCTTAGTTATTATGTTCAACTGATTCAACTGATGAAAGACAGTTGTTTGGATCTGCAACTGCGAAACTGTTATAAAATCTCTCAATGGAGCTGAGATTTTTCTTATCAGGAAGACAACCAGCTAGCTCACAGTGAATTTTTGGTAAGATACAGTTGAGGTATATTCAGGTATGAACCTGGTTATGATCTCAGAAATAAATCAGAAGAATGTCTCTCTCTCTATGAGGAAGAGCTATATATATATAATTAAGCAGGCAGTCCTGATTAACTGAACAGTGTCTCTTGTTATCATATACCAGGTGAGTAACGCATTGCAGTGATGAGAAACTTCACATATATACATATATACAAATTAGAACATGTTCATGCTTACCACAACCTCAGGTCAATTTGCTTGTAGTTATTTTCAGTGAGAGGAGAGTTTCTGATCTGCAGCTGACAGGCAACAGTGAAGCAATGCAATCAGGTAAGAGACAGAGTGGCTGTATGGAAAGTGGCAGACTTAGTTACAGTGTCTGTGACAAACAAAAGTGCAGAGGTTTGGTATTGTAGCACAACTGTTTCCTTTGAGAGGAGATGATTGCTGCAGCTTGTGGGAGTCAGCATGAGGTGGGAATCAGTCTCCCAGTTTGTAAAGATCCTGTGCTGTAGGCAGTTTAATGATTGGAAAGTTTCCTATTGTTTAGGATGCTTGAAATATCTCAGTAGATAAAGGAGATTAGAACAATAATTTGTAATGCTTAGGATAAAGCAGAGAGAGCAACTATGTTACTCCTATAACACTCAATAACTAAGCACTTGTCTAAGGTTAGAAGACAGGTGATATAGAGTAGGTAGGTTGGTCTAATGAATAAATTTGTTATTGGAAGTTATTCACACAAGTCAGTTTAAGGTGGAATACCTGACAATAGGCCAGCAACCTACACTAATAAAAGGCTACCCAGCATTAGGATTATACATATTCTGCACACGCCAACGTATAGAAAGACTGCTATGGACCTCTCAACACTTGGGCCCTGGTGCCACTACATCTGCTGCACAGATGGTAGTTCTGCCCCTGATTACAAGCTTAAAACATATAGAGCAATGCCTGTAGTTATCAAGTGCAAAGAAATAACAGCACCCTCATTTTGCTCGTATAACCAGTTATAGGATCAAAAGAAGACACTTGTCCCAAGTAGCTTGCAATACTTTAGTGGAATTTTATATCCTTTCTTAATGAGATTATGGACACTTGTTAGGCTGCTGGGGGTCTCATTGTTCAAGCGAGATCATGCTCAAATCCATCAAGCCTAGTTTCACCTATCTTCTCTAACATTTTGTTAATGGGTGTTCCTGTCATTAATATATATAGTTGTGTTAAGTGCCCCAGTATATATTTTTTTGCATATTAAACAAGAACCCTTAGCCATGAGGAAAAGCAATAATTACAACCATAAGACTTATGAGACTTGCTTGTATGGATTTTGAAAATGTGCAGATTTGTAAAACATTAGTATGTGGGTAAATGAGTTACAATTAAAAGAACCAAAGCTGCCTCAGAAACTTTGCAGATGTGAACAATGGGATGACCGTGGGCATTCTATAGGCATGTTGGGGGATTCATCTAAACCTTCTTCATGCATGTGAAATTCATAATAATGATATTGTATTAAGAACTATACCTCTCGGTTGTGTCTGGCTATTTCAAGACTGATAAAGTTATGTTGAGTTTAGCTTTCTTTCATTTTTCTTGTTTTCAAGTTGTCGTTTATGCCTATGTTAGAGTGGACAGTTTTATATAGAGTTTTTAATATTTTAATATTTAATAGTTTGTTTAGTAATGTTTTGAAAGCATCTTATGATGCCGGTATCATTCACAGTAAAACTATACAGAGTCTTTATGAATTCCTCTGTTTTCATGTTTTTCAGTGAAATATTAGTTTTTACAAACCAGTTTTATTGAATCCAGGCCAACAAGTGTATGACTTAGTATTATAATGTAAAATGCTGCCCTATGAGATTACCATCTACTGCTATAACCAAGGTTTCTGGCCAAGGAGCTTAAAATGCTTTGTAATCACATGAGACTCTGTCATGCATAGCTTACAGTCTAATGGTATAATGACATACTCTACTCAATGTACTTAGGGCTAGATTACAAGTGGAGCGCTAATTTATCTCGCCATTACAAGTGACTAGTTATTACTACTGCAAACTTGCCATTTCCAGATCTCTGGTTAATTTTATAAATGTCTGCCAAATTCCCCCAAAATCAACTGTAATATACTTTATTAAAAAATAAAGATAGTAGCATCCTTATTTGTTAATAAAATAACTGCAATAAGAAAGAAAAAACGGCACTAAAAAGAGCCTTTACATAGCAGTCTATGGGCACTGTGAGATCCTAGTAAACATATATGTATATGCTTATGTACATATATAATTATGTAAGCAAGCAAAAAATATAGAATGGATTGTGAAGATAAAGTTAAAAGTCCAAACTTTATTATCCTACATTAAAAAAGGATAAGCGTAGCTTTCACAGGAACAAATCAAAAAACATATACAGGGGTTGTCAAAAGGAGATCTTACACGTTTCGGCCCATGGCCATAATCAGAGATCCTGTTTCCACTTTCCTCCCCTTCTCATTGAAAAACCTACTATTCACTGCATATTGACTGCTAGTAATTCAGTGAAAGACAACTCCTGTTAACCTTTTGTGTACCATTGACCAATCAGATATAAATATAGCTATCATGCTATACTTATTATGGTTGACCTAAAATTAAATGAACAATGTGCATTGAATAGAAAAAGAAAGAGAAAGAAATACAAACATAAAAGAAAAAGATATATATAATAATCTCAATAGTAATAAGTAGTGATAATAATAACAATGAATTTGTGCCAGCTTCATCTAATCCTTATAAAACTTGTAAAGATCTACTTAAAGGGATAGTAAACCTAAAAAAAAACTTTACACGATTGCAAACTTTGTGTAACATATCTCAGCCTAATGTCACTATCCCTTTAAGACTTCCTTCTCTGACTGCTGCATTTGGGCAGTATTCACATTCAGCTTGCTTGCCTGCCTGATTAATCATTCATGCACCTGATCACCTCAGCCTCTTTTTAAGCCTTCTCAGGTCTAATGTGCTTTGCATTAACATTGAAGTTGTGATCCTGAACAAAAGAGGTCTGTGACTGTTTCCTGCATGAACTTAGCAACTATTCCAAGATACAGCATTTTCTATTATCTATGCAAAATATCATCAAACCGCAAGTATCAAAAATATCTCCATTCTGTTTCCTGGACACAGCTACTTAACAATCTCTGAACTTTATTATAAATCAACTATGCTTTTGCTTACCATCACTCTCTAATTACAACAGCATCTTACTCAGAACTTTATAACTATTTCTCTGCTACAAGTTGTCATTGCTGAAATATCCTGCTGCTATTCAGAACTCTGCATCTTTATGTTCAGTTAAAAGCTTTCATGTGATTCTTCAATATATGCACAAAACAGTAATTAATGCCTAAGACTTGCAACCTGTTTATCACCTGTGCTGCTCTGCTAATTACTGACATACAGCTCTTTATAATATTATGTACTGTGAACCTGCAACAAACCAAGTTTGCATTTATAAGCACAAACAATGCCTAAACTTTCAGCTTGTCTAACTACCTGTGCAGCTGTGCTTAACTCTGACATACAGCTTTATATAATATTATGTACTGTGAACCTGCAACAAACCTAGGCCTAGATTTAGAGTTCGGCGTTATCCGTAAAAACCAGCGTTAGAGGCTCCTAACGCGGGTTTCTTACGCACTCCGGTATTTAGAGTTTATTTACCGCCACTCAAAATACACCTAACGCTCACCTTTCTACCGCCACCTCAGACCCAGTAGTAAACATATACCGCAAAAAAAAACATCCACGAATCACAAAACAAATATTACACAAAGTACACTTACACTCATACAAACACAACACTATCTTTATTTTTCTTATTTTTTATTTTTTCGTTAAAATACAAAGGATTAAAGTTGCGAGATCTCTGGTGTTTGAAAAAAATCCACACAAATCCATTTTCCCATTGACTTACATGGACATACGGGAAAAGACCCTCATATACCTACATCTAACGAATAACATTATCACAAACATACACTCATCGATGCATACAAACAATATACACCACATGACATACACAAAATATTTATTTATTACAAAAAGAACACGATTTATTTACTTTTTCACACAAGATCATGACGTCACTCACTTTACGAGGAAAACCAGTCTTAGAAAAAAAAAATAGAAATCTTTGGAGCCTCCATTGACTTCTATTGGGAAGACGTGCTCGTGCACGCGAAACCCTCATTTCCCTAACGCACGCAAATAGCGTAGACTGAAAAACTCCAAATACCAGCGCTAGAAAATACATGATTTCATGCGTTAGACCCAGCTATGATAAATAGATCAAGAAATGACTATTTCCCTATGGTGGACTTATGTTTTTTAATATTAAATATTCACCACACCATAAATCTTTTTAACACTTTTAGATTACATCAACTACAAATCCCCATCACTAGTAACACATTATTATTTCAATAAAATTACATTTACAATTAAAATAAAATTCAATACACATTTCTGGATTCACAAACACTACACAATGGGAAACATCTCTCATTTACCTTTATTATTGCATTTCAGTTATTCAACTCATATGCTTGCAGCAACTGCATATCTACATAGGCTTAACACATAATCACTCATGGATGCACATACATTACGTTTAACATTCACTCATACATGTGCATTCAAATGATGGGGGAAAAACACATTACATTCTCTCTAGGAATCACAAAACACAACATATGGATTTTACTGTACTTTTAACATCATGATTCCATCACCAGAAACCATTAGGAATTACGTACAACACGAACATCATTACACCAGATTACAGATGTCACTTTATGGGAAGGAACAACAATGCCAGACCGCTATATAGAAGTCAGCATATGTGGGACACAATCACAATATATACGTACATGTACATAACACGCATCACCCATCACGCAACCACAAAGCACACATTTAGATTTTATTCAGCACACAATAACAATGTAGCACAATACAACAACACAATGAGGATTTCACAACTACATAGGCAGGTTAATAATATCATGACGTCATTACAAGATTCAACCATACACATCACAGATTCACCACTGTACCGCCCCTTTAGGAACTTTAACACTCAATACTACAATACAACATATACGTAAACCACACTTTTGAACAGCATTATTATGGAGATTTCAATGGGACAATTAAGAAATATTGTCAGATCGCAAATCAATTATATATACAATACTACAGATGGCAGCCGGAAGTTATTCAGTATTCGTGCAATTTTTATGGGACGCATACAATATTGTCAGATATAAAATCACTTATATATACAATACTACAGATGACAGCCGGAAGTTATTCAGTGTTAGTGCCATTTGAATGGGACGCATACAATATTGACAGCTCGGCAATCACTTATATATACAATACTACAGATGGCAGACGGGAAGTTCGGAATTATTATTGCGATTTTAAAGGGACGCATACAATATTGACAGCTCGGCAATCACTTATATATACAATACTACAGATGGCAGACGGGAAGTTCGGAATTATTATTGCGATTTTAAAGGGACGCATACAATATTGACAGCTCGGCAATCACTTATATATACAATACTACAGATGGCAGACGGGAAGTTCGGAATTATTATTGCGATTTGAAAGGGACGCATACAATATTGACAGCTCGGCAATCACTTATATATACAATACTACAGATGGCAGACGGGAAGTTATTCAGTATTAGTGCGATTTGAATTGGACGCATACAATATTGACATCTCGGCAATCACTTATATATACAATACTACAAATGACAGCCGGAAGTTCTTCAGTATTAGTGCGATTTGAAAGGGACGCATACAATATTGACATCTCGGCAATCACTTATATACACAATACTACAGATGACAGCCGGAAGTTATTCAGTATTAGTTCCATTTTAATGGGACGCATACAATATTGACATCTCGGCAATCACTTATATATACAATACTACAGATGACAGCCGGAAGTGCTTCAGTATTAGTGCGATTTGAATGGGACGCATACAATATTGACAGCTCGGCAATCACTTATATATACAATACTACAGATGGCAGACAGGAAGTTCGGAATTATTATTGCGATTTTAAAGGGACGCATACAATATTGACTGCTCGGCAATCACTTATATATCCAATACTACAGATGGCAGCCGGAAGTTATTCAGTATTAGTGCCATTTTAATGGGACGCATACAATATTGACAGCTCGGAAATCACTTATATATACAATACTACAGATGGCAGATGTTACTTTATCGTTTACAAACAATATTGCATCAACATTGATCGATCACATTCGATGCACATTATACACAACTATGCACTTTCATTCATGTTAGCCTGGACGTGTGCTTGTTACTATAAGATCGCGTTTAAGAAATATTGATTACGCATATGATCAAACATTACAAACATGCACTGTATGTGTGATATTTGACACTTTCACATTGAGAATCATTGTTTGAAACTAACATTTCAGCAAACAACAAATAAACGCCCACTGTGAAAGCATTCGCGCCGCTCACATACAAACAAGTGAATACAATTAGCAATCATTACAAACTCACTACCATTGGACTAATTGTACTATAAATCCCCCAAACAACATGGCCAATGCATCACTTGTGATCCACATCAGATCAAGTGCTTACCTTGTTACGCTGTTTTGAAAGATGGATGACGATGACATGGTAGACGCTGCTGGTGGTGCTATTGGCGAACTAGCTGTTGGTCGAATCAGGCAGCCTCGGCGGCTCAGACCGAGACGAAGGGGTCGTCTGGTTCGAGGTCCTCGTGTCTACAGGGTGAGACCCACCTTGGAAAACATGAGTGACTTTGAGGTTTTTGATAAGTATCGGCTCGATCGCGAACAGCTCATTGGCCTTTACGAGCTTCTTAAACCTCATTTGGAGCCACGTATACAAATAAGGACTGCTGTTCCCCCCATGAGTAAGATGCTAAGCTGTCTATACGTCCTGGCCTCCGGGAGTTTTCAATCCGGAGAACTGTACATGCATGGCCTGGCTCAAGGTACATTCTCTGGGGTGTTTGATAACTTTCTGAACGCCATGGTACGTATCAGTAAGCAATACATAGGATTCCCACAGAATGATGGTGATTGGAGGCGCCTGAAGCGGGAATTCTTTGATATTGCTCAATTGCCCAATGTCTTGGGAGCCATTGATTGTACCCACATTGCGCTGCGTGCTCCAATTGATGACTTGCCCTTCAGAAATCGCAAACATTTTCATAGCCTCAACGTGCAGTATGTTTGTGACGCACGGATGAGGATTATGCATGTGTATGCGAATTTTGGAGGGGCTTGTCATGATGCCCGCATCCTCTCTCTGTCGTCCCTGTGGAGACAGTTTGAGGAAAGACAAATGCCCCCTGGTTATCTCGTTGGTGAGTATTTGTGCACAACATGGTTAATTATTTTGACAATTGCCCCTGTATTTTTTAACTGTTAGCGTCATGTTCAGCTATAGGATTAAATTTAACCATTTGTTATTTACCGACGCTAATGTCTAGTTTTATTGAAAAGCAGATATGTAGCATGTCTTACCTTAAGTGTTCATATAGAGAATGCAATGTAACCATGTAGTTAGCATTTTACACAAGGTTTGGTTTAGTAGAAATACGCATATGTAGCATGTCTTAGATGAAATGGCAAGATATTATCTCATGCAATTTAACCCTGTCATTGTCTTTTTCCGCTAATGTCTAGTTTTATTGAAAAGCAGATATGTAGCATGTCTTACCTTAAGTGTTCATATAGAGAATGCAATGTAACCATGTAGTTAGCATTTTACACAAGGTTTGGTTTAGTAGAAATACGCATATGTAGCATGTCTTAGATGAAATGGCAAGATATTATCTCATGCAATTTAACCCTGTCATTGTCTTTTTCCGCTAATGTCTAGTTTTATTGAAATGCAGATATGTAGCATGTCTTACCTTAAGTGTTCAGATAGAGAATGCAATGTAAACATGTAGTTAGCATTTTACACAAGGTTTGGTTTAGGAGAAATACGCATATGTAGCATGTCTTAGATGAAAAGGCAAGATATTATCTCATGCAATTTAACCCTGTCATTGTATTTTTCTGCTAATGTCTAGTTTTATTGAAATGCAGATATGTAGCATGTCTTACCTTAAGTGTTCAGATAGAGAATGCAATGTAACCATGTAGTTAGCATTTTACACAAGGTTTGGTTTAGGAGAAATACGCATATGTAGCATGTCTTAGATGAAATGGCAAGATACAGATTTATATATAAATTTTTTTTTTTTTTTTTATGTTTCTGAAAACTTTTAATATGGATTATGGTTTTTAAAAAATATATTTATACAACAATATACTAGTTTAAGTATTCTGTTTGAATTATGTTCTGTTCTAAATTTATAGGTGATTCTGGGTACATGAGCCGGCCTTGGCTCATTACCCCCTTGCGTAGCCCAACTGATGTGTCTGAGGAGCGCTACAATAGGGCTCATAAGAGAACCAGGGCGGTGGTTGAAAGGATGTTCGGGCTCCTGAAGATGAGATTCAGGTGCCTGGACCGTTCTGGAGGAGCACTCCAGTACAACCCAAAGAAGGTGGCTAAGATCGTTGTAGCCTGTAGCGTCCTGCATAATATTGCACAGCGGGCTGGGATGCTGCAGGCCGTCCCGGTGGACAGAGACCTCCTCAGAGATGAGGAGGATGATCCTGTTCTAGAGGGGGAATTCCAGGACGAGGGACTTGATGTCAGAGCAGACGTCATCAACCGCCACTTTAGACGGTAAATAATAGAAGTTACACTGGAGTATTTTCAATAGATGTGAACTCTAGGGAAATGACAAGTAGAGAATTGTGCAAACATGTTAGTATTGATCAAATGTTAGAATAATCTTTATTTCTCATAATATAGGTGATGCTCTGGGCATTGGGTCCTATAGCGAGTCTTTGCCACCTGGTTTTTAAAGAGGACATCAGATGGTAAGTAGAAATGTATGGACTGTTGCTGGCATGATTTGTACACAAATACATCATATGGCATACATTTTTAAAAATATAACTTTGTTTACACATTACTTAAAATGTACATAATCAGAAAGGGATACTCTAGAATGACTATGGTTCAATGTCACACAGAGGTTTGTTCTGCTCAATATGACTCATCTTCACACTTGATAGAAAATAACACAGGTTCATACACAGGCTTAGTAAGCTAGTGATAGATATTTATTATGAAATGGGGGGTGGGAGAGGGGTACAGAACTGATTCACACACTTGTATGAAATCTTTATATATAATTTCTTACATTAGGGAGATGACTTAATCTAAAGACTGAAAGGGAACAATTTGAAGCCTGACAGTGAAGATTTCCAAGACTGACAGTGGGGAAAAAGCCAAGATTGAAATTGAAGTATACCAATGGGATCATGTCTGGCATTATATTTCAATTCTGCTGACCTTGAAAACCATACAAATACATGTTCACATGGTAAGTGCAAACTATTTGATAGAATAAGGCTGTGGAGACATCCTATTGGAGACACTTAGATGATTTTCTATTTTGTAGATGGTATTTCCCAGTCCTCTATTTAATGAACTGATGAATAATACACCTATTGAAGATCAACTGTTTACCCCTGAATTGACTTTCAAAGACCATGCATTGTCCAGGTTGGTGTACCAATGCATGCTAGTGAAGACTGTAGAATATTAGTAGCTTACATACATTAGTCATATTTAGTTCTTAATTAGATATTTAGGGATCACAATCAGACACTTAGATGATTTTACTTTTTTAGATGGTATTTCCCAGTCCTCTATTTAATGAACTGATGAATAAGACACCTATTGAAGATCAACTGTTTACCCCTGAATTGACTTTCAAAGACCATGCATTGTCCAGGTTGGTGTACCAATGCATGCTAGTGAAGACTGTAGAATATTAGTAGCTTACATACATTAGTCATATTTAGTTCTTAATTAGATATTTAGGGATCACAATCAGACACTTAGATGATTTTACTTTTTTAGATGGTATTTCCCAGTCCTCTATTTAATGAACTGATGAATAAGACACCTATTGAAGATCAACTGTTTACCCCTGAATTGACTTTCAAAGACCATGCATTGTCCAGGTTGGTGTACCAATGCATGCTAGTGAAGACTGTAGAATATTAGTAGCTTACATACATTAGTCATATTTAGTTCTTAATTAGATATTTAGGGATCACAATCAGACACTTAGATGATTTTACTTTTTTAGATGGTATTTCCCAGTCCTCTATTTAATGAACTGATGAATAAGACACCTATTGAAGATCAACTGTTTACCCCTGAATTGACTTTCAAAGACCATGCATTGTCCAGGTTGGTGTACCAATGCATGCTAGTGAAGACTGTAGAATATTAGTAGCTTACATACATTAGTCATATTTAGTTCTTAATTAGATATTTAGGGATCACAATCAGACACTTAGATGATTTTACTTTTTTAGATGGTATTTCCCAGTCCTCTATTTAATGAACTGATGAATAAGACACCTATTGAAGATCAACTGTTTACCCCTGAATTGACTTTCAAAGACCATGCATTGTCCAGGTTGGTGTACCAATGCATGCTAGTGAAGACTGTAGAATATTAGTAGCTTACATACATTAGTCATATTTAGTTCTTAATTAGATATTTAGGGATCACAATCAGACACTTAGATGATTTTACTTTTTTAGATGGTATTTCCCAGTCCTCTATTTAATGAACTGATGAATAAGACACCTATTGAAGATCAACTGTTTACCCCTGAATTGACTTTCAAAGACCATGCATTGTCCAGGTTGGTGTACCAATGCATGCTAGTGAAGACTGTAGAATATTAGTAGCTTACATACATTAGTCATATTTAGTTCTTAATTAGATATTTAGGGATCACAATCAGACACTTAGATGATTTTACTTTTTTAGATGGTATTTCCCAGTCCTCTATTTAATGAACTGATGAATAAGACACCTATTGAAGATCAACTGTTTACCCCTGAATTGACTTTCAAAGACCATGCATTGTCCAGGTTGGTGTACCAATGCATGCTAGTGAAGACTGTAGAATATTAGTAGCTTACATACATTAGACATATTTAGTTCTTAATGAGATATTTAGGGATCACAATCAGAAAAAGGAATACATATTATAGTTGATATAGAGGTATTTGAATGGACATGAAATATTACATTTATGTTCAGCATACATATATTGTTTACATGTGATATACATTATTATGTATAATTTTAATTTTTGATATTTAAATATAATTTTTAATCAACAATATAATGGTGTATGTATTTCATTAATTTAAAATCAATGTAATGATTATCTTTAAAAAATGTTGATCAAAGTTAGAGCATAGACACCATATGATTTTAAATGTATTTTATGAATATTTTACAACGTGTGTATTAACTTTGTTCCATTTTTATTATTTGTCATTTCAGATTGGCATCTGATGACTTCCTGGAATATTTAATTATTTTCTATTAAATATATGTTTATTTTTAACAGATTCTAATATATATCAATATAATCTGTAAATAAATAAAACTTGGACTCCCATGACTGGTAGTTGGCTATTTGACAAGCACATGCATAAGAGAAAATAATGCATTAATAGTAGAAAATAAAAATCTTCAGAGAATATTAAAAGATATCTTTTAACATTAATTGGGGAGTCATATTCTTCAATGCTTTTATATTGAAAAAGTATATATTAAAAATATTTAGGATATGTATTAATATTATGATTGTTTTAACATTTAATAAGGTGAAGTGGTTCAATTACATGAAAGTGACAGTGTTGTTGAATGTAAAAAGAATTGTATAAGATCATGTATCTTCCTTAGGTATCTCAAAACATTATTAGAAAATATTTTACAATTATTACATTTATAAATGGTAGGTCATTTAACTTGATATTTTTAAAAAATTAGTTATTGGATGCCAGGTTAATCTATGTAATTTTCTAGTGGAGTCATTTAACTATACTTAGTAATATTCTGTATTTATTACAATCTTACCTCTTGGGTTAGACATCAAATATCTATATAGAATGTAATTTCCCCTTTAGTTTATTTTGTCAATGTTAAATCAAAATACAATATGTTTGGGTCCTTAAAGGGGTCATTCAAAATGTATATTTTGTATACATTGTTACAAATATCATACAAGAATTTAAACATATTTAGAATGTACTATAGAATTACATTCAGTCTTTAAATATACTTGTTAAAATAAAAATAAATGCACATATCTTAGTCAATGATATAAGGCATCTATATGCAAACAACAATCAGCATCAAAATAGCCTATGTAGAGATGTATTTAATCCACGAATATATATAATTACAATATAATGATTGAATAACAAAACATATTAAGTTGGTCAAATATAAGATTATGATACAAAATGCATACATAACATATAGCTTAATGTCCCTCTACGCTGAAGGCTAAAAAAGACCTCATTTAATAAATATATTTCAGTCAGTGTGTAAAACAATCTAGAAGTTAATCTAAATTTGCTTTACTCATATGTTAGACTCATTTAGCAAAAGGAAGGTGCCTAGGTTTATGATATATTAAGCATTATTGTGAAATGTTTATTTAAAGGGACATGAACTCAAAATATACTTAAAGGTAGCCATTTAAAAAAACAATGATTTATACATTCTGAATGAGTATTCTATTTTAATCAACTTTAAAACTTGTCTCATATTATGAATGCTCATTGTGATGTTGCTATCATTACTTTAGAAATAAGGCAGTAAATAGCTAATTTATTTGCTTCAGTACTCTGGACAGAACTTGATTGTTTGGAATAATTGATGCAACAATCGTCAAGGACAACCCAGGTTTTTATTAAACAATTGTCCGTAATATAAAATATCATTATTGATTTGCAAAGAAACATAACAAGATAACTTAACATTTGATAATCGTATTAAATAATAAAGTTGATTAACATTTCATGCTCAATCACCAATGGTAAATTTGTTTGGACAGTGTCCCTTTAAGAGATTTAAAGAGTGTATTTACTTCTCTTCCTATCTTGACATACTTTGCTTGAAAAGCATATCGAGATAGGCTCAGTAGATGAAGATTGGTGGATGCACAGAGATGCCTTATGTGATTGTCTCAACCATGTGCATTTAAATTTCTTCTGTTGAGGATATATAAATACTAAGAGAAAATGATTTACAGTTTAAAGTCTAAACAATCTTCTATCTCTACAGATCATTTGATACAATTGTTTGTTTGTAATGTCTCTTTAAAACTAAAGACGCCATTGCACAATAACATATATGAGCACTTCAGAGAAATACAAGCTCGAGGTTTATTTGCGAATAACAAAGCTGTAGTTTAACATTTATAAACAGATTATCCAAGTTACTGACATTCTAACCGGAATTTTAACATTAATAAATATTGCGTGGGAAACGCATCTTCAAACACCAGATTAGCATATTTAAACATTAGTGTAATGTCACGCAATAGCACACAATCAATGTGCATTATAAATACATTTAATAGAGCAATGTCAATACTTCACAATAAATTTATTTAAATAACAATAAAGACATACAATATTAAATGTGTATTTGTATTAAAGAAACAGACCGTTATTAAACCGAGAAATGTCTACAACATTAATAATGTGACAGGATTAGATTTTAAAGAGTATTTAATCATTAATATTTCACGGATCCCGGATATTAAATCTGCGTCACACATATCCGCATGACAGGCCCATGAGTTACAAATAAGTCTACATGAAAAATGAAGTTACAGCACCACCAAGCGGTATGTGTAAGGAAGTTACTAAGATATGAAACATTAAGGAACGGCCAATCAGAGTTCATCACACAAACACAACTTGAGTCAGGATGGTCTCACAGACATTATAACAATATTTCAAACTTTTATCCAATCAGATGTACAGATAAATTGTCCCATGGTGCATCTCATGTTTACTTCACCATATAAAAGTCCATTACACGTTGCCATCTTTGTCAGTTCTCTAATGCCTGCAGGCAGTTTATATTATTATAATATATTTATTGGACAACCCAGCAGGCATGTCAGTTCCCAGGTTCACCAAGGAGGAGAGCGCTGCACTGGTCCACGCCGTCAAGGACTTTTATCCCCAGCTGTTTAGGAACAAGAGGAGCTCGACAGATGCGCCTGTTAAGAAGGCCCTCTGGGAGTCTATCACCAATGTGGTTAGATTGGTGTGTGACGTCCAGAGGACCCAGGATCAGATCATGAGGAGATTCGGAGATATGAGGTTGCGTTTATCGAAAAAAGTCAACCTCATAAGGGACTGGGTACAAGCCCGTAAAAGAGGGGGCCAAAGAAAGGCCCTGCGGAAACTGTACCTACTCCCTTATGAGGTGACTTTATGCGAGCTCCTCAATCTCCGGGTCCCCAAAAGATTTAGATCCTCGCCATCCTCGGCCTCCTCTTCTTCCCTCCCAGCTGCGGGATCTGAAAGTCCTGACGCGGGGGACAGGGCAGATGCTTCTCCGTCCGGTGGCCTGGGAGGAGCCGATAGAGAATCTGAACCAGGTAATTATCCAACTTCATATAATATTTATAATGTTAAAAATCAAAAATGTGTATTTAGTCAGATACTAAACCTATACAGATCTCACAACATACACTACATATGATGTTTAGATATCTGATTTTAGATTATTGACACATGAAATAGGAATGATGTTTCTTGCGCTCTACAGAATATGCGTCACAGAGCGGAAATGTAATTTCGCATCCACGTTAACATGGGTTTGCGGAAAGTGGCATTGCTTTATACATGTTGTTCAAATGACGGATGCGTAATTCCGCTTGGAATCATTGCGCAATGATCGCGAAAATGGCATTTCTCATCCACGTTAACATGGGTTTGCGGAAAGTGGCATTGCTTTATACATGTTGTTCAAATGACGGATGCGTAATTCCGCTTGGAATCATTGCGCAATGATCGCGAAAATGGCATTTCTCATCCACGTTAACATGGGTTTGCGGAAAGTGGCATTGCTTTATACATGTTGTTCAAATGACGGATGCGTAATTCCGCTTGGAATCATTGCGCAATGATCGCGAAAATGGCATTTCTCATCCACGTTAACATGGGTTTGCGGAAAGTGGCATTGCTTTATACATGTTGTTAAAAATTAAATGGAAATTCTTAGATTAGTGAAGAATACAGTATTCTTATTTTAAATATTATATCTAATAAAAAACGAATAATACTAATAAATTATAACATATGGCCATCAATTGATGATTATGTAATAACAAGCAGATATTCTTAAAGATACAGTAAACAACACAACTGATTGAAAATAAGAGTCCAGGATATATTTATCATTAATTTAATTGCGGAAACTATTAACTCATGGGACTACCAAAGGATTAATATTTTTCTATTGATTTGTTATTAATGTAAATATTTTAAACATGGCATGATTAGTATTAATGATATGCAATCCTCATTTAATATATTACAGATATGGATGTGGCTGCTGGATCCTCAAGCCAGGGCTTGTCACAGTATGGTATGTCTCATTTTAATTGACATTTGTCTTAGAAACATGGAATGAACATTACATACTAAATACACATTGTTCAATATTTATATGTAATGTCTATTTAATAGATGAAAATTATATAATTATTCGGATATCCTTAAATAACATATTTGATTTTAATTGCATGCTCAATACCATTCATTACATCAACATATGGAGTAGATAATTCATTAACAAACAACAACATTGTGGAATCTATTTAATTTTAGATTAAAGGGATACTGAGCTACAATTATTAATATTGTCTTTCACATACAGTATGCAATATTAATAAACATAAAATATAATACTATCATCATATGTGACATATTCTATTGCTAAATGTAGTTTAAAATAAAGAAAGTACGTTTATGTGCATCTAAATATTTGTTGACCAACCTGGGTTTATATTGATGATTGGTGGATACCTTCAACAAACAATATTTATTGAATCCAATATTCCTTATCTGCCTTTAAGATTAATATCGAACAACATTCTAATTATAATAGGAGTCAATGTTAAATCATTTTTTACAGTTTGAACATAGAAATCAATTATTTAAATTAATCATGTCAGTGTCCCTTTAAGACAAAATAGATTCATTCATCTTTACATTATTTTTATTAAAAACTATTGATATATAAATCTAATTATCTGTTGGAGTTACTTTATAGATATCTGCATACTCTAACAGCACCATGATTACATATTTGTAATAATCAAGTTTGTTATGTATTGTGATAAATATGTGTTGTGTCCTAAACAAGATTACTGTACATTGAAAAAATGGGTCGATGTGACACATGTTTGTTTAGATTTGTCAACAGATGCTCCTCAATATGTGGTTTGTGTGTATTCTTGTAACTTCTTAAGGACATATGACGGAATTATTCCGTCATAAAACAATTGAGCTAAGTGAAAGCTGTGTCCTTAAAGGGTTAAGAACATTGATCATTGGGTATATTTAGATATGCAATAGCAGCATCTGAGATGAATTTGATGTCTAATGTAGTCTGACATTAAACATATGTTAAATACAGATATGTTTACAGAATCCCCTTGATTCAATCAAGCATTTTCTGGTGTAATGACTGCTCTATTCTTCACATTTTAAAGTTGATTAATGTTAAAATTCTAGACAGATGTGATTTAGTGATATCCAAAATGTGTTTAATAATATATATCTATATCATTCATAGAGAGAGTTGGTGTGGGAAGCCCACAGGAATCCAGCAGTGACATAGAGCCGCCTTTGCGGTCTCCTGGTAAGTCCATTGACTCATTTATATGTAATTGAAGGTGTATTGCTAATCAATATTATGATCATGATTCCGATGAAGCATAACATTATAAAAAATCATAGAATTTATCTTCTGATTATATATTTATTTTTTATATTGAGCGATTAATAATTTCTACTTTATTATTCTACACATTTGTTATTCATAAGATGTCTAACATATGTTTTTTTCAATTTGTTTTTTTGACAACAGTCATCAAGTGATACACACATGAGAAATCTTAAATGTTCTATGTACTATGCTTTTATGAATTTAACATTAAGACAAACAATACATTAATATTCTGATTTATTGACAATAACAAATCTATTGTCATTTGTATGCTCCATCAAAATGATGTAAATCATAACTTTGTGTGTGTATATCTTTAATGCAACATTGATGTGCGTATTTGAGCAACAGTAACATATGTTATAATATCTGATCTTAAGGTGTACACAACATGTTATGTTTTACAGAGATTGATGTCACATGTGGGATGGAGGAGGAAGAGGCTGCCTTGGAGTCTGATGGTATGTGAAATATATCTATCATGTTTCCAACATGTTTCTTTTTTTGAAATCATTTTATTGAAGACATTCAAAGTCTACAGCTTTTTCCCTTTAAAAAGGAATATTATTTGTCTGTTCAAATACACTACTGCCCCCTTTCTATATCAGGCAGCATGAAAATCTGCTTGTATATATTTTTTTAAGAATATATAATTCATGCCATCATTATGTCACATGCATATTCCATGCCAAAACACAATAATAAGTTTCACATTGTACAGACAGTCATTGAGATTCATCTGAGTGCCTATATAGATACCATATCCTCATTTCAGAATAGTTTACAGATTCAAACACACTTCGAAGTATATTAAAAACATAATCAATTTGAAATGCGTTGATTTGATGTCAGGATGTATGAGATGTTAATATATTTCTTTTACATTTTCAGATGGATCCACCACTTCTGGTCATCTGGATTCCGCCCCTGCCCAGTCACAGACCCCTCCCCGTGCACACACCCCTGACCATGGCCACACCTCTGCACACACCCAGAGCCCTTCCCATCACCAAACTCATGACCATGCCCCGACCACTGCCAGCCCTTCCCATATTTCATATCCTGTCCCTCCCAAAAAACGCCCAGACACCCCCCTTCGCCGCTCTCCCCGTATTCTGGCCCGTACAGCTGCCCAGACCCAAACTCCCCACTCCCCAGCTGTACGGCCTACCCTGGAGCAGCAGCTCACCACTCCCCAAGCCATTCCCATCCCTCCCCAAGCCAATCCCATCCCTCCCCAAGCCAATCCCATCCCTCCCCCCTGTTTAAACCTTCATTGTCCTGGGTGTCAGATTGTCCTTCCCAGGCACAGCTGTAAGTATCATTCTAAATACACTTTATAAGATACTTAAAGGTACAGTGAAGTTAAATTGGTTAAATTGTGATTCAAATCCAGCATGCAATGTTAAGCCAATGTATGATAGAATACTCTTATGAATTATTCGTCATTCTCTTGATATATTTATGGAAAACAACTTATTCCTATAATTAGTTTAAACAATAAAATAAATGTGGCCATCATTTCTTTATTGTTGGATGAATGTATCCATCAACCAGCATGCACAAACAAAGTTCATCAACAAATATTGGCTTCCATAAAAACCAACATTCTTGCATTCAAAATATAGCTTGACAATTAAAACATATAATGAATATGTGTAATTTCTAAAGATTTGTCATGTCATGCTCTATCTGAATCAGTCCATTAAATATTTAGGTTCAGTGTCCCTTTAATTGGATATCACTACATATACCAAACACCACTACTTGGATCCAAAATTTTATGTCCAAATGTGGATACATTATCTCTTGTCTAACCCAGTGGGAATGTAATTTCTTCTGGTTGCTATGTTTACACAGCTTGTCCTCAATGCCAAAATGTTTAAGGATAGGTGTGCCTACCACAGTCTAAATTGAATTTTTAAATTGCTGATGTAAGTACAATGTAAATCCTTTAACAAGATTTGATACACTCAAGCTGTATAAGTGGATCATCTAAAACCAATTAAAGGGGACAACATGTTTGAGTAACATGAGCCTTTAATGATTTCTGTCTGTCTGAATAACCTAATTCATGTGTAAAGAATATATGAAAAATAATTGATGTAAATAATTATTTGTCTTTATGATGACAATGTATGTATTAAAATCTTTTATTCTGTTGTGTAATTATCCTTAATATTTAATTTTATTTTATTTTAGGCTGTGACTCAGCATGGCTCATGCTAGAAGGGATAGCAAGAGTAGAGCAGGCCGTGTTGAGGAACGCAGCTGTCCTGAGAGGGATGAACGACACCATGCAGGCCCAGCTCCGGGTTCAGGACTTGACTCTGCGTGAAATTATGCAATTACGTTCAAGGCCTGAATCTGGAGCTGGACATGCACAGGACAATGAAGAGGATGACCAGTAAGTGGAGGATCTGGATATGCTCCATGGTGGCAGATAATAATCCTCCGTCCACATGTTGAATTTGTATTTATATTGTTGCCATTTGGCCTTTTTATCAGTTTTTTGTTGTGCCTGTTGCACTCTTTTACCTTGTCATGTGTCTCCAATGAGGCTATGCTGGCCCTTGGCAACTCTCTTCATGGACTGTGATGCACTGTGTTACCTTGCCATGTGTCTCCAATGGGGCTATGCTGGCCCTTGGCAACTCTCTTCATGGACTGTGATGCACTGTGTTACCTTGCCATGTGTCTCCAATGGGGCTATGCTGGCCCTTGGCAACTCTCTTCATGGACTGTGATGCACTGTGTTACCTTGTCATGTGTCTCCAATGAGGCTATGCTGGCCCTTGGCAACTCTCTTCATGGACTGTGATGCACTGTGTTACCTTGCCATGTGTCTCCAATGGGGCTATGCTGGCCCTTGGCAACTCTCTTCATGGACTGTGATGCACTGTGTTACCTTGCCATGTGTCTCCAATGGGGCTATGCTGGCCCTTGGCAACTCTCTTCATGGACTGTGATGCACTGTGTTACCTTGTCATGTGTCTCCAATGGGGCTATGCTGGCCCTTGGCAACTCTCTTCATGGACTGTGATGCACTGTGTTACCTTGCCATGTGTCTCCAATGGGGCTATGCTGGCCCTTGGCAACTCTCTTCATGGACTGTGATGCACTGTGTTACCTTGCCATGTGTCTCCAATGGGGCTATTCTGGCCCTTGGCAACTCTCTTCATGGACTGTGATGCACTGTGTTACCTTGCCATGTGTCTCCAATGGGGCTATGCTGGCCCTTGGCAACTCTCTTCATGGACTGTGATGCACTGTGTTACCTTGTCATATGGCTCATATATTCCTTATTTTTACAAGATTATTTATAAACGTTGTGTATGTTTTCTTACATACTAATAAAATACATTTTATTTCACAAATCTTTGTCCTCATTCTTCCTGTTATTTTTTGCAAGCTCTAGTTTATGTTGTTTATCCTTAAAGGGACCTAACAAATATATTTGTTATAATGAAATCATATATGTAAGACAATAGTAAATGACTTTAAGATTAACATCTCCAATGTAATCTTATTATTTGTGTTTATATTATTTTCTCTTAGCTCTATCATTGCCTGATTATGATTAGCAGAGTAATTTCTTTATATATGTATATATATTTTTGTATTTGTGTATATATGTATATTTAAATGTTCAGATCCATGTGTGTATTTATAAACTCTGCATGAATTGATGCACCTTTACCAAATGATCTGAGTATTGATACAATGATATAATCCCTGTAAAGTGTTCATTTTATTTAAATAGTATTGACTATGTGTATGCTCTTTTTAAAAACAAAATAATGTCCCTTTAAGTGATGTTGATCACTATTGTAAATGAATGTATTTCCATTTGTAAAGCGTTTTTGTCCTTTTTACAAGAACAAGGACATATAGTTTTATTAATAAACAATCTTATTGTAATGTTGACAGCACCTGTATTTCATTTTCAAATCTATATTATTGTCAAAGTGTAACCAAATCAATCTCTGTGTGTAATGCAAATAATGTAGATGATGAATATTAGTTAACTAATATGTTAACAAAATACATCTCCTCCCATATATGGCTATAGGTAGGCTGACAATAATTAAACTTGAATAAATGACACGTTTAATCAATACATGTATAACTATTGTTATTCAACAACAATCCAAACATATCTTAAAACATCAATGGCATATGTATTTCTCATGTGTATCTTTTAAATGTTAAAGATATACACCATAGCTATAGTTCAAGGGACAGTCAAGTCCGAAAAGATGATTCATGATTTGGTGACATTCCTAGATAGCAATCTACACACATACTAGTTCCTAAAATATAAATACGTTTCTTAGTGATATGCCAAGATGTCACTGAGTCCTTGTATTGTCTGCGGTTTTTCAGCGATCTCGGATGCGCCATGTTGCTTAAGACGTCACCTGCCAGGCTGTCCAATGATTCCTTGTATTGACTGACGTTCTTACGTGATCAGGAATATGCCTTTTATTGGATTGCGTTTTGACGCGATCAAGGATGCGCCTTTTTTTTTTGGGCGTTCTTACGTGATCAATAATGTGCCTTTCATTGGATGGCGTTCTTACGTGATCAAGGAAGCGCCATGTTAAGACGGCACATGTAAAGGTAAAAAAACGTGTGATTGGATTGCGTAGTCCCGCAATATTTGTGCACGTTAAAAACGTTTGTGACTGCATGCAATTTTAAAAAGCTTGCGAATATGTATTATTTGCATCATGTTACATTGTTGACCTGTAGCTGATAAAGACCAACACATTCTCTTTTGCTGGATGTCTGGTTGAATCAACGAACGAAAGCAAAATGTTTTCATGCATAGGATATTTATAGGCAAGTGCAAATCTCTACAGTCCATGTTTAATATGTTTGTCAACAATGTTCCTTTTTCTGAAAAATTACTGTTGTGTTTAATGTTGAACATATCTAATTAATAAATATGCGCTATTGTGTTTGAATAAAGTAATCAATATGCATTTATCATATGCTAAATATATGATGCCGACTTCTTCTAAATGTAATTTCGTTGTATATTTTATGAAAGGTTCATTAGACACTCACATTATAAATAAAAATATTTGATTTTGTCTCTAGTTAGATAGTCCATTGTTTAACCAATAGGTTTATTTTGTCTTGTGTTGTAAGAAAATGTAAGTAATTTTCTTACTCCTCGCAAAGCCAATGAGTTTCATGTGAGTACCATCTCCAGCTTTGTCCAGTTTGTGTAAAGGGTCTTTTCATATGTTAATGATGGGGTATTGTGTTGTTTTACGGTTGTAATGGTGGTTCATCTATATTTTCAATATAGCTAACCCTATTTTATTTGCAAGTGTTTGAAGCTTTTTAATATTGATATCAGTATATGTTAATCTTGTTGTTTGTAGTAGTGTCTATTACATACAGTTATGTAAAAAATATAGGATACTGTCCCTTGAATGCAAATGTTGTTTTTTGTATCATGTATGAGATCCACATAGTTTAATCTTCAAATATATTTTTGTTAGCATATTTCCCCCCCCCACTCCTAAAAGGACTTTAAACCATATTCATTGTTAAAATAAAAATATTTACAATAAAATATTAACACAATAATGTCTCTTAAAGAAAATAGACTTTATTTAACACGTCAATATAAATGTGATTTTAAAATTTATTTTTTGACAAAGTACATGTAGATATACCAACAAGCTTAAAATATGTGTTAGCATATGTAATGTTGTTAAAGGGACAGTTTAGAAAAAATTTTTTTTTAACATTATTCGAAAAGTCAATTCTGTAATAACAAGGATATCAAATGTTTCTCAACAATTGAACATTTGTCTGGGTTTATTTAAATTTGCTATCTAAACCTATGAGGTTGGTGTGCTCATTTCTTAAATCTTGAAGAGTGCTTGTAATCATTATACAATTTGAGCACTAGAGGGCATTTGGATAGCATTTGTATATGTAAAACCTTGTGCTCATACAGCATATTATTGACCATGTATTGATCATTGATATCTAAAATGTTGTTATGTCAGAACAACAAATAAGTGGTCATTTTTCATAGTCATAGATACAAGGGTAAGCACATAAGTCACACATGTATTTCTCCATGTTTTGTTGTTTCAAACTTTATAATGCGTAATACAGTGTTTTCTTTGTAATCAATAATTTTCTGACTGTCCCTTTAAGCTGTGTTATTGGCATTCAAACAGTAATATGCCATCATGGATAATTGTTATGGTAATTTAGTTAGCGATTCGGGAAACAGTTTGGACATCACATCACAGAAACCAATCAATATCATGAACAAGGATAGGTATGTGATGATGTGGTTTTCACACACTTATAACCCACACTCTGCAAAGAATCTTCCTCCATGGACCCGGTCCCATAGAAGTCGATTATATACAGAGTGTGGTCCACAAGTGTATGAAAACCACATCATCACATACCTATCCATTACACAAAAAAAAAATTTGAAGATGGAAAAAAATACTTACTTCCTCTTCCTTCCCCTCTTCCCACGGGGCTGAGGCTCTGGGAGAGGCAACTGCCGACTCCGAAGAGTCCTCCTTGGAGCTGTTGTGGGAGGAGTGGAAGGAAGAGTACTGGGACGACCAAGGTGAGGAGTAGATGGCTGAGGAGGAGGAGAAGATGGATGAGGAGGAGAAGATGGCTGAGGAGGAGGAGGAGTAGATGGCTGAGGAGGAGGAGGAGTAGATGGCTGAGGAGGAGGATGAGATGGGCCGGCAGGAGGAGATGGCCCAGCAGCAAGAGGCCCAGCAACAAGAGGCCCAGCAACAGGAGGTAGACCAGCATGCGCCTCCCGGAAAAATGTGAACATTTCCTGATGAAGATTAAACATTCTTGTTTGTCCTTCTTGTATTCTATTCAGTATACTGATTATTTCATTTTGGCCTTGAATTATTTGATTCTGCCCATCAAGTATTCTGCGTCGTCCTTCTATGTTTTCTATCCGGGAGGTACGCATCTGGTCTATGTACTCCAGTAGAACCCGCACCTCCGCTATTTCTTCTTGTTGTGCCTGTTGAACCCGTGCACGGCGGGGTGCCCGTGCATGGCGGAGTGCGGGTCTTTGAGGGACCTCGGGTTCCGCGGGTTCCGCGGGTTCAGCGGGATCCTCCTGTGCTTCCGGGGCCTCTTCATCATCTCCCGTGCGCTGTTCGTCACGGGGGGCCTCTTCCCTCCGAAGTGGGAATTCCTCACCACCACTCTCATCCCGGGGAGATGCAGGAGGCTGTGCTGCCTCGTCCCCAGACTCTGTATATAAATAAAGAAAAAAAAAAATATATATATATATTAGCATATTTGCAAATCAAGGTTTAAATGACTTAGCTTACGATACAATTACAAATGCAGAATCATTAATCCACTTTGAAATCTAACAAACAATCAATACGATTTCCGCTTTTTCTAAACCGTGTTTGTGATATCTGGTCAATGTGAATGTTTTTGCGTTTGTTTTCAGTCTGTTTAAATGCACACCTAACCTATAGCCTAGATACTGATGTAACCGCAAAGTAATAGAATGCGTGTAAACAGCGTAATAGCATTAATCTGATCCTTAACACATGAAACCCAATGTTTTATCTTTCATGATTTAGAAGCATACATTTAGTATCAACTTTCGAATGTACTTTTCTTATCTAATTAGCTTCATTCTCTGGATATTCTTTGCTGAAAAGCATATCTAAATATGCTTATAAGATGCTGATTGTTAGCTGAATATAGCTGCCTCCTGTGATTGTTTCACCGTGTGCATGGCTATTTCTTCATTAAAATATATCTCAAGAATGAATCAAATTAGGTAATATAAGTACATTTGAATGTTTTGTCAAATTGTATTCGCTACCTCAATCATGAAAGTAAATGTTTGCGTATAGTGTCCATTGAAATACATTCGTATGTGAAATTATTGTTCAATGAGCTTACCGTCAGATGAGAGTGGCAGGTTCCCGGTATCGATTCCTCCGATACCGACTACTTCCACCTCGGAGATGCTGGGCCGCAACATTTCCTCCCATCTGCAGTACTCCATTTCAAGGGCAGGGCCGCCACCGGTCCCTGCGGCATGTCGGGCCTCCAGGCTTAACTTTTTTTTAAGTTCAAGTTTACAGTCCCGGTACCGATGTTTGATAGAATCCATATCCCGGTTCCGGCCACCCACTGCATTGACTACATTCCTAATCTCGTTCCAGAGCCTCCTCCTGTCAGTCGGGGTAGTCTTCTGGTGCTGCAGCATCCTATGCCTGGCCATATAGGCCTCTACGAGGGCCTCCTTCTCCTCCATCGTAAACCTCGCCTCCCTAGTCGCCTTGGCCTTCCCCTGTGACGATGCCCTCTGTTTCCCGGACTGTGAAGCCCTACTCTGACCGCCACTGGGCCCAGCCACTTGGTCATCTTGAACCAAGTGGCTGGGTCCACCCACCGCTTCCACCCCCGCTTCCTGCCCCCCTTCCTGCCCCCCTTCCTGCCCTGTTCCTCTCCCCCTCCCTCTACTCCCCCCTCTACCTGTCCCCTGCCTGGCCTCCATCTCCTCCCTAAACTAAACCCCAAATAATCAAACAAAAAGTGAGTGTGATGAAATGAAAGGGGGTCAAAATAAAGAACTAAAAAGACAAAAAAGGTGCTTAAAGTGTGAGGGATGTAAAAAAAACAAAGAGGGTAAGGAGTATTTAAATAAACGAAAAGAATAAGACTAAAAGGAGGATATGTAAACTAAATGTAACTAGGGGATGGGTATGGGATGGGTATGGGGTATGGGATAAGAGTAAATGGGATGAAAGGGAATGGGACTACAAGGAATGGGGTATGGAGTGTAGTATGAGGGGGTAGGGGGTATGGAGTGTATGTAGTGTTATTGATAAGTGTATGTATGTATTGAATGTGTTTGCGTGTAAATGTGTTAAGTGTACAGATAAATCACTCGCTCGCTAACTAACACTACTTCTAATTCTCAATAACAAACACTCCCACTAACGCTCACTAACTACCACTAACTGACGCTCACACTAACAACTATCACTAATAACTCCCACTAACTCACTCACGCTCCCACTAACAGACTCTCTCCCACTCCCACTAACTCCCACTAACTCACTCACTCTCTCACGCTAACACTACCAACTGACTATCTCACGCTAACACTACCAACTGACTCTCTCACGCTAACACTACCAACTGACTCTCTCACGCTAACACTAACTCACTCTCAAAAATTCTCAAACTCTCTATTCTTAAATCTCCAAAGACCCACCAGCAACACAGTCAAAGAAGCCATGCTTGTGTGGTGCTTATATACCCTGTGTAAATGTTTAATGATGTCCCAATTTCCATTGTAATTAGTGTTCAGGTGTGCTTTATTAGCAATTAATATTATTGCAATGTGTATTAGGTGTGTTAATTTGCGCATGCTCATTTAGAGTTGGTATTTGTGGAATGTGTAGAATGCGATGATGTCATAGTGTTCGTTTTCGCTTTCATTGTCCAAAAGTATTCTTTTTAAATGTGAATTTGCGATGGTGTGTTCTTCGTGAAGTGTTGTATATGTATGTTTTTCATAATATATAATGATATTGAATGCGATTTTGTTTCTAGTGTATGTATATATTTTTTAATCCTTGTTGTTATTGTGCGATTTTCCGCATCTTAAAGTATATGCGTATTCCCCGTATAAATAGTATTAAAACTTCCCCCGCTTGTGAATGTGTAATGCTTGTGTGCTTTGTTGATTGATTGTTGTTGTGACATTTGCGGCGTGTTATTGTTGTGCATGATGTGGTATGCGTCATATGACCGAGCTGTGCGTATTCTCGCGAGATCGAGTGTTAGGTTAAAAAAGGAAATTTATTTGCTTTCCCATTGATCTCTATGGGAGACTGTCTAACGCGGGCAGGATTACGCGTGTGACATACACGCGTTAGGAACATCGTTAGATGGTCTTATATTAACTCTAAATACCGGAGTCAAACAATGACGTGCGTTAGACATAAACACGCGTGGCGTTAACAGCCCATCTACCGCCGAACTCTAAATCTAGCCGCTAGTTTGCATCTAAGTGTCAATCTTTTACCAGTTTACTCTGAAACCTGAACATTCCACATTG
Organism: Bombina bombina; assembly: GCF_027579735.1. NCBI lineage: Eukaryota > Metazoa > Chordata > Amphibia > Anura > Bombinatoridae > Bombina > Bombina bombina. The sequence goes on from NC_069499.1 coordinate 576,549,145, forward strand.
CTATATTCTTCTCTCATTGAATCCTGCAGCTACTTCTATTAACTAACTATAAGTCACAGTGAAGCCAGAATATATTGTAAACAAATATTGCACCCTCCATTAATTCTTCAATAACTTCTAGCAACTATGAATCACAGAATATCATCTATCCACGTCCAGGATACTCTTCCCCGGGTCAGGGGTCGGTGTCTTCAAATCCCTACCACTGCCCCGAGGGTCTGTTTCCTGAGCGCATGTACACCGGATCATGACAGAATGTTAATGCCTAACAAAGGGATCCGCAGTGGTAGTGGATGCACCGACCCTCAAAGGAAAATAAAAAATTACAACATAACTCAGACCCAAGCAATCCCTAAAGGAAAAACAGAAGATTTTCAAACTTTAAAAAATTTAAAGACACAGTACTCCCATTCTAGACAATCCTCTACTCATGTTCGTGGTTACCATTTTGGTGAAACTGATCCTGAATCTGACTATGAAAATGAAGAGGATTTAACCATAGCTTCAGCAGAAAAAAATCAGATTTTTAAAGATTTAAAGGGACAGAACCACTTTTCTAAAATGTCATCTGTTCCTCAATTTTGTGCTTACCATTTTGGTGAAACTGATCCTGAATCTGACTATGAAAATGAAGAGGATTTAACCATAGCTTCAGCAGAAAAAAATTCAGGCTTTCAAAGATTTAAAGAGACAGAACCACTATTCTAAAATTTCATCTGTTCCTCATGTTCGTGATTTCCATTTTGGTGAAACTGATTCTGAGTCTGACTATGTAACTGAAGAGGATGCATTCATAGATTCAGCAGAAAAAAATCAGACATTTAAAGAGACAGGACTACTGTTCCAGAAAACCATCTACTCCTGTTTGTAATTCCTATCCTGGTGATACTGATTCTGAGTCTGAATATGTCAACATGGAGGATGACTTCACAGATCCAGCTGAACTGGCATTAGTCTGGTATGAGCGCAACTTTAATTCACCACAAACTCAGACAAAACCTCAACCTATTGGCTATAATGACATCCTTGGTTGTTATATTTACAATATGGAAGATACAGACAGCTCCCATCATGAAACCTCTCATGGAAATTCTGATCTTCCTATTTCTGATATTACCATGGATTTGTTGGATTGGACAGATTCAGAGCTGCAAGAAAAGACATCTGGTTTACAGACTGCTGTTTGGAGAAAAGGTCCCCTCAACTACTATGCTGATTTATCACATCAGAATTATGCATCCAGTGATGAAGAGGATTTCTGTTCTCAACCTTACTACAAGCCACAATGGCAGCAACCTAAGAAGCCTCATACTGGGAAGAAATCTAAGCTCTCTAAGAAAAAGAAGAAGAAAATCCTTCTGCCCACAGAAAATCAGAAGTGCAAAGAGGAAACTCAGCCTGATTCCCCTGTTTTAGTTTCTGTTGTACCAGACCCTCTCTTGCCTCCTAACACTGTCAACACCAAGCTGGATGATGTCTATAGTCACTATCAGTCTGTTCTTAAAGCATCTAATGGTATATCTTCTCAGACTCTACAACAACTACAAAAACTGTTTCCAACTATAGATTTCTTGCATCCCTCTCATGCTGTCTCAATACCTGTAAAACCTGTGCTAGAAAGAAAAGATAATTTTGTTCCAGATATACAATCTAACAGTTTACCAGAGATAGTCCCTGGAGAATTTAGCTCTGATATTCAAACTCAAATAAGTATGCCTGCTGAACTCCAGATAACTTCTCAGTCAGAATCTTGTGTCACAATTCCTCCGCATCTACCTGAGTGTGGCATATTTCAGTACACTTCACCTTCTCAAAAATCTTCTGTTACTGCATCTAAGAAATTGTTTCCCTTGGGAGATACTTTGCATCAACCTACATTTTCTACTACATCAGTTTCCTGTGAGGACAACTTTGAACCAAGTTCGCAAGTGGACATTTTTGAACCTGAAACTTGTACAAAAGTTCTTCAAGAAGATTCCCCAGTGCCCATTCCTGTTCCTGTTTTCCATGATTATACTACTAAACCTGACATCAAGGTGGACTCTCCTGTTTCTAACCCTGGTATGGGCATTCCTTTGTTTAACCCAGAAATGGGTGTAATAATACTTGATCCTGAAGATAGCCATTCCCTCTACTCAGAAGCGAGTATGGTTCTTGGCTGTAAAGTGGGTCTTGTTAATTCTTCGTTTATGAACCCTGAAGAAAGCCTTGCCCTTTGCTCAGAAGAGAGTATGGTTCCTGGCTCTAAAGTGGGTTCTTTTTCTTTCTCTATAGTTGAACCTTGCCCTGGCATGGGCATTCCTTCACCCGATCCTACTGAGGATATTCCTGAACCTTGCCCTGGTGAGGGCATTCCTACACTTGATCCTATTGAGGATATTCCTGAACCTTGCCCAGATGTGGGTACTTCTGAACCTTGCCCTGGCATGGGCATTCCTTCACCTGATCCTACTGAGGATATTACTGAACCTTGCCCAGATGTGGGTATTCCTGAACCTTGTCCTGGTGTGGGCATTCATATACCTGTTTTTAGTGAGAACACTTTTGATTCTGAATCCAGTAAGGAGACATTTCATATTGAATTAGAAGATGGCAAGAACTGGACAAATCTTGCACTCTACACTCCTATCTCCTACTTTGAAGAAAGCCCTGCTATTGCGTTAGAAGTGGCTATAGCTTTTTCTTTTGGAGTATATCTAATCCTCAGCCAAGAGGTTAATTCTGAGGATACTCAAATCTCTGACCCAAAAGTGGTTAATCTGGTTATCAATCCAGAATACTGCATCTCTATTTCTGAAGCTGAGGAAAGCCTATTCATATCTCTAGGACTGGCTGCCTTTTCATTGGCTATGCATTAACATTGAAGTTGTGATCCTGAACAACAGAGGTCTGTGACTGTTTCCTGCATGAACTTAGCAACTATTCCAAGATACAGCATTTTCTATTACCTATGCAATATATCATCAAACCGCAAGTATCAAAAATATCTCCATTCTGTTTCCTGGACACAGCTACTTAACAATCTCTGAACTTTATTATAAATCAACTATGCTTTTGCTTACCATCACTCTCTAATTACAACAGCATCTTACTCAGAACTTTATAACTATTTCTCTGCTACAAGTTGTCATTGCTGAAATATCCTGCTGCTATTCAGAACTCTGCATCTTTATGTTCAGTTAAAAGCTTTCATGTGATTCTTCAATATATGCACAAAACAGTAATTAATGCCTAAGACTTGCAACCTGTTTATCACCTGTGCTGCTCTGCTAATTACTGACATACAGCTCTTTATAATATTATGTACTGTGAACCTGCAACAAACCAAGGCCTAGATTTAGAGTTCGGCGGTAGCCGTCAAAACCAGCGTTAGAGGCTCCTAACGCTGGTTTTGGCCGCCCGCTGGTATTTGGAGTCAGTGATTAAAGGGTCTAACGCTCACTTTACAGCCGCGACTTTTCCATACCGCAGATCCCCCTACGCCATTTGCGTAGCCTATCTTTTCAATGGGATCTTTCTAACGCTGGTATTTAGAGTCGTTTCTGAAGTGAGCGTTAGAGCTCTAACGACAAGATTCCAGCCGCCTGAAAAAAGCAGGAGTTAAGAGCTTTCTGGCTAACGCCGGTTTATAAAGCTCTTAACTACTGTACCCTAAAGTACACTAACACCCATAAACTACCTATGTACCCCTAAACTGAGGTCCCCCCACATCGCCGCCACTCGATTAAAATTTTTAACCCCTAATCTGCCGACCGCCACCTACGTTATACTTATGTACCCCTAATCTGCTGCCCCTAACCCCGCCGACCCCTATATTATATTTATTAACCCCTAACTTGCCCCACACAACGTCGCCGCAAGCTACTTAAAATAATTAACCCCTAATCTTCCGACCGCAAATCGCCGCCACCTACGTTATCCCTATGTACCCCTAATCTTCTGCCCCTAACATCGCCGACCCCTATGTTATATTTATTAACCCCTAATCTGCCCCCCACAACGTCGCCGACACCTACCTACACTTATTAACCCCTAATCTGCCGAGCGGACCTGAGCGCTACTATAATAAAGTTATTAACCCCTAATCCGCCTCACTAACCCTATCATAAATAGTATTAACCCCTAATCTGCCCTCCCTAACATCGCCGACACCTACCTTCAATTATTAACCCCTAATCTGCCGACCGGAGCTCACCGCTATTCTAATAAATGTATTAACCCCTAAAGCTAAGTCTAACCCTAACACTAACACCCCCCTAAGTTAAATATAATTTTTATCTAACGAAATAAATTAACTCTTATTAAATAAATGATTCCTATTTAAAGCTAAATACTTACCTGTAAAATAAATCCTAATATAGCTACAATATAAATTACATTTATATTATAGCTATTTTAGGATTAATATTTATTTTACAGGTAACTTTGTATTTATTTTAACCAGGTACAATAGCTATTAAATAGTTAAGAACTATTTAATAGTTACCTAGTTAAAATAATTACAAATTTACCTGTAAAATAAATCCTAACCTAAGATATAATTAAACCTAACACTACCCTATCAATAAAATAATTAAATAAACTACCTACAATTACCTACAATTAACCTAACACTACACTATCAATAAATTAATTAAACACAATTGCTACAAATAAATACAATTAAATAAACTATCTAAAGTACAAAAAATAAAAAAGAACTAAGTTACAGAAAATAAAAAAATATTTACAAACATAAGAAAAATATTACAACAATTTTAAACTAATTACACCTACTCTAAGCCCCCTAATAAAATAACAAAGACCCCCAAAATAAAAAATTCCCTACCCTATTCTAAATTTAAAAAGTTACAAGCTCTTTTACCTTACCAGCCCTGAACAGGGCCCTTTGCGGGGCATGCCCCAAGAAGTTCAGCTCTTTTGCCTGTAAAAGAAAACATACAATACCCCCCCCCCCAACATTACAACCCACCACCCACATACCCCTAATCTAACCCAAACCCCCCTTAAATAAACCTAACACTAAGCCCCTGATGATCTTCCTACCTTGTCTTCACCATGCCAGGTTCACCGATCCGTCCTGGCTCCAAGATCTTCATCCAACCCAAGCGGGGGTTGGCGATCCATAATCCGGTGCTCCAAAGTCTTCCTCCTATCCGGCAAGAAGAGGACATCCGGACCGGCAAACATCTTCTCCAAGCGGCATCTTCTATGTTCTTCCATCCGATGACGACCGGCTCCATCTTGAAGACCTCCAGCGCGGATCCATCCTCTTCTTCCGACGACTAGACGACGAATGACGGTTCCTTTAAGGGACGTCATCCAAGATGGCGTCCCTCGAATTCCGATTGGCTGATAGGATTCTATCAGCCAATCGGAATTAAGGTAGGAATTTTCTGATTGGCTGATGGAATCAGCCAATCAGAATCAAGTTCAATCCGATTGGCTGATCCAATCAGCCAATCAGATTGAGCTCGCATTCTATTGGCTGTTCCGATCAGCCAATAGAATGCGAGCTCAATCTGATTGGCTGATTGGATCAGCCAATCGGATTGAACTTGATTCTGATTGGCTGATTCCATCAGCCAATCAGAAAATTCCTACCTTAATTCCGATTGGCTGATAGAATCCTATCAGCCAATCGGAATTCGAGGGACGCCATCTTGGATGACGTCCCTTAAAGGAACCGTCATTCGTCGTCTAGTCGTCGGAAGAAGAGGATGGATCCGCGCTGGAGGTCTTCAAGATGGAGCCGGTCGTCATCGGATGGAAGAACATAGAAGATGCCGCTTGGAGAAGATGTTTGCCGGTCCGGATGTCCTCTTCTTGCCGGATAGGAGGAAGACTTTGGAGCACCGGATTATGGATCGCCAACCCCCGCTTGGGTTGGATGAAGATCTTGGAGCCAGGACGGATCGGTGAACCTGGCATGGTGAAGACAAGGTAGGAAGATCATCAGGGGCTTAGTGTTAGGTTTATTTAAGGGGGGTTTGGGTTAGATTAGGGGTATGTGGGTGGTGGGTTGTAATGTTGGGGGGGGGGGTATTGTATGTTTTTTTTTACAGGCAAAAGAGCTGAAATTCTTGGGGCATGCCCCGCAAAGGGCCCTGTTCAGGGCTGGTAAGGTAAAAGAGCTTGTAATTTTTGTATTTTAGAATAGGGTAGGGAATTTTTTATTTTGGGGGTCTTTGTTATTTTATTAGGGGGCTTAGAGTAGGTGTAATTAGTTTAAAATTGTTGTAATATTTTTCTTATGTTTGTAAATATTTTTTTATTTTCTGTAACTTAGTTCTTTTTTATTTTTTGTACTTTAGATAGTTTATTTAATTGTATTTATTTGTAGCAATTGTGTTTAATTAATTTATTGATAGTGTAGTGTTAGGTTAATTGTAGGTAATTGTAGGTAGTTTATTTAATTATTTTATTGATAGGGTAGTGTTAGGTTTAATTATAACTTAGGTTAGGATTTATTTTACAGGTAAATTTGTAATTATTTTAACTAGGTAACTATTAAATAGTTCTTAACTATTTAATAGCTATTGTACCTGGTTAAAATAAATACAAAGTTACCTGTAAAATAAATATTAATCCTAAAATAGCTATAATATAAATGTAATTTATATTGTAGCTATATTAGGATTTATTTTACAGGTAAGTATTTAGCTTTAAATAGGAATCATTTATTTAATAAGAGTTAATTTATTTCGTTAGATAAAAATTATATTTAATTTAGGGGGGTGTTAGTGTTAGGGTTAGACTTAGCTTTAGGGGTTAATACATTTATTAGAATAGCGGTGAGCTCCGGTCGGCAGATTAGGGGTTAATAATTGAAGGTAGGTGTCGGCGATGTTAGGGAGGGCAGATTAGGGGTTAATACTATTTATGATAGGGTTAGTGAGGCGGATTAGGGGTTAATAACTTTATTATAGTAGCGCTCAGGTCCGCTCGGCAGATTAGGGGTTAATAAGTGTAGGTAGGTGTCGGCGACGTTGTGGGGGGCAGATTAGGGGTTAATAAATATAACATAGGGGTCGGCGATGTTAGGGCAGCAGATTAGGGGTACATAGGGATAACGTAGGTGGCGGCGGTTTACGGAGCGGCAGATTAGGGGTTAATAATAATATGCAGGGGTCAGCGATAGCGGGGGCGGCAGATTAGGGGTTAATAAGTGTAAGGCTAGGGGTGTTTAGACTCGGGGTACATGTTAGAGTGTTAGGTGCAGACGTAGGAAGTGTTTCCCCATAGGAAACAATGGGGCTGCGTTAGGAGCTGAACGCTGCTTTTTTGCAGGTGTTAGGTTTTTTTTCAGCTCAAACAGCCCCATTGTTTCCTATGGGAGAATCGTGCACGAGCACGTTTTTGAGGCCGGCCGCGTCCGTAAGCAACTCTGGTATCGAGAGTTGTATTTGCGGTAAAAATGCTCTACGCTCCTTTTTTGGAGCCTAACGCAGCATTTGTTTGAACTCTCGATACCAGAGTTAAATTTATGGTGCGGCCAGAAAAAAACCCGCGGAGCGTTAACAGCCCTTTTACCGCCAAACTCCAAATCTAGCCGTAAGTTTGCATTTATAAGCACAAACAATGCCTAAACTTTCAGCTTGTCTAACTACCTGTGCAGCTGTGCTTAACTCTGACATACAGCTTTATATAATATTATGTACTGTGAACCTGCAACAAACCTAGTTTGCATCTAAGTGTCAATCTTTTACCGGATTACTCTGAAACCTGAACATTCCACATTGCTATATTCTTCTCTCATTGAATCCTGCAGCTACTTCTATTAACTAACTATAAGTCACAGTGAAGCCAGAATATATTGTAAACAAATATTGCACCCTCCATTAATTCTTCAATAACTTCTAGCAACTATGAATCACAGAATATCATCTTATCACGTCCAGGATACTCTTCCCCGGGTCAGGGGTCGGTGTCTTCAAATCCCTACCACTGCCCCGAGGGTCTGTTTCCTGAGCGCATGTACACCGGATCATGACACTTTGTGACATAAACTTTTACTTTGCAAATAACATCTTTAAGCATTTTTTTTTTTGTTTACCTGCAATTTACCAAAATAAACCTTTGTCTTGCAAAACCCCTCCGGATCCTCATTATGTATATCGAATCAAACTAGGTAGAACAGTCATGGCGGCCCGCATGCGCATTCTGTCTTCTCTGTGACCCACGCATGCGCAAATCTCATTGTGAAGCTTAGGAGCCTGTTAGCGTGTCATCCATCATGCGCCAGAGCAGATAAAAAAAACATAGAGTGCGGGGTATTAATAGAAACAGATCATGTGATTGCCCTCATATTACAAATGATAGTGGAGTCGGAACTACTTCCATACAAAACATATGGCCTTTATTGTCCATATACTGTGGTTCTATTAATGTGACAATAAGGTTCATATGTTTTATGTGGAAGAAGTGCTGGCTCCACTATCATTTGTTCCTGCAATACCCTGGGCACCTTCCAATATATTCAACTTTAATGGGGGTTTTTTCCTGGTCTGGAGGGGTTTGGGCTTGGTCCATGCAGTAGCTCCTAGACAGTGGGCTGTTTGCAGCGTCGAGCACACAGCGTTAGTGTGAGGAGTGGTGCACAGTAGTGTGCATGCAGCAGCTGCTCACTGAGCTTCAGACAGTTTTCTTCACAGATCAGAAGACACCGTTCTAAATATGTAAATTAGATGATCCTTGCTGTCCTGCTATTGGTTAATGGAATTGCATAAGTAATGAGAAAACCCAGCCTACATTTAGGGGCGGGCATTAGTGCCGTTTGGAGGAGAAATAAAAATATAATTTTTATACTGAAGCAAACTTTGTTTAAATATCAAAGTAAGTGGGATTAAATATGTAAACCTTTACCTAGCTGATGACATGTTTTTATTAGTTAAAAAAAAAAATATTTATAACCCTTTAAATTGCTGCATACCTAGGATTACATTTGTAATAGTTGTAAAAATTGTAATATATTCCTAAAATAACTCAGACTGGTACAGACTATAGGTTGGAAACCTAAATAGAAAGAACTTGTTGTATGGGAAACCAAAAAAGGACAGGAAGAAGCATCCTCTCTTCATCACACAATATTCATCCCAGTTTTTGCAAAGTATGTGATATTGTAAAGAAGTATTTGCCATTGCTACATGGTGATGATATACTCAGGCAAGTGGATGAGGAAGGATGCAGCTTTGTGTTCTTTAAGAGTCCAACTATTGGAAACATGGTTTCACCAAGCATGTTGAGGAGTGATACAAATAGGAGTTCATGCTTAAGTACAAATGGGACATTTAAATGTGGTAACAAATTGTGTAAGGCTTGTGACTGACTACCAAATAAGTGGCAATAATTTTGTTTCACATAGCACAGGGAGAAAATTCACTAAGAGGGGGTGAATTAATTGCTCCTCCACATATGTAGTTTACCTGGTTAAATGCATTGAGCATAAGATACAATATGTTGGTATGACTTCTAGAGAAGTACGTACAAGAATTAGAGAGCATTTAGGATATATAAAATATAACAATCCATGCTCTGCATTGGCTATGCATTTACAAGAGGTTCACAATAAAAATGTAGACACATTTAAGTGGTCAGCGATTGAAAAGATTCAAATGCCACTTAGGGGAGGAAATAAAATGAAAATGTTGTACAAGCGGGACATTTATTGAATACTCATATTGAATACACAGGAACCTAAGGGATTTAATTCAGAGTTTGACATTATTAATTATTGTGAGTAGAATTTGATTGATGCTTTATGCAACATTTTATTTAACCTCTAGTTATATCTCCCTGATGTATCCAATCTAATTTAATCCTATGTATGCAGATTTTTAAGTAGATCTTTACAGATGTTATAATCTACTATTGAGATTATTACATTACTTTTTCTGTTATGTTTGTATTTCTATTTTTGGATATATAATTATGTGTTAATATGTGTATATACACATATTAACACATAAATATATATGTATATAGTCATATACATATATATTTACAATTTGCTGCCATCACTGTGTGACTTTCTCCCTTTGCTGCACTAGTTCTCATGCTGTATCTCACGGCATGAGTGCGAGGCTCAAATTGGAGCCTATGGAAGTGCACTCTCATGAGCTCAATGCATCCCAGAAATGCAAAAGCGAGCTTGCGTTTGTATTTCGCTCAACTTGTAATACCAGCACACATTTGCGTGCACTGGTATTACTCAGTGGAGAGCAAATATCGATTTTGCAAAAGTGATATATTGCGCTCCACTTGTAATCTAGCCCTTATTGTTTAATAGTAGAACTGCCTTAGTTACAATTGTACTTGAAAAGGAAATATGTCTGCTGTGTGCACTCAAATAATGTAGTCACGTCTGCTCAGAGTAATTACATCAATGACAGCACTTTGAGCAGGCGTGACTAGGTAATGGGACTGCACAAAAGCTATCAGTATAGCTGTGGTACATTTTTACAATACATTTATTGGTAATAGACATATGTGACAAATATTTGCCTAATCAAATATGAAATGAGCTAATGAGTATTTCATATTCGACTATTAAGTCCCTGTAACTGTTTAACTCTAAGATTTTTATTAATGGTTGTGTTTCAAAATGTAAAACAAGTTTTACACTGATCGCTGATATTATATCAGTACAGCTAAGTATTTTAATTGTTAGTTGTAATATTCAAAAGATAAGACAGTGAAGTGTTAAATGTAGAGCAAACACCTTGTAATTACTTTATTTTTCTGCAGCCTACCAATAGATTAACATATCATCAGAGTCTGCAAAATCAATGGAAAAGATTAACACCTTGTTTGGCACAATTGTTTTCTCAGTGGACACAACTAAGATTTTAATCCCCTCTCTCATCCTTTTTCGCCTTGACTACTGCAACTCTGTCCTCTCTGTTCTCCCTAGTTGCCACCAAGCTCCTTTGCAATCCATAATGAATGCCTCTGCTAGGCTCATCTTCCTTACACGTCTTCATCTGCTGCACCTCTCTGCCAATCCCTTCCTCTTGCCTCCAGGATTAAACACAAAATTCTGACTCTGACATACAAGGCCCTCAACTGCACTGCTCCCCCCTATATCTTAGTTAGACCTTGTCTCCAGATACTCTCCCTCCCGTCCCCTTCACTCTGCTCATGACCTCCTACTCTCCTCCTCTTTTGTTACCTCCTCACATTCTCATTTACAGGACATCTCCAAACTGGTTCCCATCTTGTGGAACTACCTGACTCACTCCACAAGACTCTCCCTTAGTTTTGAAAGCTTCAAGCGCTACCTAAAGATTCTACTGTTCAGGAATGCATACAACCTACACTAACCTTTCCTAATACCAGTTTCTCTCCTCCATTACTATCTGCCATGAACCCCCTTAGCATGTAAGCCTAGGAGCCCAACTTTGTGCAGATCACTGTCATAAGAGCTGACTACCAGTGTGACTTTCGTTAGGGTCCTCTACCCATTTGATCCCTATAAATGTTATCTTGTATAGCGCCTATGTTTATAGCGCTACGGAATCTGTTGGCGCTCTACAAATAGTCGATAATTATAATAACCGATAACAATGGTCACATGACACCCACCATTTTCCTTATTTGGAGGAGCCAAACGGAACTTGAGACTGGACATGATAAGGCCTCAACACAAATGGTAAGATTATAAACGGCAAATTAGGGAGAGAAATGAGGAAAAGTTAGTTTTGTGAAGCGTCCCATGTTCCCTTTCAGTTTTTAGAATTTTTTAAAAAATATATAATTTTAAGACAAGGAAATCATGAAAATATATAACTACACATACTCAAGCATTTTATATTAACATCAAAAGGTGTTTACTGTCCATTTGACTAAGGCTTGGTACTTATCTTCCCAATGTGGAAACAGTTTGCAGCAAATTACAGAACAGACTAGTAAAACCCTAAAAACATTCAACTTTGGAATAATTTTTAATCAAAATTATTCAAGATCCATATATGATCCAATGGTTCTCATTCTAATTCACCAGGTTATTTTTGGCTCAGTTTTCTAATTCATTTCTATTTGAATAATCATCCATTTGTTTTGATATCCTATCATGTGTACTTTATTTCCTGTTTATTAAGTACAAACTGTACAATGATATTCATACTGTTTTATAGGCAGTACACAGATCTTCATTTACAGAAATTATAACAAGCCAGTGGGATGTCACTTGATCATCAAAAAAAAAACAACAACAAAAAACATTCGCCTAGATTATGAGTTTGGCGTTAGCATTAAAAAGCAGCGTTGAGAGGTCCCAACGCTGCTTTTTAACGCCCGCTGGTATTACGAGTAAGGCAGGAAAGGGTCTACCGCTCACTTTTCTTCCGCAACTCGGGGCTACCGCAAATCCCCTTACGTCAATTGCATATCCTATCTTTTTAATGGGATTTGCCTAATGCCGGTATTACGGGTCTTGAAAGAAGTGAGTGGTAGACCTTCTCCTGGCAAGACTTCTACCGCATTTAAAAGTCAGTAGTTAAGAGTTTTATGGGCTAACGCCGGAAGATAAAACTCTTAACTAAAGTGCTAAAAAGTACAGTAACACCCATAAACTACCTATTAACCCCTAAACCGAGGCCCCCCACATCGCAAACACTAAAATCATTTTTTTTAACCCCTAATCTGCCGACTGGACATCGCCGCCACCTACATTATACCTATGAACACCTAATCTGCTGCCCCTAACATCACCGACACCTACATTATATTTATGAACCCCTAATCTGCCGCCCCCAACGTCGCCGCCACCTACCTACAATTATTAACCCCTAATCTGCCAACCGGACATCGCCACCACTTTAATAAATGTATTAACCCCTAATCTGCCACCCCCCATCCGCTACTATATTAAAGGTATTAACCCCTAAACCTAAGTCTAAACCTAACCCTAACCCCCCTAATTTAAATATAATTTAAATTAAACGAAATAAATTTAACATAGTTAAATAAATTAATCCTATTTAAAACTAAATACTTACCGATAAAATAAACCCTAAGCTAGCTACAATATAGACATCCAGACCGGCAGAAGTCTTCATCCTATCCGGGCAGAAGAGGACAACCAGACCGGCAGAAGGCTTCATCCAAGCGGCATCTTCTATCTTCTTCCATCCGACGAGGAGCGACTCTATCTTGAAGACATCCGGCGCGGAGCATCCTTCCAGCACGATGACTACTCGACGAATGACGGTTCCTATAAATGACGTCATCCAAGATGGCGTCCCTCGTATTCCGATTGGCTGATAGGATTCTATCAGCCAATCGGAATTAAGGTAGGAAAAATCTGATTGGTTGATTTAATCAGCCAATCGGATTGAAGTTCAATCCGATTGGCTGATTGGATCAGCCAATAGAATGCAAGGTCAATTCTTTTGGCTGATCCAATCAGCCAATCGGACTGAACTTCAATCCGATTGGCTGATTAAATCAACCAATCAGATTTTTCCTACCTTAATTTCAATTGGCTGATAGAATTCTATCAGCCAATCGGAATTTGAGGGACGCCATCTTGGATGACGTCATTTAAAGGAACCGTCATTTGTCGAGTAGTTGTCGTGCTGGAAGGATGCTCTGCACCGGATGTCTTCAAAATGGAGTCGCTCCTCGTCGGATGGAAGAAGATAGAAGATGTCGCTTGGATGAAGCTTTCTGCTGGTCTGGATGTCCTCTTCTGCCCGGATAGGATGAAGACTTCTGCCGGTCTGGATATCCTCTTCTGCCCCATCGGATGAAGACTTCTGGCCGGATAGGATGACCACTTGTGCCCGGTTGGGTGAAGACGGCTCAAAGTAGGGTGATCTTCAATGGGGTAGTGTTAGGTTTTTTTAGGGGGTATTGGGTGGGTTTTAGAGTAGGGGTGTGTGGGTGGTGGGTTGTAATGTTGGGGGGGTATTGTAATTTTTTTTTTACAGGTAAAAGAGCTGATTACTTTGGGGCAATGCCCCGCAAAAGGCCCTTTTAAGGGCTATTTGAAATTTAGTATAGGGTAGGGCATTTTATTATTTTCGGGGGCTTTTTTTTATTAGGGGACTTAGATTAGGTGTAATTAGTTTAAACTTCTTGTAATTGTTTTTTTTGTAATTTAGTTTATTGAATTTAATTGTAATTAATTTTAGGTAGTTTAGGTAATTTATTTAATGATAGTGTAGTGTTAGATGTAATTGTAACTTAGGTTAGGATTTATTTTACAGGTAATTTTGTACTTATTTTAGCTCGTTAGTTATTAAAATAGTATAACTATTTTATAACTATTGTACCTAGTTAAAATAAAATAAATACAAAGTTGACTGTAAAATAAAAATAAATCATAAGTTAGCTACAATGTAACTATTAGTTATATTGTAGCTATCTTATGGTTTATTTTTATAGGTAAGTATTTAGTTATAAATAGGAATAATTTATTTAATTGTAGTTATTTTATTTAGATGTATTTAAATTATATTTAAGTTAGGGGGGTGTTAGGGTTAGGCTTAGGCTTAGGGGTTAATAACTTTATTATAGTGGTGGCGACGTTGGCGGCGGCAGATTAGGGGTTAATTAATTAAATATAGTTGCGGAAATGTTGGGGGGGGCAGATTAGTGGTTAATAACTATAATGTAGGTGTCGGCGATGTTAGGGGCAGCAGATTAGGGGTTTATAAGTATAATGTAGGTGGCGGTGGTGTCCGGAGCGGCAGATTAGGGGTTAATAGTATAATACAGGTGGCGACGATGTCGGGGGCGGCAGAGTAGGGGTTAATAAGTGTAATATTAGGGGTGTTTAGACTTGGGGTTCATGTTAGGGTGTTAAGTGTAAACATATTTTTTCTTTCCCCATAGGAAACAATGGGGCTGCGTTAGGAGCTGAACGCTGCTTTTTTGCAGGTGTTAGGTTTTTCAGCCAGCTCGCCCCATTGTTTCCTATGGGGAAATCGTGCACGAGCACGTTTATCCAGCTTACCGCTACCGTAAGCAACGCTAGTATTGAGGTGAGATGTGGAGCTAAATTTTGCTCTACGCTCACTTTTCTGCGGCTAACGCCAGGTTTAAAAAAACCTGTAATACCAGCGTTTGCTTAAGGGAGTGGTGGGAAAAAAAAGGAGTAGTGAGTAGTGAGAGTTGTAGATGGAGAGATAGTAAAAGTGATTCATGAAGAGATAGAGTGATAGATGTCAAGATAGTGTGATAGGTAGAGAGATAGTAAGGGTGATGGATGGAGAGACAGAGAAATGTATAGAAGTAGAGATTATGTGACTGATTGGACATATAGTGATAGACAGAGATATAGTAAGAGTAATAAAGGGAGAGATAGTGCCAGTGATAGACAGAAAGATAGCAACAGTGGTAGAGAGATAATAAGAGTAATAAAGAGATAGTAAGAGTGAGATAACAATATTGAGAGTGACAGAGAATTAGGGCCCGACTCTAAAATGCTCTCTGGTCTAGTGAGATTCTGGGGTTGTTTTAAAGGCAATTTTTTCCTTGTATCTCATTGAGGGGAGCTCACTAAAAAAAAAATTTTTTGTAAATATATTTTTATTTATTGAATGAGTCTTCACAGAAAGGGTTACAGAATAAAGTACACGTTTGACGCAAACAATTTCAAATAAAGTCTGCGGTCTATACAGTTTAGGAAAGGTGTTATGCAAAGCAGGCAAAGCTTAAAGAGTATGTCTAAAAGTTGTCTTAGCAGCTAGTAAGAAAACTAAAAACAAGGCATACTTAAAGGATAAATAAACAATATGTAAGTGTAATTTTAATTGGTCCATCTTATACACCTTCCCAAAGACTCATAGAAAATAAAAAAATAAGAGAAAACTAGGGAAAAGAAAGAGGGAACAACCAAAAATAGTAGGGAAGGTAGAGGTGAAGGGAAACCAGTCAGATAGGAGAAAATCAGATTAGGATAAGGAGTCATCTATCCAAAGGTAAAATACTTGCTTAGTTTATCTGTGGCAGGGTGGTTGTATCTGGTGAGTTTATTGTATCCCAGTAGAATTTAATATTGTGAAACATATCTAATCTATTTGTTTTATAGTAAAAGTATTCTTTTAAATCTAACAGTTCTTGCGTCCTTTTCTTCCATTCTGAGTATGTGGGTATGGAATTATATTTCCAATATCTTGCAAGTAATGATTTTGCCCCATTCATACACATTTGAAGGAGCTGTGTATGTAGCCTACAAGTGCGTCTTGGTCTATCATTGAACAGAACTATCTGAGGTGTGAGTTTAAATGAGGAATTAATAAGCGGGTTTAAAGTCTTTTCTAAAGAGGTCCAAAAAGTAGACAACTTAGGGCAGAACCACCAGATATGGGTCATATTGCCTACTTCCCCACACCCCCTCCAGCACTGGGGAGAAGCGTTACAGAACAGTAATTTTATTCTGGACGGAGTCAAATACCACCTAGATAAAATTTTGTAGTTAATTTCAAGGATTTGGGCTGATGAGGAGGATTTGTGTGTGAATTCGAAAAGTTTAGTCCAGTCTTTCTGGAATATATCCATTGTGAGTTCTTCTTGCTAACCACGGGTGAAGGTAGGTACGTGTTTATATATATACAGTCATCTAAAATTCTTCTAGAGGCAGCAAGCGTGCCTTTCAGGGCAATAGTCTTTCTACAAATTTTCTGGGGAGGATCTGTGAGGTGAGTGTGTCAAAAGGTGATGTAACTGAGAGTACTTCAGCCAGTGAGTGAATATGCCTCCTATAATGTCTGAGAGATCCTGTCTAGCTTTTAGTTTCCTTTGTCGCAGAAAGTCAACTAAGGGGCTGAATATCCTAAGTCGTTGTATTGGGTGCTACCCTTTGTGCCTAATATACTCGATAAAAGTTCCATATTTTGAAACACTGGGAACATCAGGGAGAAAGGGGATAAGAATATGCCTCCTAGAATGTCTGAGAGATCCTGTCTAGCTTTTAGTTTCCCTTGTCGCAGAAAGTCAACTAAGGGGCTGAATATCCTAAGTCGTTGTATTGGGTGCTACCCTTTGTGCCTAATATACTCGATAAAAGTTCCATATTTTGAAACACTGGGAATATCAGGGAGACAGGGGATGAGACTCCCGGGATTCGAATAAGAATGTTATTCCAAGTAGAGAAGATGTGTTTGTATAAGGGAGATAATCTAATTGTTGTTGGTTGGCAACTAGGAGGCAACCATCACAGAGGGCCCATGGATGGAGTTTTGAGGATTTGTGAATCTAATTAAATCCAAGCCTTATCTTGGAGTTTTGTGTGCCATTCTAGTATGCGTTGTAAAATGTTTGCTTAGTAATATCAACATATGTGAGGTAGTCCTATACCTCCCATTCTTTTAGCTCTAGTATGTTTCTAGCTATTCTAGGTTTGTTAGCGCCCCAAATGTAATTGCTAAGAACTTTTTGTATTTGTGCAAGGTATGATTTGAGATGAGCGATTGGCACTGTTTGGAGTATGTATAAGATGTGTGGATGTAGAGACATTTTAACTATTTGTAAGTTTGGCAAACCTTTTTGATGCTCTGCAAAAGCGGTTGGAAGTTAGCTGAGTATAAAGAGGATAGTTTGGGCGTTAGTGTTATGCCTATATATTTTATATTGTCTTTCTGCAATTGGTAAGGGCATATTTTAGAGAATTCCCGTAGTCTCAAAGGAGACAAATTGATGTTTAATATATTCGATTTTTGGCAGTTAACATGGAAATGTGAGATTTCTCCAAATCTACGGAACTCAACAATGGGCGAAGGGATTGTAGTGGATCAGTAAGAGTAAGCAGAATGTCACCTCTAAATAAGCTAATCTTGGAATTATCTGGACCTACTGGGATACCTATAATTTGGTGATTTAATATGACATGGGCATTGGGATTGCAATATAGAATAAATATTCTGTTAATCATATAGGAACAGAACCCGAAGCGTCCTAGTGTAATTTTAAGATACTGCCAATTGAGTCTGTCGAATGCTTTCTCCGCGTCAGTTGAGACCAGGACCATCTCCATATTTTGTGCTGTGGCATAGTCAATCAGGTGCAATGTCCTGATTGTATTGTCCCTGGCCTCCCGACGTGGAACAAAGCCAACCTAGTCTACATGAACAAGTTGTGGTAGATATTTGTTTATTGTATTGGCTAGGATTTTAGCATATATTTTTGTTTCGTAATTTATTATGGAAATAGGTTGGTATTTCCCAGGCTCTTGAGGGGACTTATCTATTTTATGAATAAGGGTGACATGTGCAAAAAGCATATCCTGTGAGAATGAACCGTTATGATCAATGGACTTGAAAACGTTAGTCAATTGGGGGGCTAGGATTTTTTTAAACATTTTATAATAGACATTAGAGAAGCCACCTGGCCCTGGGCTTTTTTTGATTTGGAAGGGAATCGATCACTCTAATCACTTTTGTAACATCAATTGGAGCCTCGAGGAGCACAGATTCTTCTTGCGATAGAGAGGGTAATTCTGCTTCTGACATATATGATTCAATTTTTTGGATATCGTGGAGGTTTGCTATAGGGGGGAGGTTATACAACTTTTGATAGTAATCTTTAAATATCAATTCTATCCCTTTGCTATCTTGTATGTTGGGGTGTTCGGGAGTGGAAAGGCTATGAACATAGGAGTTAAGCTTTTTTTTGCCAAAGAGCTCTTGCCAAAAGTGTTCCTGCCTTATTCCCTTCGTTAAAATAGATTTTTTTTAAGAAAGAAGGAACCTCTCTGTGCTTCTTCATACAGGAATGTATTAAAAGCAGATCTAGCTTTAGTCAAGTCAAGTTAAAGCGTGTTTAGCCTCTAGGTTCTGTAGTGTTTTAAATAAGGTGTTATATTCTAATCTCTTAGACTTCACTAATTGCGCTTTATGTTTAAAGACTTTGTTGGTTGGTTGGTTTAAAAAAAGGTAGTCAATTCTGGAATGAGATTGTTACGGGTGTGAGAAGAATGTGAACTGCTTACTTTGTGAATGCTATAGTCTCCAGACATCGATAAGCGATTGTAGTTTTGAGTTAATTATCTGAAGTGTCAATGTTGGTAGGCTACTGTGGCCTTGCGAACAGTCTAGGACAGGGGACAGGGCTAGATTAAAGTCTCCCTCTACGACAACAATCCCCCGTAACATAGTCATGAGCAAATTGAGTGTTTTCTTAAAAGATTTTGCCTGGTTTTTGTTTGGTGCATATATATTAACTAATGTCACTGTTTGATTAAAAAGAAGGCCAGTAAGAATTAGTAATCTACCCTTGTCATCCTGATATTTGGAAGTTAGTTGGAAAGGTATACGTCTATGAAATAAAATGCCTACTCTGATTTTTTTTCCGTGTTGTGATTGAAAAAACCTAATGGATAAGTGCTGGAGGAGCATGCAGGGACTTGTCCTTGATAAAAATGTGTTTCCTAGATATAAATTTTATCCCTCCCTTGTCTACGGAACCAATTCAGAGTGACTGATCACTTAGTAGGGGAGTTTAACCCTTTCACATTTGGGGAAAAAAATTTATGTTATGACCATTCATGTCTCATGGGAAGCATGTGCATCAGAAGTTCTGAAAAAGTGTAAGTGATGACTTTCTGGTGTGTAGTGTATAGTAATGGGTACTTACAGTTTGCAGCATCTACTACTATGCGGTGATAATAGACCAGAGATGAGGTGTGGAAGAAAAGAAGGTGGAGAAGGAGAAAGTGATCGGTTTCCTAAAGAGAGATAGGTATTAATCTGCTAATAAAAAAAAACAGTATGAGTGCATAAATATAGCACAAGTATACAAACATTATTAAGTGATAGCAATGAACAATAAACAATTGAATTACTCTAGTACCAAAAATTGGGGTGGGGAATGTAGCTCTTTTAAATAAGAGCTGAGTTCAAGGTGGGCAATCTTATAATATTTAACTATGTGAGATGTAAGAGTTCTATGTGATTATTTACTATGCGGCCTATAAGTTGTTAGTGTGTCTTGAAACTGAAATATGAAAAAACATTAAACTGGTGAGAACATAGTAATATTTTAATGAGTATTTCCTCATAAGGATATTCCGTTTAGGAACTCCGGATTATGAAGTCTAGTTTCTCCATTTAACATTTAGTGAAAAGACCATATGGGTCCTAATGTAAAGTCTAGGATCTTAGGTTAAGGGTACAACAACGCTAACTATAAGCCAAAGACTTGTTGAGAAACATCCTTAATTATTATAAACACAGGTAGCACTTAATATGCAGGATCTTATACTCAGTTGGGTCCTTATATTGCAACATAAGGTTGTAAAACTAAGATCTTCTATTGGAAGTCCATGACATGACCTACAATGTGTAATAAGGAAACTTGTTGTCCACATTGTGATCTCCTGATTGCAGTTTTAAATTTCAATCATTAAAAAAAAAAAAAGGAGTAAGGCTTCTATAATACAGCTACATCAAAGTATATCTTGAAGTCTCAAGCAAATATTGAGGTGAAGAGAAGTCCAGGTGTCCATTTGGACATAAGTGTAGCTTCCTTTAAAGAAGGACAAAATTAAAAAAAAAAATATTCAGCAGCGACTTCTATGCCTCAAGTGAAAGGGTGTGATGTTAAGGATCCCTTTGATGAATCAGGGCTGTTTCTGTTTCTTTTCCTATTCACTTTGGTCCAGCTCTGTCGTTGGGGTCTAGGTGGATGAGCAGTCGATGGTGCATCCATTCTGGAATCTTCGTTCAATTTAGATAAGGAAGGAGTCACAATGTTTAAGTTCTTACAAAAGATCTCAATGTCATCAGGTGTCTTGTATGTGAACACCTGCGATCCACGTATAACTTTCAGGCAAAATGAGAAACTCCATCTATACGGGATCTGTTGAGCTTG
The DNA here is from genome assembly GCF_027579735.1 of Bombina bombina. Taxonomy (NCBI): domain Eukaryota; kingdom Metazoa; phylum Chordata; class Amphibia; order Anura; family Bombinatoridae; genus Bombina; species Bombina bombina. The sequence continues at coordinate 576,569,959 of NC_069499.1, forward strand.
TAAGTATTGAGTCAGATACCTAGTTTTTTTTCTTTTAGCAAGAGTTAAAGGACTACGGTCTGCATAAATTTGAAGTTGTGCTCCTTCGAAGGGATATTTTGAGTCTTCCTGGCTGCTATAAAGATCTTTTATTTGTCTTTATATGATTGAAATTTCAGGATGACATCTCTGGGTGGGTCAGAGTCTCTAGGTGGAGGTCTAAGCACTCTATGAGCCCTATCTAGAGGCAATGTGGTTTCTGTATCTGAACCAATAAGATGATGAAAAAGGTTTTGTAGGTAGGCATCCAGGTGCTGTGGCTGGATAAGTTCAGGTATGCCCCTGATGCAAAAGTTCTGCCTCCTACCTCGATTGCCCAAATCTTCCACATGATATTGCACATTTTCATTAGTGGTATATTGTTGATGAATTTGTCTCTACATGGTGTCAAATTCAGTGTTTAAATGTTCTGTACCTTCCTCAAGATAGTCAAATCTATCTTCTCAGGAACAGCAATGCATGTCAGGGGCCTAGATGGTAATTGGTAGCTGCACACATAAGCATCCTGTTATTAGCTCACCAGAGGTGTCCAGCTAGTTCTCAGTACTGAATTGCTGCTCCTGAGTCCTGAGCCTTCAATGGTTTACTCTCAAAAAAAGTTTTCAAGAGAATAAACAAATTTGAGAATATAAATAAATTGGAAAGTTGTTTAAAATTGCATGCTCTATCTGAATCAGGAAAGTTTAATTTTGACTTTAGTGATACTTTAACATTACTAAGAGCAAGAAAGAAGTAAAAGTGTTCTGCTTAAAATAATATTTTGTACAAAATTGTCCCATATACTATATTATAGTTAACATAACTATATGAATTATATGAATTATATCAAATAAATTTTTGTTATGAAATTTCTGCTGAGTTTTTAATTGAGTAACTAGTTAAACATCATTTATAAAAAGTGGCGATTTTGCCACAAATAAGGAAAACTGCAAAATTATATACAATTAGAGTTTCTAAGCACTTGAGCACTAATAATTTTCATATGATGAGTATTACTCTTTTTTTTATATTTATAGATTGAAAATAATCAGTGACAAAAAATGTAAAAAAAATGTAAGTGACGCACGTTAACTTTCAAACTCTCAAATAATAACATACATTTCTATTGATGTAAACTGCAGTTCAATAGATAAAACCACATGTAAATAAGTTAATCCACTGGACAATATTATTTAGCAACATGTAAATGTTGCGAGCAAATATTTATTATTCAAATGATCCTGTTGTGTTTTTATATTATTTTTGTACCAGGAAAAAAACTACTGATATCAGTAATTTAAGTATAAAAATTAATATTAGCCAATTAAATAATGCAGCTCAGTTTTAATGTCCCTACCATTTATAATATTACATCAATACTACATTGAGTGCCAAAAGGATATTTATTTATGATTTTTCCTTTATTTTTCTTTCACTAACACGCCTTAGCTTGCCGATACTTAAACGTCTGTTACATAACCTTGGATAAGACGGTAATGCTTCCTTCTTACAGTGTTTAAACTGGTTCATCTTATTCTTTAAATAACTAAAATACTAATCTTTAAATTTAAAAACAATTATCCAGTACATTTAAAATTAAGTTTAGCACACTGTTAAAAATGCAAAAACAGTATTACAATATTTTATTTCAGTAAATTATTATTTTATTTTACTTTCGTAAATCTACTTTAAAAATGAGATTATAATATTTTAAATATAGTTTTTTTTCATTTGTTTAAAATGTCATTAAAATATAGATAATTGCTTTTAGATACATTTTAATAACTTAACATTCAAAGACCATTCAAATTCCATAAACAATGTATTACAATATATAAAAGTAAAAATAGTAGAAAATATTTCAGTACATTATTTTATTTTACTTTGTAAACCCACTTTAAAACCACATACTTAAAAGATAATTAAATATAGGCCTTTTCCATTTTGAATAATAATTCATTTTCATATTAAAAATAATAGATCACTTCTTTTATATACATTTTAAGATTTGCTTATTTCACATTTAAGACCATGCCAAATCCACAAATTATGTATTACAATTTATAAAAGTAAAAATATATTATTTACTACTGAAGTAAAAAATATAGTTTTAAAAATATTCGAGCGATAATAACAGTAACACTGGAAATATTAACCAAAGTAAAAGGCTCTAGTAAAGTCATTGTGGCTCCTCACAGAGGACTTCTTAAACCACAATTCTTATAAACAATTCTACCATTGAAACTAATGAGCCACTTCATCTCACTGTATAGAACAGGCTATATTACAAACATTAGGGATTAAAATTTAAGTTAAGTGCTTGTATGTCTGTATCTACTTTTTTACTAGAAACAGAAATTTATTAGCAATAATCTGAAAACTTAGACCAATTGTTTGTCTTATGGTTTTAAATTCTCACTGTACAGAATGAAATATATTACAAACATTAGGGATTAAAAGGTAAGCCCAGTGCTTTTGTGCCCTTATACTTTATCTACTTTTTACTTGAAACAGAATCTTGTCAGTGCACAGTAATCTGAGAACTTAGAACAGTTGTTTTCTTATGGTTTTAAGTTCTCACTGTACAGAACAGAATGTTACTAACATTAGGGATTAAAATGTAAACCTAGTGCTTTTATGCCCTTATACTTTATCTACTTTTTATACTAGAAACAGAATTTTATCAACACCCAGTAATCTGAAAATTTAGACCAATTTGTGATTTTTGTAATGGTTTATTAATATAGGGAGGCCATGTTGGTTGTTAGTTGGGTTTCTACCTTTTGTTTTTCTGTCCAGATGCTCAAGAAAATAGAAAGAAATTTGCTATTTTTATTGCTCAGACAAGGACTCTGATTAAAACAAAAGAGAAGTTTTGGTACATCGTTTTGTAAAGGGAAAGCAACTCCTTCATGTTGGAGAATGTTTATTGATTATAAAAAATATTACAAGTGCAATAGATAGCACAGAAAAATTATGCATGATCCTAAATTAAAAGTGAATGAGGTAAATACTGTAATCAAAGCATCTTAACATGGCCAAACTTTTTTTTAGAATGTCCTAAACTTTTCATTAAAGGGACAGTACACTGTAAAATTGTTTTTCCATTAATGTATTTTAAATGACTTGTTATACAAACTGCAGAGTATAAAATATTTGAGAAATTCCATTTTCATGCTTATTTGTGTATATGAAGTAGCTGATTTTGTGCTTTGAAACCACAGCCTATTACAATGGGTTGAACTTAAAGGTGCTATCAGATCTCATTATGTTCTATGTTTGTGTAAACAGACTTGCTTCCTTATTTTTTATTTGACTGGAACACCAAAGCTCAATACATAGATTGAACAATGGAAAATGATCATTTTATTACTTAACTATCCTGCATCCCACTGAGAGTGTAATCTCTTCTGCTGGCTGTGTATACTTAGGCTATTCAATAGCCTATACTCCAGTATTAATTTGTTCAGTGTAGGTGGCAATACCACAGGCTAAATCAGCTATTTTAAATGCTGAAATAGAAGCAAAGGAGCTACTTGTAACCAATTTAATACACTCTAGCAGGTTAAAAGGATCATTGGGAATAATTTAAAGGGGAGGTTCCGATCAGCCAATAGAATGCGAGCTCAATCTGATTGGCTGATTGGATCAGCCAATCGGATTGAACTTGATTCTGATTGGCTGATTCCATCAGCCAATCAGAATATTCCTACCTTAATTCCGATTGGCTGATAGAATCCTATCAGCCAATTGGAATTCGAGGGACGCCATCTTGGATGACGTCCCTTAAAGGAACCGTCATTCGGCTAGTAGGCGTCGGGAGAAGAGGATGTTCCGCGTCGGAGGTCTGCAAGATGGATCCGGAAGAAAGAAGATTGAAGATGCCGTTGATAGAAGACTTCATCCGGATCATGGACCTCTTCAGCTCCCGCTTGGATGAAGACTTCATCCGGATCATGGACCTCTTCAGCTCCCGCTTGGATGAAGACTTCAGCCGGATCATGGACCTCTTCAGCCCCCCGCTTGGGCTTGGATCAGGACATCGGAAGAGCTCTTCAGGACGGATCGGTGAACCTGGCAGGGTGAAGATAAGGTAGGAAGATCTTCAGGGGCTTAGTGTTAGGTTTATTTAAGGGGGGTTTGGGTTAGATTAGGGGTATGTGGGTGGTGGGTTGTAATGTTGGGGGGGGGTATTGTATGTTTTTTTTTTACAGGCAAAAGAGCTGAATTCTTTGGGGCATGCCCCGCAAAGGGCCCTGTTCAGGGCTGGTAAGGTTAAAGAGCTTTGAACTTTAGTAATTTAGAATAGGGTAGGGCATTTTTTTATTTTGGGGGGCTTTGTTATTTTATTAGGGGGCTTAGAGTAGGTGTAATTAGTTTAAAATTGTTGTAATATTTTTCTTATATTTGTAAATATTTTTTTATTTTTTGTAACTTAGTTCTTTTTTATTTTTTGTACTTTAGCTAGTTTATTTAATTGTATTTATTTGTAGGAATTGTATTTAATTAATTTATTGATAGTGTAGTGTTAGGTTAATTGTAGGTAATTGTAGGTAGTTTATTTAATTAATTTATTGATAGTGTAGTGTTAGGTTTAATTGTAACTTAGGTTAGTATTTATTTTACAGGTAATTTTGTAATTATTTTAACTATTTTAGCTATTAAATAGTTCTTAACTATTTAATAGCTATTGTACCTGGTTAAAATAAATACAAAGTTACCTGTAAAATAAATATAAATCCTAAAATAGCTATAATATAATTATAATTTATATTGTAGCTATATTAGGATTTATTTTACAGGTAAGTATTTAGCTTTAAATAGGAATAATTTATTTAATAAGAGTTAATTAATTTCGTTAGATGTAAATTATATTTAACTTAGGGGGGTGTTAGTGTTAGGGTTAGACCTAGCTTTAGGGGTTAATACATTTATTAGAGTAGCGGTGAGCTCCAGTCGGCAGATTAGGGGTTAATAATTGAAGTTAGGTGTCGGCGATGTTAGGGAGGGCAGATTAGGGGTTAATACTATTTATTATAGGGTTAGTGAGGCGGATTAGGGGTTAATAACTTTATTATAGTAGCGCTCAGGTCCGGTCGGCAGATTAGGGGTTAATAAGTGTAGGCAGGTGGAGGCGACGTTGAGGGGGCAGATTAGGGGTTAATAAATATAATATAGGGGTCGGCGGTGTTAGGGGCAGCAGATTAGGGGTACATAAGGATAATGTAGGTGGCGGCGCTTTGCGGTCGGCAGATTAGGGGTTAATAAGTGTAGGCAGATGGAGGCGACGTTGAGGGGGGCAGATTAGGGGTTAATAAATATAATACAGGGGTCGGCGGTGTTAGGGGGAGCAGATTAGGGGTACATAAGGATAAAGTAGGTGGCGGTCGGCAGATTAGGGGTTAAAAAAATGTATTCGAGTGTCGTCGATGTGGGGGGACCTCGGTTTAGGGGTACATAGGTAGTTTATGGGTGTTAGTGTACTTTAGAGTACAGTAGTTAAGAGCTTTAGAAACCGGCGTTAGCCCAGAAAGCTCTTAACTACTGACTTTTTTCCTGCGGCTGGAGTTTTGTCGTTAGAATTCTAACACTCACTTCAGCCACGACTCTAAATACCGGAGTTAGAAAAATCCCATTGAAAAGATAGGATACGCAATTGACGTAAGGGGATCTGCGGTATGGAAAAGTTGCGGCTGAAAAGTGAGCGTTAGACCCTATTTTGAGTGACTCCAAATACCGGCGGTAGCCTAAAACCAGCGCTAGGAGCCTCTAACGCTGGTTTTCACGGCTAACGCCAAACTCCAAATCTAGGTCTAAGTGTTCCCCTTTTATTTATACATTTATGTATTTATATGCAATGATATTTTGAGGAATGTCATTGTTCCTATATGCTTGTATAATTTGTGTTTTGATGTGGAAATGAAAACCTCCCTAATCTAGTCAAATCGTAAATTATTGCTGCTAACTAAAAATGGTTTAAATGTCAACCAAAGATGTACTAAGATCTTGACAGTGGCACTCCAAAGAACAAAGTGTATTTACTTTTTCATTGATTTTGTTAGAAGCAAGGTTTTTTATATGTTCAAAGGCATTTGCAAGTCGGAGGATCTGTAACATGATTGGATAAGGGGTATTTGTGAACTGGCCAATCATGTATCCTCTTTGAAAATTTATTGGATAAGATAATCGCAAGTTTTTAGTGCCCCCTGTTTGTTCTGATAGTTTTATAGCAACTACAAATTAGCACTCTGTATTATTTGAGTGCCCATATGACTATCCTCAGGCACACATCCTGTCTAATGTGAAAATCTGTATTCGAGTCCCATGAATCACATGACCGGGGGGGGTGTTAGTCATCCAATGATGAACTAGTTGTGTAAGGCCGATCGTAGTATAGCTCACATTATTTTTATTTTATAAAAGAAAGTCTTCTATGTTTGCTGCTCATGCTCTATAGATCAGAGCCCAATATCAATGGCATTGTTGTAATTATTTTTTTAGACATCTGCTGCGCTATGGAGCATGAACGCAAAACCGATATACACTGTCAAACCTATGAGAAACGATTTCTAAATTGACATAAGCTATTACAACTAGTTCGTCATTGGACGTCTAACACACACCAGTGGCCACACAGGTGAGAATACATTTTGCAGCCCCCCCCCCCCCCTGAATTACATACCATCCCATTGCTAGTTAAAGGGATATGAAACCCACATTTTTAAATCATGATTCAGAAAGACCATGATATTTTAAGAAACTTTCTAATGAACTCCTATTATCAATTTTCTTTGTTCTCTTGGTATCTGTATTTGAAAAGCGGGAATGCAAGCTTAGGAGCCAGCCCAATTTAGGTTCAGCACCTGGGTAGAGCTTGCTGATTGGTGGCTAAATTCAAATCAAATAGCGGTAGTGCTGCATAGCAAATCAGACAGTGATTGTGCTGCATAGCAAATCACACAGTGGTACTACATCTATATCTACACATCTATAATATAAACACTGAAATGATATTAACATTGGCACACTGACCTCTTCTTCAACCCTGGTGTAAATTAAATCACAATAAGTGCTTGAGATGGTAAAATTAAATAATACAGGAATTCTCATCCGCCATCTACATATATATATAAATAAATAAAAAAGGGTATATATATATATATATATATATATATATATATATATATGTATATATATTCATTTACATATAGGTGTATGTATATATATATATATATATATATATATATAGGTGTGTGTATATACTGTGTATGTATATATTTATATATATATATATATATATATATGTATATGTATTTTTATATAAATGTATAGGTATAATATATATATATTGTGTGTGTGTGTGTATATATATATATATATATATATATATATATATATATATATATATATAGGTGTGCATATATATATATATATATATATATTTATATATATGGGTGTGTGTATATATATATATATATATATATATATATATATATATATATATATATATAAAACACGGAAGGGGACTGCACTCTCATACCGGACCGGGTACACATCCCATGACCCTGCAACATGCTCAGCCCTGGGTGCTCACGGGCACTCACAGGAAGCTGTGCTGTCCCCAGAGTCACAGGCAGTTAACCCCAGACAGGTCTGGGTGCAAGAACCATAGGGAAAATTACAAAACAAATTATTACAACACAGAGAGAAAGTCCAGCACTCACTTACAAGCTCTCAGCTAAGATTTAAAAGCAAAAATGGAAAGGTTAGTTACCGCATCTGGCCAAATGGGACAAGCCCAAGTAGCACGTCAAGGTCCTTTCCAATACCTGGGACCCTAAAACAGCCACACAATGCAAGCTCTCAAATCCAAACAAACTGGGAACAAGGGAAGGGTGCACAGGCTTATGTAATCACCTTAGACATATGCAAAACACGGAAGGGGACTGCACTCTCATACCGGACCGGATACACATCCTATGACCCTGCAACATGCTCAGCCCTGGGTGCTCACGGCACTCACAGGAAACTGTGCTGTCCCCAGAGTCACAGGCAGTTAACCCCAGACAGGTCTGGGTGCAAGAACCATAGGGAAAATTACAAAACAAATTAATACAACACACAGAGAAAGTCCAGCACTCACTTACAAGCTCTCGGCTAAGATTTAAAAGCAAAAATGGAAAGGTTAGTTACCGCATCTATCCAAATGGGACAAGCCCAGGTACCACGTCAAGGTCCTTTCCAATACCTGGGACCCTAAAACAGTCACACAATGCCAGCTCTCATATCCAAACAAACTGGGAACAAAGGAAGGGGGCACAGGCTTATGTAATCACCCTAGGCATATACAAAATACGGAAGGGGACTGCTCTCTCATACCGGACCGGGTACACATCCCATGACCCTGCAACATGCTCAGCCCTGGGTGCTCACAGGCACTCACAGGAAGCTGTGCTGTCCCCAGAGTCACAGGCAGTTAACCCCAGACAGGTCTGGGTGCAAGAACCATAGGGAAAATTACAAAACAAATTAATACAACACACAGAAAAAGTCCAACACTCACTAACAAGCTCTCAGCTAAGATTTAAAAGCAAAAATGTAAAGGTTAGTAACCACATCTGGCCATATGGGACAAGCTTTGGTACCACGTCAAGGTCCTTTCCAATACCTGAGACCCTAAAACAGCCACACAATCCAAGCTCTCATATCCAAACAAACTGGGAACAAGGGAAGGGTGCACAGGCTTATGTAATCACCCTAGGCATATACAAAACACGGAAGGGGACTGCACTCTCATACCGGACCGGGTACACATCCCATGACCCTGCAACATGCTCAGCCCTGGGTGCTCATGGGCACTCACAGGAAGCTGTGCTGTCCCCAGAGTCACAGGCAGTTAACCCCAGACAGGTCTGGGTGCAAGAACCATAGGGAAAATTACAAAACAAATTAATACAACACGCAGAGAAAGTCCAGCACTCACTTACAAGCTCTCAGCTAAGATTTAAAAGCAAAAATGGAAAGGTTATTTACCATATCTGGCCAAATGGGCCAAGCTTAGGTACCACGTCAAGGTCCTTTCCAATACCTGAGACCCTAAAACAGCTACACAATGCAAGCTCTCAAATCCAAACAATCTGGGAACAAGGGAAGGGTGCACAGGCTTATGTAATCACCCTAGACATATACAAAACACGGAAGGGAACTGCACTCTCATACCGGACCGGGTACAGATCCTATGACCCTGCAACATGCTCAACCCTGGGTGCTCACATGCACTCACAGGAAGCTGCACTGTCCCCAGAGTCACAGGCAGTTAACCCCAGACAGGTCTGGGTGAAGAACCATAGGGAAAATTACAAAACAAATTAATAAAAAACACAGAAAAATTCAAGCACTCACTAACGAGCTCTCAGCTAAGATTTAAAAGCAAAAATGGGAAGGTTAGTTACCACATCTGGCCATATGGGACAAGCTTAGGTACCACGTCAAGGTCCTTTCCAATAACTGAGACCCTAAAACAGTCACACAATGCAAGCTCTCAAATCCAAACAATCTGGGAACAAGGGAAGGGTGCACAGGCTTATGTAATCACCCTAGACATATACAAAACACGGAAGGGAACTGCACTCTCATACCGGACCGGGTACACATCCCATGACCCTGCAACATGCTCAACCCTGGATGCTCACATGCACTCACAGGAAGCTGCGCTGTCCCCAGAGTCACAGGCAGTTAACCCCAGACAGGTCTGGGTGAAGAACCATAGGGAAAATTACAAAACAAATTAATACAACACGCAGAGAAAGTCCAGCACTCACTTACAAGCTCTCAGCTAAGATTTAAAAGCAAAAATGGGAAGGTTAGTTACCACATCTGGCCATATGGGACAAGCTTAGGTACCACGTCAAGGTCCTTTCCAATAACTGAGACCCTAAAACAGCCACACAATGCAAACTCTCAAATCCAAACAAACTGGGAACAAGGGAAGGGTGCACAGGCTTATGTAATCACCCTAGACACATACAAAACACGGAAGGGGACTGCACTCTCATACCGGACCGGGTACACATCCCATGACCCTGCAACATGCTCAGCCCTGGGTGCTCACGGCACTCACAGGAAGCTGTGCTGTCCCCAGAGTCACAGGTAGTTAACCCCAGATAGGTCTGGGTGCAAGATCCAAAGGGAAAATTACAAAACAAATTAATACAACACACAGAGAAAGTCCAGCACTCACTTACAAGCTCTCAGCTAAGATTTAAAAGCAAAAATGGAAAGGTTAGTTACCACATCTGGCCAAATGGGACAAACCCAGTTACCACGCCAAGGTCCTTTCCAACACCTGGGACCCTAAAACAGTCACACAATTCAAGCTCTCATATCCAAACAAACTGGGAACAAGGGAAGGGTGCACAGGCTTTTGTAATCACCCTAGGCATATACAAAACATGGAAGGGGACTGCACTCTCATATCGGACCGGGTACACATCCCATGACCCTGCAACATGCTCAGCCCTGGGTGCTCACGGACACTCACAGGAAGCTGTGCTGTCCCCAGAATCACAGACAGTTAACCCCAGACAAGTCTGGGTGCAAGAACCATAGGGAAAATTACAAAACATATTAATACAACACACAGTGTTTTGTATATGTCTAGGGTGATTACATAAGCCTGTGCACTCTTCCATTTTTGCTTTTAAATTTTAGCTGAGATCTTGTAAGTGAGTGCTGGACTTTCTCTGTGTGTTGTATTAATTTGTTTTGTAATTGTGCCGGGCGGGCGGTATTGGTTGTTGGTCGCAATGGTCGGGACCATGGAGGGTGTACCATGTGCTGCGTGCACTATTACCAGTCCCAATAAAAAATCAGGCTGCTCCGCCTCTAAATTGTGCCCCCCTGCCTGGGGCGCTCTAAGGCGGTGGTTGCCTTATACCAAACGCCGTCCCTAAATATTGATGAATTATATTTGTTATTCTTTAAATTAGTTAGAGCATTCATTCAGATATTAATTTCATTCAAACAAAATGAATATCCACATTTTTCTTACAAAATGAGATTCATAACAATATGAATTGACATCCCTAGTAATTACTATCCATGGCCCTACACAAATCCAACTATAAAATTCTAGGGAGATTTAAAGCTGTCCTTGCCTGTCTCTTTAACCCCAAAAACTGGAAAAATTAAGAATGAAATTGCCTTATATCTTTCTTTTTTAAGTGGATCAGGATATTTTGCAATAACTACAACAGTCTAGGGAAAAATTATAATTTTAATCAGATTAAAGGGACAGTCAACTCAATATTAAACTTTCATAATTCAGATAGGACATGCAATTTACTTGTATCATAAAATTTGGTTTCTTTGTTGAAAGCTAAACCTAAGTGGCCTCAAACTGAATTCTAAGCCATTGAAGGCCACCTCTTATCTCAGTGCATTTTGACAGTTTTTAACACACAAGTTAACATGTGCCACATAGATAACATTGTGCTCACTCATGTGGAGTTATTTATGAGTCAGCACTGGTTGGCTAAAATGCAGGTCTGGCAAAAGAACTGAAATAAGGGGGCAGTCTTGAGGCTTAGATGCAAGGTAATCACAGAGGTAAAAATTGGATCAGTTGTGGCAAAATGGCAAGCCCAAATAGAAATACCCAGCTCTCAAGGTACTAACAAAAGGTGCAGCACCCAATTGGGCTGTTAGGGGCATACTGAGGTCAAATATGGTTATTCATAGTATCATACATAGTTTGAATGATTTAATGTCAGATTGATGTATTGGTCATATATATACACACAATGCAAATAGGCACATTACAAGAGTCACGGACAGGTTTGGTTCATTTAATTTTTGTTATATGATTCACATTTTATTATCCATGTTAGCAGAATGGAATAGAAATTCTCAACTACAGCTAAGTGAATACAGAACCATGAAAGACCAATGGGAAGCTGCTAGTGATTGGTTAGAACACTCTGAACACTCCCCCTATTGTTTATTGGGTATCGCCTCTTTATCGAACAGCCGCCCTATCATGTATTGGGTAGCGCTACATTGAATGGTAAAAAATACTCAGAATTTGATTGACACCGCAATGAGAACCGATCAAATGATTATATTTATGATTTAAATGTAAAATTGTAAACGTATGAGTTCTAATGTGGTACGAAATCACAAAATAGTGTAGATTGAAGATTTAGCAAGACGTGATCTGCTGATACTATCAGGAAGTCTATGAGAGCGCAAATATCATTGTTTTGCATATTTGGTTGCATATGTTTAGTAGCATTGTAGTTTTGCAAATGACGAAAATTGTATTTATGATGAGTGATGTTGTTTTGCCTATATATATTGAAAATTTTTAATTTTTAATGAAACAATGTGGCCGATGGATTGAGGTAATTGCCAAATAGTAACGTGTCATATAACTTATTGTGATTGGTTCAATATAGGTTTAAATATTAATCAAAGTGATAGTCAGATATTGTGAAATGCAATTCTGCTGGAAAGTACACTATAAGGTCAAAGTATGTGGGCACCCCTACTAATTATTGAGTTCGGGTGTTTCATTCACACCCATTGCTAACAGGTGCATTCAATCCAGCCATGAAATATCTATAGACAAAGTTAAAAAAAAATGAAATGGCATCCAATGACAGTGCTACACTTAAAGAGAAATTCAACCCACATTTTTTCTTTAATGATTTAGAAAGAGCATGAGATTTTAAACAACTTTCTAGTTTACATTTATTATCTAATTCGCTTCATTCTCTTGATATCCTTTGCTAAAAACGTATCTAGATAGACTCAGTAGCTGCTGATTGGTGGTTGCACATAGATGCCTGGTGGGATTGGCTCACCCATGTGCATTGATATTTCTTAAACAACGGATATCTAAAGAATGAAGCAAATTATATAATAGAAGTAAATGAAAATGTTGTTTAAAATTGTACTCTCTATCTGAATCATAAAAGAAAAATGTTAAATTTAATGTCCTTTTAAAGTCACTGAATTTTTCAGTATGGTCCATAATACTGCCAGTTTTTTTTTGATTTTTTTCTTACATTAGATGGTATTTGTATTCCGTCATTGGTGACTTTGAAAACAACTGAAATGTAAGATCTACAGAGCAGTTTTACCAAACTGGGCTCTTTATAGCCAACCAGTTCATCAACCTCTACGTATTTGAATTGCACACAAAATAAGGCCTAACATTCTTTCCATGCACAAGAGATTGCCATCTATATTTTACATGCAACTTTAGAATGTGTATCTCAAATTAAAGGGACATTTTTTTTTCTACATAGGCATCAGGGGAAAAAAAAATCTCATTTAAAACTGCGATATTGATAGCTAAAGTTGCATTGTGTTGCAGTCTAGAGATGCCCCCTTTAAAAAGCTTCTTGAGTGTTAATTGTTACCTATTTTGCTGTTACCAATTGGAATCAGATAATAATGAGCTTCTGCACTGATCTAGCAATCACCGTGTGACATGTATGAGGATCATGGATTTATAAATATAAATAAGTACATGTTTTTCCATAAGTGGATGTGTGATTAACTAGTTCCTATATTTGAGCATATTAACCAAGCATTATTGTAAGCATTAAATTGATTCTTGTGTAAATAGTCTGGAGATCTTCCCAGGGCCGGTGCTAGGATTTTTGGCCGCATAGGCGAGGTTATATTTTGCCGCCCCCCCCCACCTGACTACCTACCATTCAATTGTTAGTCTATGACAAACTGTTATAGAGATGTGCTAGCAAAATGTACAGTGTGTGTCAGTGTGTGTGAGTAGTGTATGTATGCCTGTATGTGTGCTTCTGTTTGTATGTGCATTTTCCTGTCTGTCTGTGCATGTGTGTGAATGTGTATGTGTGAGTGTGTGTAAGGTACCTCTCTATAACAAATCAATCAGTAGTAGCTCTGCCTAACAAATCAATCAGTGGTAGCTCTGCCTAACAAATCAACCAGTGGTAGCACTTAACAAATCAACCAGTGGTAGCTCTGCCTAACAAATCAACCAGTGGTAGCTCTGCCTAACAAATCAACCAGTGGTAGCTCTGCCTAACAAATCAACCAGTGGTAGCTCTGCCTAACAAATCAACCAGTGGTAGTTCTGCCTAACAAATCAACCAGTCGTAGCTCTGCCTAACAAATCAACCAGTGGTAGCTTTGCCTAACAAATCACTCAGTAGTTGCTCTGCCTAACAAATCAACCAGTGATTGCTCTTCATAACAAAACAAACAGTGGTTGCTCTGCATAACAATTCAAACAGTGGTTGCTCTGCATAACAATTCAAACAGTGGTTGCTCTGCATAACAAACCAAACAGTGGTTTTTGCCATTGAATATATATGTATGTGTATGTGCATGTGTAATTGAAATTCCATAACTATGGCAGAGAAATGAATATAATACATTTATTGCCAAAACATATTGGAGGTTCCTTGCTAAGCTTCTCAGTACCTTTTTGTCCCATTAGTGAGTAATACGGTATGGTGTAATTTACAAATGATGCCTGCTCCAAGAAGTAAAAGTTATAGCCAACAGCTACTGAAGGTGTTTCTTGCTAGGCATTACATAACTGGCTAAAAGCCTGAAATAGAAAAGTTACTGTATTTTGATTATATTGATAAACAAAGCAAAAAATTAATATTCAGATTATATTTAAATTTTAAAGTATGATTTTTATAACAGGTGACTTATTTATATGTAATAGGTGTGCACCAGAGCAAACAATGAACAAGTATGAAATGTGCTTCCTTAAAATGAAATCTGCTTGAAGAAGAGTATAATAAATTATAAAAGATAACTGTCCCAGATTTTACTTACTGCTTATTTGCTTTGATTTATGATAAAGTAAGTAGTACAGACATATTGCAATTTACAAGAGGTAAATATATTTAGATTTTTCTAACAATAACATATAGAAAAATTGTAACTTACCTGCTGCTGTTGTTGGCCCCTGTCTAACTCACTCTGACTCACACTGTCACGACAGTGCAAAGCCTCAGGCCGTGCATTCTGCCCGGCCCCCTTCCTCTTCAGTCTTAACTAACTAAAGTCTTCAGTACCGGTATGGGTGGGCGTCACTCATGTGAGTGTTTTAGTCACACAGCGCCAATTGTGAAAACAGAGTACTGGCCGTCTGGGTAGGCATCATGAGTGATGCAGTGCAGAGTGCAGACTCAGGGCTCCATGTACTAAGCAGTCAGGGAGCTGCCCGCAAATATTCTTGCGTCAAAACTCGCACACGGATATGTAAAAAGTCGTCAACTATGTTCAAACCCACATTTTTAAAACTGGCAAGCATACTTATTCACCAAACCTCGCTACCACTCAATTTTTCCACTGTAAAGAGACAGATTTGACCACCAACTCGCAATAAACTAATGTACTAAAAAATCTATTTATCTGCTCGTTACATTTTCCGCTACCACCTTGTTATTTTTGCCTCGCCACCTTTTAGGTGGCGAGCAAGGTACAAAGCAATAGGAAAGACAATGTAGACGCAGGTCTTGACCTATATAAAAGGCAGTAATATCATCATTGTACTTACATTGTTTATTTCTGCAGCTATGGAGACACTTTTCTATTTGTTTCTTGTCTGTGTGATGCAAATTCAGTCTAGAAGGCAGAATACTGAAGAAAATGTTGCTAATCGATTAGTTAGAAGAAGGAGAGTTTGTGTCCCCCGTGTATTCCTTCTGCCTTGATCATGAATCCATATTGCACTTGTATTGAGAGATAGAAGATTATTTGGAGCCGATGACAGCACGTTCACAAGCTATTCCGGGACTATTGAAACTATTAGTTGCATTGCATTTTATGGCAACAGGCTTCTTTCAGGCGGTTTCTAGCGTCATTATTGGAATAAATCAATCAGCATTTTCACGTCACTTAACAAAAGTCATAGAGGCTATGATGATTATTTTTCCAAGATATGTTTTCTTACCATCTACCCAAGGAGAATGGCAATCTATAAAATCTAATTTCTATAAGATGGCTGGGATTTCCTAGGGGCCATCGACTATACCCATGTTGCAGTAAAACCACTTCAAGCTCGTGAGGAGATCTATAGGAATAGAAAGCATTTCCATTCCTTTTATGTTCAGATGGTCTGTGACCCCAACATGAAGATAATCAGTGTCTGTTCAAACTAACAAGGCTCATGTCACGATTCATACATCTTAAGGCAGACTGGCTTATATCGGAAGTTTGAGGAAGGAGATATGCCCAAAGGATGGCTTCTAGGTAAGCATAAGTTGCATCTAATTTGTCTTTTTTAATTTCCATTTACATAAATTGTGCCAAATTTGTCTTCTGTAATTAAACTGTAATGTGTTGTATATTTTACATTGCTATCGTATTATTTGGAAATCATTCTAATGTAGTTTTAATATTTATATTTTATTTCCTATTAGGAGATGGAGGGTTCTCATGTACAGAATGGTTGTTGACTCCCTATAACAACCCACAATCCAGAAATCAAGTTTATTTTAATGAAGCACATTGATCTACCAGGGGGTTAATTGAGAGGACTTTCGGTCTTTTGAAAATGAAATTTCACTGTCTTGATCGTTCTGGCGGTGCAATGCAGTATGCACCTGAGAAAGTTGCTAGAATGATATTGGTTTGGAGCATACTACATAATATAGCAATTAAAAGAGGGTGCCCATTAGAGGAAGAAAACACCATAACTGCTGATGATTGGATCAAAAAATTATGTAGAGAACAACCTAATAGGCGTGGTATGGCAACAAGGGACATGGTGTCAGAACAATATTTTGAAGAATAAATTTGATGTCATAATTTTATTAATAAAAAACTCATTTATTTGATATATTAAAGATTCATTGATTGTTTATTTTTAATTTTTTTTTATAAATATATAAATTGATGAAAAATAACATATAGAAGACAAAAAGTAATCATGGTTCTCATCAACAGACAAAACAATGGAAACAAATCATGGTATCCAACAACTAACCAAAAAAAAAAAAAAATTAAAATGGTATGTATACTTCAAGGTATAAAAAAGGACTATTGATAAACAGTTAACTAGATAATGTTTTTATTCAATTATAAATGGTTCAAAATAGTAATTATAAATAATTTGTATGATACAGGTCATAAAAAAAACTGTTCTTTATTGAAAATATATTCTCTTTGTGACATAACAGTACTGTCTATAGCTTCTATAACTATTTTAGATAATGTTATTTGGTTTAGTTAACCTCTCAATAGCTGGTTAATCCATTTTAATGTCTCATTGAATATGACACTTAATTGATAGTCTATTCAAAATAAAAATTTAAGATTTCAGATAGGACTTTTCAAAAAACTTTAACCATGAAATTGTCTTTCTTTTATTGTTATTTAAAGTTATAACAACTCCTAGGTAGGCTCATATTCAAATTCCTAATCCCTTGAAGGCTTACTCTTAACACTTATTTTTTTATTAACTTAATTTTCTCTTCAATAGTTTGTGAAGTTCTTGTCGCTCATATAGATCAAACGTTGTCATTGTACATGTAATTTATGTAACATTAATCAAATTAGCTATTTGGAGGAAGCAAATAATGACAATCGTTGTGCTACAAATTCTAAATAAAGAAAACAAAAACATTTGTCAACAAATAATGCTAAAAATAATTGTTTACTAAAATATTAAAATTAATTAAAAAAAAATTGAATTTGTAACTTTGAAAATGTACTGTAACCAAAAAAACATTATCATATATAGAAACATATATAACACTTAATACTAAACCCAATTTCATTTTTTGATTACTTCAGATAGAGCAGCAATTTAGAGTAAATTTCTAATTTACTCCTATTAACAATTCTTCTTAGTTCTCATGGTATCTTTATTTGAAAAGCAGGAATGAACGATTAAGAGCATGACCATTTTAGATTCAGCACCTCGGTAGCACTTGCTTATTGGTGGCTAAACACACCAATAAGGAAGCGCTATCCAGGGTGCTGAACCGAAAATGGACTGGCTATTAAGCTTTCATTCCTGTTTTTTTTAAAATAAAGATACAAATATAATAAATAATAATTGACAATAGGAGTAAATTAGAAAGTTGATTAAAATTACCTGCTCTATCAGAATTATTCAATAAAAAAATTGGGTTTAGTATCCCTTTCAACATAAACAAAACAATTTTGTATTATTGAACATTCTATAAATTTATTTTTCAAACATTAACTTAATAGATACGTCAAAATATATATTAGTATTAGAAACATCGGCATTCTTCTTTAGTTGCTAAATATCACGATCATTGCACTAATGATTGACTTAACGATTAATGACGTCATTGTCAAGCAAGTTGCGTCCAAAACCTTTTAGTGCTGGGGAATTGGTAATATTAGTTTATTGGATGGATAAATATTTTCCAAAAAATATTGGGGGTGTAAGGGTAGTGAAACAGGAATACTGTGACAAAATAATATACAAGATGCTTCGAAGAATGCATAGGATTTCTAAAATTAAATGAACAAGACGTCAATGTCTTTGTAAATATAGTGACTTGAAGAGAAGCGAACCTAAGTACTGCAAGTCTATTAGAAGATTGATAAGGACATGTAAGTTTAATATATCTGTATATACAGTATATATATATATATATTAATATGTATATTTATATATATTTTTTGTTTTATTTTAATCAAAACATACAGTATAATGTAATTTTAACTGCGTCATCATTGACGATTAATCTACAATCATATTTTTCATTATTATTTTTTCTATTGTCGTATTGACAATTATTTAAATGATTCTGTTAATAGTATCAAATTATATAGATAGTTATAGTTGCATGCTCGATCGGAATCATTACATAATAAATTTGAATTTAGTGTCCCTTTAATTTAATTTAGAATGAACAGAATCAAAAGAATTTACTGTCATAGAACACTAAACATAAATGTATACATCATAACTATCTAATATTGTAAGCATGCTTAACACTCGGCTAGATTACGAGTTTTGCGTTATGACTGAAAAAGCCACATAACGCTGCTTTTTCACTACTGCTGCTATTACGAGTCTTGTAGGTACTGCTGTACCGCACACTTTTTTGGCCGTCACGCAACATAACTACCGCACTTTTTAAAAAGTCCTTTTTCAATGGGACTTCCACAGCTCTGGTATTATGAGTTTGCCTGTCTGACCAAAAAGTTAGCGGTACAGCCCATAACTACAAGATCCGTACTGTAAACTGAAAGTCAGTAGTTATGGGTTTTACGTTACAAAGCTGTACTATAAAACTCATAACTAAAGTGTCACAAAGTACACTAACACCCATAAACTACCTATTAACCCCTAAACCGAGGCCCTCCCGCATCGCAAACAATAAAATAAATTTATTAACCCATAATCTGCCGATCTGGACCTCGCCACCACTATAATAAACATATTAACCCCTGAACCACCGCACTCCCACATAGCAAACACTAGTTAAATATTATTAACCCCTAATCTGCTGCCCAATGTCGTTGCCACCTACATACACTTATTAACCCCTAATCTGCTGTCCCTAACATCGCCGCAACCTACATTACTGTTATTAACCCCTAATCTTCTGCCCCCAATGTTACCGCCACTATACTAAAGTTATTAACCCCTAAACCTCTGGCCTCCCACTTAACTAACACTAAATAAATATATTAACCCCTAAACCTAACCCTAAGTCTAACCCTAACACCCCTAACTTTAATATAATTAAAATAAATCTAAATACAAATTACTATTATACCTAAGTAATAACTATTTAAGACTAAATACTTACCTGTAAAATAAACCCTACACTATCTACAATATAACTAATAGTTACATTGTAGCTATCTTAGGTTTTATTTTTATTTTACAGGCAAGTTTGTATTTATTTTAACTAGGTAGACTAGTTATTAACTATTTACTAGCTACCTAGTTAAAATAAATACAAAGTTACTTGTAAAATAAAACCTAACCTGAGTTACACTAAAACCTAATATTACACTAAAATTAAATAAATTAAATTAACAAAATACATTTATCTAAATTACAAAAAATAATAAACACTAAATTACACAAAACAAAAAAGAAATTATGAAATATTTAAACTAATTACACCTAATCTAATAGCCCTATCAAAATAAAAAAGCCCCCCAAAATAAAAAAAAACCTAGCCTACACTAAACTGCCAATGGCCCTTAAAAGGGCCTTTTGCGGGGAATTACGCCAAGAAATCAGCTCTTTTACCTGTATAAAAAAATTCAAACAACCCCTCAACAGTAAAACCCACCACCCACACAACCAATCCCCCCAAAAAAACCTACCTAAAAAACCTAAGCTCCCCATTGCCCTGAAAAGGGCATTTGGATGGGCATTGCCCTTGAAAGGGCATTTAGCTATTTTCCTGTGCCCAAAGTCCCTAATCTAAAAATAAAACCCACCCAATAAACGCTTAAAAAAACCTAACACTAACCCCTGAAGATCCACTTACAGTTTTTGAAGACCGGACATTCATCCTCATCCAGCTGGGAGAAGTCTTCATCCAAGCGGGCAAAAGTCCTCAACGAAGCCGGGAGAAGTCTTCATTCAAGCGGCAAGAAGTCTTCATCTAGATGGCATCTTCTATCTTCATCCTTCCGACGTGGAGCGGCTCCATCTTCAAGACATCCGGCATGGAGCATCCTCTTCTTTCACTGGCTATTCAAGAATGAAGTTTCCTTTAAATGACATCATCCAAGATGGCGTCCCTTGAATTCCGATTGGCTGATAGAATTCTATCAGCCAATCAGAATTAAAGGGAAAAAATCCTATTGGCTTATGCAATCAGCGAATAGGATTGAGGTCGCATTCTATTGGCTGTTCCAATCAGCCAATAGAATGCGAGCTCAATCCTATTAGCTGATTGGATTGTATAGGTGTTATTAGTTTATATATTTGATCATTTCTTTTTTTTGTGTAATTTAATGTTTATTATCTTTTTAGATAAATGTATTTTGTTAATTTAATTGATTTAATTTTAGTGTAATGTTAGGTGTTAGTGTAACTTCGGTTAGGTTTAATTTTACAGGTAAATTTGTATTTATTTTGACTAGGTAGCTAGTAAATAGTTAATAACTATTTACTAACTAGTCTACCTAGTTAAAATAAATACAAACTTACCTGTGAAATAAAAATAAAACCTAAGATAGCTACAATGTAACTATTATTTATATTGTAGCTAGCGTAGGGTTTATTTTATAGGTAAGTATTTAGTTTTAAATAGGAATTATTTAGTTAATAATAGTAAGTTTTATTTCGATTTATTTTAATTATATTAAAGTTAGAGGTGTTAGGGTTAGGTTTAAGGGTTAATATATTTATTTAGTGTTAGTGATGTGGGAGGCCAGAGGTTTAGGGGTTAATAACTTTAGTATAGTCGCAGTGGCGAAGTTGGGGGCAGCAGATTAGGGGTTAATAAATGTATGTAGGTGGCAACGACATTGGGAGCAGCAGATTAGGGGTTAATACATTTATGTAGTTGGCGAAGACATTGGGGGCAGCAGATTAAGGGTTAATAAGGGTAATGTAGGTAGCAGCGATGTTGGGTTGCGGCAGATTAGGGGTTAATAAGTGTAATGTAGGTGTCGGCGATGTCGGGGGCAGCAGATTAGGGGTGTTTAGACTCGGGGTTTATGTTAGGGTGTTAGGTTTAAACATAAATTTTCTTTCCCCATAGGAATCAACGGGGCTGCATTACGGAGCTTTACGCTCCTTTATTGCAGGTGTTAGGCTTTTTTTTTTACCAGGCTCTCCTCATCGATGACTATGGGGAAATCGAGCACAAGCACGTTAAACCAGCTCAATTTTTTTCTTTCATGATTCAGATAGAGCATGCAATTTTAAGCAACTTTCTAATTTACTTTTATTATCAATTTTTCTTCGTTCTCTTGCTGTCTTTATTTGAAAAAGAAGGCATCTAAGCTAAGGAGTCAGCAAATTTTTAGTTCAGAACCATGGAGAGCACTTGTTTATTAGTGCTGTCCAATCAGCAAGGACAACCCAGGTTGTTCACCAAAAATGGCCCTGCATCTAAACTTACATTCTTGCTTTTCAAATAAACATACAAAGAGAATGAAGAAAATTTGATAATAGGAGTAAATTAGAAAGTTGCTTAAAATTGCATGCTCTGTCTGAATCACGAAAGAAAAAAATTTGGGTTCAGTGTCCCTTTAATAGTTGTTTCTGTATCTCTTTTTTATTACTCTAACATAGATATTACCATGGAAGACCTAGATAATATGGCTGAAATAGATGATTTTCAAACTCCTGCTAGGGTGCCATTAGGTGAAGGGATGAATTCAGATGATAGTCAGCCAAGAATTGAACTTTTAAGAACAATTATGGAAGATAAAGGAATGTTTCATACTCATTCGTTTGAAAATATTTTTTTTAAAAATTAATTAAATATTGAATATTTCTAGGAATTGGGTCTGATGAAAGATTTAAAGGAGTGGACAAAGTCTAGAAGCCAATATAGTCGTTGATATAGATAATACACCAGCAGGAGGTTCTATTTTTGAACAGATAATAATATTATAAATTGAATATAGATATGTAATGTTAAATACTCATTTTTTTTGTTCTTGTTATTCTACAGATGTATATAAGGAGAGGAGTAAGAGTACTGGCACTAGTTAAGTGTGTGCAGGAATATAAGGAACTGTTAAATGTTTCGGTGCTGACCACCAAATGTAATTACATATAGGAAGGGAAGAGGTAAGAGAACCTCATTTAAAGCTGGTGTTTAAAGTTAGCACTCATTCCTGTCAAGCGTTAATTAAATGTAAGTTAAAAAGCAAACCTTTAATAGTTAAATATAAAATACCGGCCTAAATACCCAGTGTACCAAAATTTAAAAAAAAACTAAGTCTCAATTGTCCCCCTGTTTCCTGGCCGATAGCTGCTCCCTCGGCTTCAGGTGACAGGGACAAATAGACTAGAAAGTTTAAAAAACACAAACCACAAACATGCAACTAAATGAACAATAATGAGCAGCAAACTAGTTTCGGCTGTGCTATCAGCCTTTCTCAATGCTATGGACAAACCGAGGCCCGGGTGCCACCCCTTTAAATAGCACTGAACTTAATCTTTAAGCCAATCAGTGATCTATGTAAAAACACTCCTATTTCTAATCCAATCCCTGTCACTTACGGGATTGTGGCATGCACTAGCATAACATCATTCTTATAAACATGTTTTTAAGTAACTACTAATGCAGTCTTAAATATCGAGTGTTGTTAGATCAAATCCTTCACTTTCCATATTATCCATCAATAGTTTTAGCACACATATCTATGTATGTTTGTTTAACATATAATTTCTAAAAGTTTGGCTCTGCAAATCCGATATTACCCTGTGAAATGTAAGTCTCATCTCTTACATAAGATGTAATCTGGAGCATTGATACTTTTTATTTTCTGGCTGAATAGTTTTATTGATTCAGTTATAAACAACACGGACATGGTCGAATTCTATTGGTCCCTTGTAACACACCCACCCACGTGGTAGGTGTCATCCAATCAGACAACCTGATACAAACATAACAAGATTCATATCTACTTATAACAGTCAAAGTGATGAAGTATCAGCGATTATAAAAAAACACTGGCACATTCTAAAAAGTGATGACAAACTGAATATGTTATTACCAACTAATCCATCTTTTACCTTTAGACGTGCTAACAACTTAAATGACCATCTTACTAACAGTCACTTTAATAGAAATAGATACAAGAAACCCATTCACCAAGGTTCGGTACCTTGTGGGCATTGCAACATCTGCCAATATATGGTGAAAAAAGATACCATATTAGACAGATTTGGTAAAATTTGGCAAATTAAGAGCCACATCAATTGTCAAAGCGAGAATGTCCTTTATTGCCTATCATGTTCATGTGACATAATTTACACAGGTATGACTACCCGCAAGCTGAACACTAGAATGACAGAACACCTTAGCAACATCTGCAACGCACAGAAAGACTTAGAAAAGGGCAAACAAATAACTAGCGTGGCTAAACATTTCTTTCAATCCCACTTAGGTAAAACTGCCTCTTTCAAATGTTGGGGTTTGGAACAGATCAAACCTGGAATCAGAGGGGGTAACTGTGAGAAAATCTTACTACAAAAAGAAACAGGTTGGATTTTCAGACTAAATACAATTATACCCAATGGAATGAATGAGGCTAACAACTTTTGGGTGTTTCTTTAAAAATTATGCCTATTTATAATTAATAATAAATTAAACAATATGACCTTTTTGTCATACTTCATCACATGACTGACTTTATATAAGTGCAAACATGTATATGTACATATGTGTATGTATATATCTTTCTAACATATTTAGAAATAAGTACTATGAATCATATAACTCCAACATATGAAAAAGATGGTATCCATCAAGCTATTTTATTGTATTCTATGAATTACTTTATTCTTCCGTTACAATTAAAGAATACTTATATAATGCGGTTAATGATATATACCTAAATTTGATCTAACTAGCGACCTCTCCTTCATCATAATTGATATTTATAGGTATAAACTGAATGTTTTCTGAAATATGAACTTAGATTAGAAAGAGTGGGACTCATGAATAATAGGTAATCATTAATCGTTAAATAACATATAAGTTCTTTTCAATAACAAATATTAGGTGCATAGTGGCCGCCCATAGCACTGTATATAACTTGAATCAATTCCTTTCCCTATCTCACTAATGTTCAGTATAACTAACATATAATTTATTATTGGTTTGAGTAGAAATAAGTGTATGGTATTAGAACATACTAGCCTAATACTACATGATACTAATATGTGTTTTCACACTAAGACAGTATAATGGATGTAGTTTAGGGCAACGTATTGTTAGGAATGCTAAGCATCTTATTTGCCAAGTGATATTTCACATTAGAAGTATAGTCTGTATTTATTACCTATACCTAAGATACTTATGAAAAGCATAGATACTGAATCAATAGGAGACAGTTCAACAATGTAGAAATGAATGGTATTTCTTTCTAATCCCAATAGACCATTATCCATAGACTGAAACTGTTTACTTAGAATCTGATAATAACGAAATAGAAGTTTCAACAATGTGTTATCGTAATAAGAGTAATATATGAATCGTAATATTACTAGGATAACTTATTCCCCATGTATGTATCATTAACATGGTGCCCGGACTATACTAACAGCAGTTCTAACTACGAGTAACATGGAGATATAATTACATTTAAACTTATATAAATCCTAATATAAGTTCTATTTGTATAGGTGTAATACTCAGTCATAACACTAATGACTATTATGGTATACTATGATTCTAAGTAGACCGATGAGACATTCAAATGTTGTAACATATACAACGGGTTATTACGTGATATGTACACACAAAGACGGTTGTCTGATTGGATGACACCTACCACGTGGATGGGTGTGTTACAAGGGACCAATAGAATTCGACCATGTCCGTGTTGTTTATAACTGAATCGATAAAACTATTCAGCCAGAAAATAAAAAGTATCAATGCTCCAGATTACATCTTATGTAAGAGATGAGACTTACATTTTACAGGGTAATATCGGATTTGCAGAGCCAAACTTTTAGAAATTATATGTTAAACAAACATACATAGATATGTGTGCTAAAACTATTGACGGATAATATGGAAAGTGAAGGATCTGATCTAACAACACTCAATATTTAAGACTGCATTAGTAGTTACTTAAAAACATGTTTATAAGAATGATGTTATGCTAGTGCATGCCACAATCCCGTAAGTGACAGGGATTGGATTAGAAATAGGAGTGTTTTTACATAGATCACTGATTGGCTTAAAGATTAAGTTCAGTGCTATTTAAAGGGGTGGCACCCGGGCCTCGGTTTGTCCATAGCATTGAGAAAGGCTGATAGCACAGCCGAAACTAGTTTGCTGCTCATTATTGTGCATTTAGTTGCATGTTTGTGGTTTGTGTTTTTAAACTTTCTAGTCTATTTTTCCCTGTCACCTGAAGCCGAGGGAGCTGCTATCGGTCAGGAAACAGGGGGACAATTGAGACTTAGTTTTTTTTTAAATTTTGGTACACTGGGTATTTAGGCCGGTATTTTATATTTAACTATTAAAGGTTTGCTTTTTAACTTACATTTAATTAACACTTGACAGGAATGAGTGCTAACTTTAAACACCAGCTTTAAATGAGGTTCTCTTACTTCTTCCCTTCCTATATGTATTCTACAGATGTATCATCAATATCAACTACTGAAACTGAAGACAAAGAGGCCGAATTATCAAAGATCTTGCGGACCTGATCTAACAGTGCGGATCAGGTACGCAAGACCTCGCTGAATGCGGAGAGCAACACGCTCTCCGTATTTAGCATTACACCAGCAGCTCACAAGAGCTACTGGTGCAACGCCGCACCCTGCAGACTCGCGTCCAATCGGCCGCCAGCAGTGGGGTGTCAATCAACCCGATCGTAATCGATTGGGTTGAATTGCGGCAATCTCTGTCCACCTCATCTGAGCAGGTGGACAGGGTTATGGAGCAGTGGTCTTTAGACCGCTGCTTCATAACTGCTGTTTCTGGCGAGTCTGATGATTCGCCAGAAACACGGGCCTACAAGCTCCATACGGAGCTTGATAAATGGGCCTCAAAAGCACTCAGAGTTGTCTTGAAGATAATTTTAAAATAAAAATGTCTAAAATTAGTGCAATTTTGGGAATGTTATTGGAGCAAGTTGATTTCCTGTACCGAAAATGTGTTATTTGATGTTATACTGATTTTGTTTATAAAAAAAAAGTTAATATAATTTTCATAAGAAAGGCTAAAAAAATGCCAACAATTTCAACTTTCTCCTTTTCTATTTCAATAGTGTTTTTCAGATATGGCTGCCCAACGTTCAATATTACTATTAATTACATTCTGCATCTCCCTGTGTTCCTCTCTATAGTGCCTAGCAAGTGACAACATTTCAGTTAAGCCAACAACGGCCAATAGTCCAACATCTGGTGGATTAGCAATATTTACATCCCATGTTTCTTGCGGTGGTGGTGCCTGTGTTTCCACTTGTTCTTACTGATTCTCTGAGGTATGGATTTTAAATTGTTGGACATCTCCAAATTCATCTAGTAAATCTGGAGTCTGACTGCCATCCTGACGGCCTGTATTATCTGCTGAATTTTGATTTTCCTCTCGTATTTGTACTAGATTGAGGTTATCTCCCTTGACGACTTTTCTTCTATATCAAACAATAAAAAATTCAAGAAAATATTTAAATAAAAGCATTAACAGATGGTTTAATAGATCGAAGTGAAAGAGAGAGATTATAATACAGTCATCCAAAAAAATTGACATATTAACCAATTTAAATAAAAAATTAAAAAATATAGGTAAATGAGAAATAGAAAAAAAAACATTGATACATACCATCAAATAATGGTGATGATTGTCCAGTCAAACTATTAAACAACCATCCCAAATCTGCTATAAAACAATTGTATAATTAAAATGTATTTAATTTTAATAATTGACATATATTATAATGTGATAATATTCCCTATAAATTGATTTTAAAATTTCATACAGTATCAATTAACTATGAAATTAATGCCAATCTCAGCTCATTATTATATGTCATTCATCTGTCATTCATATCTCTAAACAATATAGAATTAGATTAAAATTAATGTCAATACTATCATTGTTGTACATTGTTAATTCTTTGAAAAAAAAAACAATAAAAATATTCTTATTGATCTAAATTTTTGGATTGGATAGATGAAAGACATAACCAATGTGCTGGTCAAAGAGTGTATCTGCAGAGGAAGAATTGTGTGAGAGAGTAGATGTTGACCTTATAAATTGGCCATGAGCTGTACTTGTAGATGGTCTCAAAACAGCTGCAGTGATTTTGAAGTAGTGGGTGCTTCAGCGGTACTCCTACCTGGCTGTGGTTGTGGTGTAGGTGTAGCTTTAAAATAAAAATAAAATATAATATTGTTAGTAATCCCTTGCACACATTTATTTTATTTTTTTAAAATTTTCAGTTCAATAAGAAAGCTAATACTGGTAAGATTCTGATCACGCCAGTGGCTTCTGGCACTACACTAATAATTAATTGTGTAAAATTAAAGTCAATAGATAATAAATAAAATGGCATGTAATCAGGGGGTGGTCAGAATATGCTGAGATCAAAGTTAATATCATAGGTAAATAGTTTACTAATATTTTATTTTTGATTATGAAAATCTGTTGAATGACTAGTAGAGGAATTATCTATCTTTTGAAACACTCATTGTGTTGTTGGCTCTACATGTTAGATAGTTTTGAAATATATTATTTACTTGTATCTAAGCACATTATAAAATAAACATGGTAACATGGCATTTAATTTATTAACAATTAAAATTAAATTGGGCCTATTACAATTTTTATTACAAAGGTATGGCGTGAGCACAATGTTATCTATAGTGATCAAAATACATAGTTCTCCCCTATATTGCAAATCAAATAATTAAAAAAAAAGGTCTCTATGCGTCATAAAAAGGTGTTTTAGACTATCAAGTGAGAATTTATTGTTTAGCTTTCGAATACACTCTTGTATGCAGGAACAATACAGTAGACATATATCAATTTTTTTTTAATATTCCTGTTATAGCTTTATACAACAGATAATTAGAGAACCAAGATTATTATAGAAACACATAGATATTTTTTTAATACATTTATTTATAATATATATATATATATATATATATATATATATATATATTTTTTTTTTTTTTTTTTTTAAATCTATAACAATGCAAATTTATTAAAAATGCGTAATTATTTCTATGAATCTATTCGTTGAGGCCTATGTGCGACGTAACATACATAAGCAGCTAATTTCTATTGTAAGAAGACAAATAAGGTTATTTTTCAACCATAATATTGGACAAATACACCGATCGATATTTTACAAGCATTTGGCGTCAGTTATTACGTTAATACTTTTACCTCTCAAATCACTGTCACAGTCGTCCGTTATGCCGGTGATGATCTCAGGCCCTAGACGCTGAACAAGCTGCTGCTTATAGTCATTTAAGTTGGCCACATATGCTGTGCCACCTCCGGTAGCATGTGCTGAATTTTTTTCTTTGGCCAATTTAGCTTTGGCAAAACATTTGATGTCATTATAATGTTTCTTGAGCTGTTCAACATACTTTTTTCCAGGATCCTGGGCACTAACTGCATTGCTTATCTGTTGCCAAATCATCTTCCTTCTTGAAAAATTGGTCTGTTTGACATGACATCCAAATAAATAATCATAAGAGTCAATAACCATATCAATCAAAACTAGGTTTTGCTGATGAGAAAAGTGAGGATTCTTGGATTTTGAAGTCTGGGTATCAGATCCAGATGAAGTCATATCAAATTTGTAAATAAATATTACAAAAATAACGCACAGAATGAACTGATCAAAAATGTTTGAACAATAATAAAGTTCTTTAGAAAAGTTGCACTTTTATAGTAGCCAAATTCGCGTGACTTCTATGACGTTTCGGACACCTTGTATGTCACGTGTTAATATTTGGCCATACAATTCTATGGACATTTAAGTACATCAGATTAGTCGAGCGAGGCGTCAAATTTATCAATAACCCACCACTGCTCGCGCCGGGCTAGACGTGTCTATTTCTGGGTGGATTTTTAGTACATAGTGACAGTGGACACCATTTTGCCTGCGGCGAGTAACAGCAAGTTTATCCGCATCTACAATGTTGGATTAATTGATGGCTTAGTACATGGTGCCCTCAGTGAGTCACGTGGCGCGACAGACATCCCACACTCACTATTTCCCTCTCAGTAGGCTGCTTAGGCAGCAGGCCAGGCAGCACATCTGTGCAGCGCAAGTGAGCTCCACACCACACGCCCACATTCATTACCCATAGAAATGTGGCCCATCTAGATCATCATCTGACCGGCAGCCAATAAGCCATCATGACATGTAGGCTACATAACAGAAAATAAGTTGCAGCAAGCCAGCTGATGAAAAAAATATAAACATTGTAAGCCCCACAGACTGACTGACACACTGTCTCACACTTCAGGCAGATGATTAACCATGGCAGTCAGCAGCCACCTCTTGATGCCCCCCTGCTGGGTGGGCCCTAAGGCATCTGCCTATACTGCCTTACACAAGCGCCAGCCCTGAATCTGCCCAAAGTATATTTATGCCAAAGATGCCATCGACACCTTCATCTGTTATTTCCATTTAAAGATTTATCTGAACATAAAACAACTTAACATATATCTAAGGAAATCACATGGGAATGGTGTATCTAATTCTTGCAACTGTGACGTTGCATTGTCTGTATGGTTGTCTGTATAGTTGTACAGGCTGATATTGTAAAACTGACAATTTTACAATTGCTACAGCAGAATTGGAGTAAAGCTCTACTGAACATGAATAGAATCACAGATAAGGAGTGGCCTTCAGACAACACTTTGAGCCCAGTTTTTACCACAAGAGAAAAATGGCTTTTTATAGAAAGACATTCACGGTTTGCCTCACCCTTCTGGGTTTTCTTGGTTGTATGTGGGAAGAGTGCAGTAAAATACTGTAGCTGTAATAATATGCAGGGTGCTGCTTGCTAAATTATGTTGTTACAATAGTTCTCTCAGTTACAATCAGATGGTTTAAATGTTCCTGTAGGGTGATTAGGTTCAGTATAATTACTCTCATTGTTAAAGGGACATAAACCCCCAAATGCTTGTTTCATGATTCCGATAGAACATGCAATTTTAAACAACTCTCCAATTGACTATTATCAAATTTTCTTCGCTTTCTTTTTATCCTTTGTTTAAAAGCATGAAAGTAGGTTCAGGAGTGTGCACGTGTCTGCAGCACTATATGGCAGCAGTTTTGCAACAATATTATACATTAGCAGGAGCACTAGATGGCAGCACTATTTTCTGTCATGTAGTGCTTCATGCATTTGCATGCTACCTAGGTATCTCTTCAACAAAGAACAACATGAGAACATAGCAAAATTGATCGTAAAAGTAAATTTTAAACGTTTTTTAAATTGTATTCTCATGTCCCTTTAAAGAGACATAGTACTGTAAAATGGTGTCCTCTTTAATGTTTTCCCACTCATCCATTTATCTGTTGTAGTGTATTAAATTGTTTAAAAATTCCTTTACCTGCATTTTTTGTTTTGACATAGCCACTTTTGCCTGTTGTATCTCCACCTATAATGAAAACATAGGTACATAAATATTAGCTATATTAAAGCTATGTAAACAAGTAACTACAGAAGAATATACCCTCCCAGTGGGGGTAGGAGATATCTGTACTAAAACACTAATTTTCTGTTGCACTTGCATTTGTGTAACCAGACAGAAATAAAATAAGGAAGTCAGTGTGTATATATAGAGAAAAAAAAAGATAAGGATACCTGCTTTCCCTACAACTTCAGCCCATTTTGAAAGATTGTGTTTTCAAGTAGCACACTACTATTTCATATACAAAAATTAACCTTAACCCGCATTTTCAAATACATAACTCTGTAGTAGGTATAGCACATCACCAGAAACACATTAAAGGACCATTAAATAAAGTAGTATTTCATAACCATCTAGTGCATAACAAATAAGGCTGTTATAGCACATACTCTGAATTACAAATGTGAAATTCTTTTTCTGACAAATTTTGAAATTTCTTCCATTACAATACACTGTTTCTTTAAAGGAACATGGACCCTATTTTTTTTTTCCTTTGATTCAGATAGATCATAACATTTTAAACAACTTTCCAATTTACTTCTTTTATCTAATTTTATTTGTTCATTAGTATCCTTTGTTGAAATATTATACCTAGGTAGACTCAGGAGCTGTGAGCTTAGATTCTGATTGGTGGCTGTACATTAATGCGTCTTTTTATTGGCTTCCCGGGGAGCGATCCGATATAGGTCGTAGTTTTCGGCGCAAGCGAGGGAACCTGTGCCGCCCGTAATTTCACCTCGCAACTAGACCTAGCCAATATAATGCGCAGTGGAAGGACAACATTCCCGTAGGCCAAAGTCTGAGAGTAAGAAAAAATTGCTCTAGACCTTCAGACTTTGAATACCAAATAGAGTCCCTAATCGAAAAATTTAGAGATAAGGGATACGATGAGGAAGTTGTCAATAGGGCTGTAACAAGAGCAAGGAACACTGATAGAAAGAGCCTCCTCACATATAAACAAAAGACAACCAAAGAGAACTCAGATTTAATTGACGTCCCATTTATAACGGAATACAATGTAGATCATGGCATTATGAGAAGAATTTTAAATAAACACTGGGCCATCCTAAAAGCTGACCCAATATTAGGAGATGCACTCCCTCACAAACCCAGATTAATTTTTAAAAAGACAAAAAATTTTAAAACAATACTTGCGCCTAGTTCACGTGAGACAAATCAGAAACCAAATTTCATACAAAAAGATTTACAAGGGGGAAAAATATCAGGTTTCTTTCCTTGCTATTCATGCAAGGCATGTACACATAGTGATAAAAGGAAAGTTATTACCATTCCAAATTCAGGAGAAGAAATCACTATTAAGCAATGCATTAGATGCACCACAAAGGGGGTAATTTATATTCTTAAATGCACATGTAATTTGTTTTATTTTGGGGAGACTAAGCGTATGATCAAAGACAGGATAAGAGAACACCTATTATGCATTGAGAAGGGAATGGTAGACACTAATTTATATAGGCACTTTAAATCTGTACATAAGGGCAATACCAAAGATTTAAAGTATTGGGGTATACTTCAAGTTAAGCAGAATTGGAGGGGGGGAAATTTAGAAAAATTTCTGAAAATCAAAGAGGCTGAATTGATTTATAAACATAACACTCTGTTCCCGGCTGGTCTAAATTCTGAACTAGATATTTCCCCATTTTTATTTGACTAATAGCAGCTATGTAATGCACGTTTTTGCACCTTATTATATTACACATATAGTATTAATTTAGACCCACAATATGACTATCTTTACTATGCTCCAAGTACTCACTGTTTTTAATTATTGTTTTTTATAAATGTTCTTATTAATTGTTTTTATTAATTGTTTTTAATAAATGTTTTAGTACATAATTTTAATAAAAATAATTGTCTAAATAGACACAATATTAACTATAGGGATCATCTTTAAGGGAGCTCTGTGAAAATTAGTGATAGAGACTACTCTTCTCTATATAGTTGCTTGCCAATACCATCTTAAATATTAAAGACCGCCTTAGGTAATACTCCCAGGTGTGTTATAACCAATGAGAAGCAAGCTATACCTTTAAATGGAGATACACCTGTTGCAGATCATTCATCTTGAGAAAGCCCTGTAAAGGGAGAAACGCGTTGATGTACTGCAACAACCATTAAGATTTACTACTTGTAGCTGGAGCTACCAAAGTGTTCACTGAGGATTGTGCAAATTCGCTAATATAATTAGCTATTGGAAAGACTTGCAACTAACTCTCTGAACTCCTTATCAGATAATCAAGTCCACTCACAGCTTTTATTTTGTACCTTGCGTGCTATCTAGCACTAAGAGCAGGTATCTGTCACTGGAGGATTGCTATACCACAGCTAAAAGAGTCACTATTATCGCTGTCGGCTGGTTCCGAATTTGGTCCAATCAGAGAGCCCGTCTGGGACAGCGCCCACATAAGGGACGTCATCGCGCTAACGGCTGTAACTTACCCACAGAGAACATCGAGTGGAAGGTCTGGGGTAAGCCCTTGTTTGCTAGCAAACCAACACGGAATAGAGCTATTGTAAGTGTACACTGGACTATTTCTATTTGCACCACGAACTCTTTCTGCTATTGCAATATTTATATGGCGGCAACTTAAGAAGTTTTTACTTACGGAGACGTCCGTTTTTACTTGTTATTATTTTTGTCAATTAAATTGTGTCTCATTTTAGATACGTTATTGTCCTTGTCATATTTCCAAGTATCAAACATATTGTCTTATTTTTTAGCACCTTTAGCTGTAGCGCTCCTGGTTCACTCCCCCTTTTTAGTCATTTCACTTACCTATTTTGGGAAAACATAGGTATTCTCAGGAGTTTGGTGTTGTTCACCCTGCGCTCACTGGTTTTAATATCTTTTGTCAATATAATGCGCCGTCAGATGCTAAACTGGCGTAAGTAGGAAAAACCTGCGATCAACTAAAATGTGCGCAAATACACATTTTAGTTGTCGCAAGTACTTACGCCAGTATTTTGTTCACGTAAAGTCTCAATAAAGTGTAGTTTTATGCAAATTAGCCTACGAATTGTAAAAAACAACGGCCAATTCTAAAAGATGCACCACGTAATTACGCCATTCAAAATTCATACATAAACCCATGCGCAGCGGTCATTTTCTTTAGTGTGTTTGGTTGGTTCTTAGAGCTACAGCACACTACAGTGAGTAGAGAGATTAGTGGTAAGAGTAGTGAGAGAGGAGCATTTCATTAAGTTAGTTAGGTCGGATTGTTGGATTGGTAAGCCTGTACATTTACTTACACATTTTATTTACATATTGCACACATTTTGCATACACACATATACAAAATACACAACACTTTTTTTTCTAGCACCTCACACATTTTATCTTTTACAGTGTGATAGGCTGAGTGTTTGGTTGTGATTGTGTGTGATTGAAGTGGGAGTGAGTGTGAGTGTGTGTAGTTTGAGGATGACAGGGAGAGCTAGGGCGGGGGGGAGGAGGGAAGGGGAGTTGCAGGGAGAGGATTATGGACAGGAGGAGCAGCAGGGTCCCCGTCAGGGAGTGAGTGGAGGGGGGAGAGTTAGAAGGGAGGATGGGAGTAGAGTTGCCCCAAGGTCAGGCACACTCAGAAGAGGGATAGAGGGTGCACATGGGGATAGAAGGGGGGAGGAGGGAGAGGATAGGGAGGAACCCACACCAGGGACATCCCAGGGAGGGAGCCAGGCGGCCCAGGACGAGGAGCGCGTGAGGTGCCCCAACTTCTCTTTTGCAGAAAACCTTGCGCTAGTCCAGGCCGTCCTGGAGAACCACACCGCCCTCTTTGGCCAAGAGAAGGGCAAAGGAGTTGCCCGAAGGCGGAAAGATGCATGGCTGAGGGTCGAGGAGGCAGTTAATGGTGTGGCCCAGCAGAGGAGGAATGTGGATGGGCTCAAGAAAAGGTGGAATGACTGCAAGAGGCGGGTCAAGGAGAAAATGGGCCAAGAAGCCATGCAGC
Organism: Bombina bombina; assembly: GCF_027579735.1. Taxonomy (NCBI): domain Eukaryota; kingdom Metazoa; phylum Chordata; class Amphibia; order Anura; family Bombinatoridae; genus Bombina; species Bombina bombina. The sequence goes on from NC_069499.1 coordinate 576,605,273, forward strand.
AGAGAGGAACAGGCGGTGGTCCTCACCATGAGGCGGAATATAATGAGTGGCAGGAGCTCATTTGCAGGTCCCTGAGCGTCACTGCAGCATGCTGGTGAGTAACATCCCACACACCAGTATTATATGTATTTGAGATATAACATCCTTTAATGTCACACATTCATGTACACAATGAGGAGCATGGTATTTGGCCTACTAACAAAAACATCTACAATTAGATTTCACATTAAAGGGACATTAAACCAAAGCTTTTTATGTCATTATTCAGATAGAGAATACAGTTTTAAACAACATCCCAATTTACTTCTATTATCTAATTTGCTTCATTATTTTGTTATTCTTTGTTTATTAAATATCAATGCACATGGGTGAGCCAATCACATGAGGCATTGATGTGCAGCCACCAATCAGCAGCTTCTGAGCCTATCTAGATATGCTTTTCAGCTAAGAATATCAAGAGAGTGAAGCAAATTAGGTAATGGAAGTAAATTACAAAGTTGTTTAAAATTGCATGCTCTAGCTGAATCATGAAAGAATAAAAATGGGTTTAATGTCCATTTAATGCTACTTAACACATTGAAATTCATGATATGATGTGGAATAGTGAAATACTAACATGTCTCGGAGTAACACAGGCCACAAGCCACATGTAGAGTTTTCAGTAAATGGACACTATAGCCATCACAATACTTTTAGCTCAAGAAAGCACGTTATGTGCCTACATCAGGCTAAAGCAAATTGTGTGACCATAGTGACACTTAAAGAACACATTTTCTCCATCACTGACATGTACACAGAACAATTGTATGTAACACATACATGTATACTTTGCATATTCAAATCCCTCATATCACAAATCACAATGTGCACATGCATGTTATAGAGTTTGACATGAGAATGAGTATAGGCCCTAGCATGTATCAATGTACATTGTATGCCCACATGGATATATATATATATATGATTGTACTAATACCTCTCATCATTTGACTCCTCCACAGAACCTCCTGTCACCAGGGTGCAAACGGCCATGCATCCACCGCAACCACCAGGCCAGAGGATGGCTCCAGCACAACCAGCAGGCCAGAGGATGGCTCCACCACAGCAACCAGGCGAGAGGATGGCTCCACCACAACAACCAGGCCAGAGAATACCTCAACAGTATGCTCCCAGGCATGAGGTGGGTTGGATTGCCTCTGTTGAGGACCCATATGTCATGCCACCAAGATTTGAAGAGGAGCCCTGGCTGGAAGACTATTAGTTTGGTTATGAGGGGCAGCCAAGGCATCCCCAAAGGGTAGATGTCTTTACCCCCCCATCTCAATATCATGCCAGTCAGGACTTTTACCACCAGGACATACAAACTGGTCAGGCTGAGTGGTCGCACACCAGTCGTCAATGGGACTACCAGTCCACCCGGAGAGCTCCACCATCCGCTTCCCTTGGAAGAGCTCCAGCATATGAAGAGGAGCATATAGCTGTGGTAGTTCCTCCTGAGGCAACAGCCAGAATAGTTCCTCCTGAGGCACCAACCAGCATAGTTCCTCCTGAGGCACCAGCCAGCATAGTTCCTCCTGAGGCACCAGCCAGCATAGTTCCTCCTGAGGCACCAGCCAGCATAGTTCCTGATGAGGCACCAGCCAGCATAGTTCCTGATGAGGCACCAGCCAGCATAGTTCCTGATGAGGCACCAGCCAGCATTGTTCCAGAGACAACAGCAGCTACAGGTGAACCTGTGCCTAGAATCCCTGCTGGTGAAGAGCCTTTAGATCCTGGGCGACGAATACATTGCCCTCCAGAGGAGGCAAACATCAACCTGCGAGAGGCTCACATCAACCTGCAAGAGAATGCAGAGAGACCAACGCAGGTTTTACAGGAGCCAACAGACTTTACTACAGCGTTCCATTGAGTTGCAACGGGACATGGCAGCATCTTTAAGTGGTATCGTCAAGAACCAATCTCAGATGCTGAGAGATATTTCGGACATGCAGATGCAGAGTGACAACAGATGGCGGGAACAAAACCAACTGTTGGGTGTGTTGGTGGAGCATTTCACACACCAGCAGGACATTGCCTGCAGCCTCTCATCTGTGGCCAGCACTCCTGCAGAATCCTCTGAATCCACACAACCCAGGAGAACCAGGAGAGCCACTCCAGGCACCTCAGCCCCCTCATCTAAGAAGCCTAAAAAAAAAAAAAAATATTGTTATATTTCATCCTAAATCTTGTCCTCTGTTATTTACCATATAATTGTCATCCACATCCATGTGAGGGGTGTTTTAGTACACTAATATTTTTGAAAAATATAATAAGGCCTGTGTGGAAATGGCCCAGAAAAGGTAATATCATCATGTTTATGACATATACCACATCACATAGTTGTGTATGAAGGGTACATATAGTGATATTCACTTTTAAGATGTAAATCAAGGTTTCTCACATCCAATAGAAATTGACCCATGTGCAGGGATAGGCACGAGCCAAGGCTATGGCGGACATTTTCTAAGGTAAAGACTTTTAGTGAAGGACACCTTGCCTATCCCTGCACATGGGTATATATATATATATATATATATATATATATATATATATATATATAAATAATAATGTTTTTACAGAAGGTGTGAACATAAGGTATAAACATCCATTTTCATTCCTCTAAATGATAGTCAATAAATCATAGTGACCAAAACATGAATTGAACTAATGATATATTTTCAGTAATTAGGGTGGTTAAGGGAATGGGGTGGGATGTAGTAGTTTCACTTACATGCAGTGGAACTCCGCAGTATGTAATTCGATGACCAGCTGCAGCAGGGGCAGCACCATCACCATGGACCTCAGCAGCAACTATAGAATCAGCATGTGTAGACAGAACAACAGGGGATTGTAGGGCTTCCAGCACCCCTTGTGCCACATGATGACCCCTTGTGCCCCATGATGACCCCTTGTGCCCCATGATGACCCCTTTGTGATTGGTTTGACAAACTTGCAGGGGCAGGAATAATACATGCTTTGAAGAGGTTAACTATTTGTGATCAAACTGCTGATATGTATGTTGTTAAGCATGCACTTGTTAGGCCTTCAGAGAGTTACGTTGGTTTCGAAGTCAGTGCAAGGGTTGCAGCACCTTCAATTTGTGGCCGTATATTGGATACCAAATTGCGCATGTTTTGTATGTCAGTCTATGGGCCAAAAAACGACGGGCGAAGGCAGAAAAATACGCGCGTAACTTCTAAGTTACGCCGTATATAGGATACCTAACCCGTGCAAATACTGGCGTTCTAGGATATAACAGGATTGCATAAAGGCATCTTTCACAAGCTTTGTGGGATTTTCTCCTTTTTCCCTGTGGATACCCAAAGATTTTCCCTGAAGCTATCTTTTATGCTTAGCTATGCACATAAACTTATTTAAAGGGTTACTAAACCCAAAATCTTTCTTTCATGATTCAGATAGAGAATACAAATTTAAACATTACAATTGACTTCTATAATTTATTTTGCTTCATTTTTTAGATAACCTTAGTTGAAGAAAAAGCAATGTGCATGGGTGAGCCAATCACATGTGGCTTATATGTATATGTGTGTATGAATATGTGTGTGTGTGATTATGTGTTTATCAGTGTGTGCGTATAAATGTGGGTGTGTAAATGTGGATGCGTATGTGTGTGTATATATGAGTGTGTGTATAAATATTTGTGTGTATGAATGTGTTTATCAGTGTTTATAAGTAGTGTTTATAAGTATGTATGCGTGTGTGTAAATGTGTGTGTGTGTGTAAAGAGTGTGCATGAGTATGTATAATATGTGTGTGTGTAAATATGTGTGTCCCCTCTATTTGTGGGGGCGGCTAGCGGAGCTCTGTTAACAGGGAGAAAAGTGTCCCTCTTTGGCTATATTAAATGTTGGGAGGTATGATAAAGCTGGTGCTTTGGTTAAAAAAAAAAAAGTTTGTCATACCTGGAAAGTGAATGGTTGAATATACAAAAATAACACCAAGGCTTCCTATTCAGTAAAGTACACACACAGGTAAATATAGTAATATGCTGGTGGGTTAGGCTTGCGATATCCCATACCCATAGTATGTGTGTGTGTATGTATATATTGCAAAACAAAGATGTATCAAAATCATATATATATTGTTGTAGTGACTGTCATGCTGATAAAGCTTAATTGAATTGAATTGACTAAAATGTACTAAATTGTTTATATATATATATATATATATATATATATATATATATATACACACACACTGTGGCCTAGATTTGGAGTTTGGCGGTAGATGGGCTGTTAACGCTCCGCGGGCTTTTTTCTGGCCGCACCATAAAATTAACTCTGGTATCGAGAGTTCAAAAAAATGCTGCGTTAGGCTCCAAAAAAGGAGCGTAGAGCATTTTTACCGCAAATGCAACTCTCGATACCAGAGTTGCTTACGGACGCGGCCAGCCTCAAAAACGTGCTCGTGCACGATTCTCCCATAGGAAACAATGGGGCTGTTTGAGCTGTAAAAAAACCTAACACCTGCAAAAAAGCCGCGTTCAGCTCCTAACGCAGCCCTATTGTTTCCTATGGAGAAACACTTCCTACGTCTGCACCTAACACCCTAACATGTACCCCGAGTCTAAACACCCCTAACCTTACACTTATTAACCCCTAATCTGCCGCCCCCGCTATCGCTGACCCCTGCATATTATTATTAACCCCTAATCTGCCGCTCCGTACACCGCCGCAACCTACGTTATCCCTATGTACCCCTAATCTGCTGCCCCTAACACCGCCGCCCCCTATATTATATTTATTAACCCCTAATCTGCCCCCCACAACGTCGCCGCCAGCTACTTACAATAATTAACCCCTAATCTGCTGAGCGGACCGCACCGCTCTTATAATAAAGTTATTAACCCCTAACCCGCCTCACTAACCCTATCATAAATAGTATTAACCCCTAATCTGCCCTCCCTAACATCGCCGACACCTAACTTCAATTATTAACCCCTAATCTGACGACCGGAGCTCATCGCTACTATAATAAATGGATTAACCCCTAAAGCTAAGTCTAACCCTAACACTAACACCCCCCTAACTTAAATATAATTTACATCTAACGAAATAAATTAACTCTTATTAAATAACTTATTCCTATTTAAAGCTAAATACTTACCTGTAAAATAAATCCTAATATAGCTACAATATAAATTATAATTATATTATAGCTATTTTAGGATTAATATTTATTTTACAGGCAACTTTGTAATTATTTTAACCAGGTACAATAGCTATTAAATAGTTAAGAACTATTTAATAGTTACCTAGTTAAAATAATAACAAATTTACCTGTAAAATAAATCCTAACCTAAGTTATAATTAAACCTAACACTACCCTATCAATAAATTAATTAAATAAACTACCTACAATTACCTACAATTAACCTAACACTACACTATCAATAAATAAATTAAATACAATTTCTACAAATAACTACAATTACATAAACTAACTAAAGTACAAAAAATAAAAAAGAACTAAGTTACAAAAAATAAAAAAATATTTACAAACATAAGAAAAATATTACAACAATTTTAAACTAATTACACCTACTCTAAGCCCCCTAATAAAATAACAAAGACCCCCAAAATAAAAAATTCCCTACCCTATTCTAAATTAATAAATGTAAAAGCTCTTTTACCTTACCAGCCCTGAACAGGGCCCTTTGCGGGGCATGCCCCAAGAAAATCAGCTCTTTTGCCTGTAAAAAAAAACATACAATACCCCCCCCCCAACATTACAACCCACCACCCACATACCCCTAATCTAACCCAAACCCCCCTTAAATAAACCTAACACTAAGCCCCTGAAGATCTTCCTACCTTGTCTTCACCATCCAGGTATCACCGATCCGTCCTGGCATCCGGTGCTGAAGAGGTCCAGAAGAGGCTCCAAAGTCTTCCTCCTATCCGGCAAGAAGAGGACATCCGGACCAGCAAACATCTTCTCCAAGCGGCATCTTCGATCTTCTTGCATCCGGTGTGGAGCGGGTCCATCTTGAAGCAGCCGACGCGGATCCATCCTCTTCTTCCGGCGTCTCCCGACGAATGACGGTTCCTTTAAGGGACGTCATCCAAGATGGCGTCCCTTGAATTCCGATTGGCTGATAGGATTCTATCAGCCAATCGGAATTAAGGTAGGAATATTCTGATTGGCTGATGGAATCAGCCAATCAGAATCAAGTTCAATCCTATTGGCTGATCCAATCAGCCAATCAGATTGAGCTCGCATTCTATTGGCTGATCGGAACAGCCAATAGAATGCGAGCTCAATCTGATTGGCTGATTGGATCAGCCAATAGGATTGAACTTGATTCTGATTGGCTGATTCCATCAGCCAATCAGAATATTCCTACCTTAATTCCGATTGGCTGATAGAATCCTATCAGCCAATCGGAATTCAAGGGACGCCATCTTGGATGACGTCCCTTAAAGGAACCGTCATTCGTCAGGAGACGCCGGAAGAAGAGGATGGATCCGCGTCGGCTGCTTCAAGATGGACCCGCTCCGCACCGGATGCAAGAAGATCGAAGATGCCGCTTGGAGAAGATGTTTGCCGGTCCGGATGTCCTCTTCTTGTGGGATAGGAGGAAGACTTTGGAGCCTCTTCTGGACCTCTTCAGCACCGGATGCCAGGACGGATCGGTGATACCTGGATGGTGAAGACAAGGTAGGAAGATCTTCAGGGGCTTAGTGTTAGGTTTATTTAAGGGGGGTTTGGGTTAGATTAGGGGTATGTGGGTGGTGGGTTGTAATGTTGGGGGGGGTATTGTATGTTTTTTTTTACAGGCAAAAGAGCTGATTTTCTTGGGGCATGCCCCGCAAAGGGCCCTGTTCAGGGCTGGTAAGGTAAAAGAGCTTTTACATTTATTAATTTAGAATAGGGTAGGGAATTTTTTATTTTGGGGGTCTTTGTTATTTTATTAGGGGGCTTAGAGTAGGTGTAATTAGTTTAAAATTGTTGTAATATTTTTCTTATGTTTGTAAATATTTTTTTATTTTTTGTAACTTAGTTCTTTTTTATTTTTTGTACTTTAGTTTATGTAATTGTAGTTATTTGTAGAAATTGTATTTAATTTATTTATTGATAGTGTAGTGTTAGGTTAATTGTAGGTAATTGTAGGTAGTTTATTTAATTAATTTATTGATAGTGTAGTGTTAGGTTTAATTATAACTTAGGTTAGGATTTATTTTACAGGTAAATTTGTTATTATTTTAACTAGGTAACTATTAAATAGTTCTTAACTATTTAATAGCTATTGTACCTGGTTAAAATAATTACAAAGTTACCTGTAAAATAAATATTAATCCTAAAATAGCTACAATGTAATTATAATTTATATTGTAGCTATATTAGGATTTATTTTACAGGTAAGTATTTAGCTTTAAATAGGAATAAGTTATTTAATAAGAGTTAATTAATTTTGTTAGATTTAAATTATATTTAAGTTAGGGGGGTGTTAGTGTTAGGGTTAGACTTAGCTTTAGGGGTTAATCCATTTATTACAGTAGCGGTGAGCTCCAGTCGGCAGATTAGGGGTTAATAATTGAAGTTAGGTGTCGGCGATGTTAGGGAGGGCAGATTAGGGGTTAATACTATTTATGATAGGGTTAGTGAGGCGGATTAGGGGTTAATTACTTTATTATAGTAGCGCTCAGGTCCGCTCGGCAGATTAGGGGTTAATAAGTGTAGGCAGGTGTCGGCGACGTTGAGGGGGGCAGGTTAGGGGTTAATAAATATAATATAGGGGTCGGCGGTGTTAGGGGCAGCAGATTAGGGGTACATAAGGATAACGTAGGTGGCGGCGCTATGCGGTCGGAAGATTAGGGGTTAATTATTGTAAGTAGCTGGCGGCGACGTTGTGGGGGGCAGGTTAGGGGTTAATAAATATAATACAGGGGTCGGCGGGGTTAGGGGCAGCAGATTAGGGGTACATAAGTATAACGTAGGTGGCGGTCGGCAGATTAGGGGTTAAAATAATTTAATCGAGTGGCGGCGATGTGGAGGGACCTCGGTTTAGGGGTACATAGGTAGTTTATAGGTGTTAGTGTACTTTAGGGTACAGTAGTTAAGAGCTTTATGAACCGGCGTTAGCCCAGAAAGCTCTTAACTCCTGCTTTTTTCCTGCGTCTGGAGTTTTGTCGTTAGAGCTCTAACGCTCACTTCAGAAACGACTCTAAATACCGGAGTTAGAAAGATCCCATTGAAAAGATAGGATACGCAATTGACGTAAGGGGATCTGCGGTATGGAAAAGTCGCGGCTGAAAAGTGAGCGTTAGACCCTTTAATCACTGACTCCAAATACCGGCGGTAGCCTAAAACCAGCGTTAGGAGCCTCTAACGCTGGTTTTCACGGCTACCGCCAAACTCTAAATCTAGCCGTGTATGATTAGGCTACAATGTGTGATTTTGTAAAATTTTGGGATGGTGGTGTGCCGCAGGATTTTTTAATGTAAAAAAATGTGCCACAGCAAAAAAAAGGTTGAAAATCACTGGTTTATATATTTGATCATTTCTTTTTTATTTTGTGTAATTTAATGTTTATTATTTTTTGTAATTTAGATAAATGTATTTTGTTAATTTAATTGATTTAATTTTAGTGTAATGTTAGGTGTTAGTGTAACTTAGGTTAGGTTTTATTTTACAGGTAAATTTGTATTTATTTTGACTAGGTAGCTAGTAAATAGTTAATAACTATTTACTAACTAGTCTACCTAGTTAAAATAAATACAAACTTACCTGTGAAATAAAAATAAAACCTAAGATCGCTACAATGTAACTATTATTTATATTGTACCTAGCGTAGGGTTTATTTTATAGGTAAGTATTTAGTTTTAAATGGGAATTATTTAGGTAATAATAGTAAGTTTTATTTCGATTTATTTTAATTATATTAAAGTTAGGGATGTTAGGGTTAGGTTTAGGGGTTAATATATTTATTTAGTGTTAGTGATGTGGGAGGCCAGAGGTTTAGGGGTTAATAACTTTAGTATAGTCGCGGCTGCGAAGTTGGGGGCGTCAGATTAGGGGTTCATAAATTTATGTAGGTGGCGACGACATTGGGAGCAGCAGATTAGGGGTTAATACATTTATGTAGTTGGCGACGACATTGGGGGCAGCAGCTTAAGGGTTAATAAGGGTAATGTAGGTAGCGGCGATGTTGGGTTGCGGCAGATTAGGGGTTAATAAGTGTAATGTAGGTGTCGGCGATGTCGGGGGCAGCAGATTAGGGGTGTTTAGACTCAGGGTTTATGTTAGGGTGTTAGGTTTAAACATAAATTTTCTTTTCCCATAGGGATCAACGGGGCTGCATTACGGAGCTTTACGCTCCTTTATTGCAGGTGTTAGGCTTTTTTTTTACCAGGCTCTCCCCATTGATGACTATGGGGAAATCGTGCACAAGCACGTAAAACCAGCTCAATTTTTTTCTTTCATGATTCAGATAGAGCATGCAATTTTAAGCAACTTTCTAATTTACTTTTATTATCAATTTTTCTTCGTTCTCTTGCTGTCTTTATTTGAAAAAGAAGGCATCTAAGCTACGGAGTCAGCAAATTTTTGGTTCAGAACCATGGAGAGCACTTGTTTATTAGTGCTGTCCAATCAGCAAGGACAACCCAGGTTGTTCACCAAAAATGGCCCGGCATCTAAACTTACATTCTTGCTTTTCAAATAAACATACAAAGAGAATGAAGAAAATTTGATAATAGAAGTAAATTAGAAAGTTGCTTAAAATTGCATGCTCTATCTGAATCACAAAAGAAAAAAATTGGGTTCAGTGTCCCTTTAATAGTTGTTTCTGTATCTCTTTTTTATTACTCTAACATAGATATTACCATGGAAGACCTAGATAATATGGCTGAAATAGATGATTTTCAGACTCCTGCTAGGGTGCCATTAGGTGAAGGGGTGAGTTCAGATGATAGCCAAGAATTGAACTTTTAAGAACAATTATGGAAGATAAAGGAATGTTTCATACTCATTAGTTTGAAAATATATTTTTTTAATTAATTAAATGTTGAATATTTCTAGGAATTGGGTCTGATGAAAGCTTTAAAGGAGTGGACAAAAGTCAAGAAGCCAATATAGTCGTTGATATAGATAATACACCAGCAGGAGGTTCTATTTTTGAACAGATAATAATATTATAAATTGAATATAGATATGTAATGTTAAATACTATTTTTTTTGTTCTTGTTATTCTACAGATGTATCATCAATGTCAACTACTGAAACTGAAGACAAAGAGGCCGAATTATCAAAGATCTTGCGGACCTGATCCAACAGTGCGGATCAGGTACGCAAGACCTCGCTGAATGCGGAGAGCAATACGGTCTCCGTATTTATCATTGCACCAACAGCTCACAAGAGCTACTGTTGCAACGCCGCCCCCTGCAGACTCGCGGCCGCCAGCAGGGGATGTCAATCAACCCAATCGTACTCGATCGGGTTGAATTGCGGCAATCTCTGTCCACCTCATCTGAGCAGGCGGACAGGGTTATGGAGCAGTGGTCTTTAGACCGCTGCTTCATAACTGCTGTTTCTGGCGAGTCTGAAGATTCGCCAGAAACACGGGCCTACAAGTTCCATACAGAGCTTGATAAATGGGTCTCAAAAGCACTCAGAGTTGTCTTGAAGATAATTTTAAAATAAAAATGTCTAAAATTAGGGCAATTTTGGAAATGCTATTGGAGCAAGTCGATTTACTGTTCCCAAAAATATGTTATTTGATTTTATACTGATTTTGTTTATAAAAAAAAAGTTAATATAATTTTCATAAGAAAGGCTAAAAATAAATGCCAACTCATTGTTTTTTTGTTTTTATCAATCAATAATGTCAAATATTTTTCCGAGAGTTTTTTTGAATAAAAGATGGGTTTTTTTCAAACAAATTTGTATTTATTTACTAACACAATTTAAAAAAACAAATACTTTAAAAAAAAAATAATAATAACTTTATCGAACAAATATATATGTAAAATAAAAAAGGATGAGAATAAATAAAATATAACATTTGAAATTTTGGGTGTCTAAATTAAAAAAAATGTTCATTGCAACCTTGGTCTTTTTGGGTCTGTTGCACCCTCTCTTTCCCTTTTTAATTGATAAAAGGGATTGTAGTGTCCATTCTGTCAGGCTTATGGCTCTATTTATTTGCTGTTTTTTTCTTCATCCATCTGCATCTGCCACTGAAACATTTCTCTTTGAAGATTTAATTTTTGCCTTTCAATTTCAAGTTTCTCCTTTTCTATTTCAATAGTGTTTTTCAGATATGGCTGCCCAACGTTCAATATTACTATTAATTACATTCTGCATCTCCCAGTGTTCCTCTCTATAGTGCCTGGCAAGTGACAACATTTCAGTTAAGCCAACATCGGCCAATAGTCCAACATCTGGTGGATTAGCAATATTTACATCCCATGTTTCTTGTGGTGGTGGTGCCTGTGTTTCCACTTGTTCTTCCTGATTCTCTGGGGTATGGATTTTAAATTGTTGGGCATCTCCAAATTTGTCTAGTAAATCTGGAGTCTGACTGCCATCCTGACGGCCTGTATTATCTGCCGAATTTTGATTTTCCTCTCGTATTTGTACTAGATTGAGGGTTATCTCCCTTGACGAGTTCTTCTATATCAAACAATAGAAAATTCAAGAAAATATTTATATAAAAGCATTAACAGATGGTTTAATAGATGGAAGTGAAAGAGATAGATTATAATACAAAAAAATCCAAAAAAATTGACATATTAACCAATTTAAATAAAAAATACAGGTAATTGAGAAATAGAAAAAAACATCATTGATACATACCATCAAATAATGGTGATGATTGTCCGGTCAAACTATTAAACAACCGTCCCAAATCTGCTATAAAAAAACTGTATAATTAAAATGTATTTCATTTTGGGGGCGGAGCCAACTTCCAAAGCGGCAGGACGTGTCTACATGAAGCTCCTGATCTCAAACTTGTTTTATTATGTGTTTTCTTACCACTATTCAGCTATTTATCTTCATACAGAGGAATACATCTATAGCGTCATTCTAGTGAGTTTATAGAGCTGATTTTTTTACAGTAATCCTAGCCTATGCTCTTTGGAAAGCCACGCGGCCTTGCAATTGTTAGTGGCTAGAGAATTTAACTACATACAGCTTACTGCGTGTCTGGGGCTACCGCATATATCCCCCCCAGACTCTGGGTTACAAGGTAGTTTTTAACTATCATATTCGAGACTGTGTTATTTGATTAAGAGGGAACCATCTACCCTGAACTTGAACGTTTACACTTTTTAGCGGATCAGACATTGGGCAAGATGGAGGCTTTAACTAGATGGGAGGGCGAGGTGAAGCAGTTGCTTGACTTTCACTTTGCAAACTTGGAACAGGACTTCACACATCCAGGTCCTACGCATAATGTTCGGTCAGTACAAGTGAACGACTCGCACCAAGATCCTTATATTAGCTTTATCTCAATGGCGGCACCACAGCACAGACCGGACTCCATCTCTCTGAATGCTCAGGTGATCAAACAAAACTCCGCTGCTGATCGAGGTCCTTCTCAGCATAACAGCAGTACTGCATTGCAGCCTGTGCCTTACAATGGCGATGTGCGCACTCTTAAGCGCAACTATAGCCCTATCTTGACCCATAACAAAGAGAGGAAGACAGAGGACCTGTGTGAAATCCCGGTCTCAACCATATCTTGTTTATAAATGGTGGCCAGTATTAACATGGAGGATAGCGTGGACTACGACAAGGTGTATGGCGGTTGTCGATGCTACGGGGAGATGCGGCACTCAGTTGATACACACCTTCTGAGCAGTGAATATGTGCATAAAGACCCTGCTGTCTATGGCGGTTATCGATCCTACAAGGAAATCCAGCACTCAGTTAATACATATCTAATCCCACGACAGGGGGTGGGATAGATAATGGTCCTTCAGTGGAGATCACAATCCCCCTTTCCTACATCTGCTATTGGGGGCATATTTAACAAGAGAACATTCCTAAACGTATTATAAGAAACTGCTGCTTTCTACATTTAGAGACCCATGCTCTTGCGACAGACTTTTAAGATAAGTAGTTTCTCATATCACTTAGCTTTGAATTTACATGAACGTTTACACTACCATGGTCAAGATGACTGTTAGTTTGAGACTCGGTGGTGGATATTGAACACTTCTCGCTACTCATCTGGACACTTAGTCCTCATATATGTCTAACCTCTTTTTTGCTCACTTAGCTTAAACAGACCTTTTTTTTTTTTTTTTTCTCTGTCATCCACATGTTTTGTGATATATTGTGATATACTGTTATGCACTGTTTGGCAAATATAGATAGTGCTTGTATTTAATGTTGTTTCCTGGAGACAAACTAATTATCCACCGTCTGGTAGATACACCCTGGTATGACTGGCTACTGAGATCAGATTGTAATTAGCCACATGTGTGGGTTGTTCATTTATTTCAGCAATTGTGCCTTCATCCTGTGTGTGTGAGTATGTACATATCTTTGTATAATAGTATTAGGCCCATATATCTGTTTATGCAAATGCGCAATCAAGTAGGAGAACACCCATTACTATCTAACTATCTCAGCACTAACCTATAACAGGCAGTAAGTATAAAGTTTTACCATTACTCAACTCCTAGCCATAGAGACCTTTACAAAATTTGTTGTGAAAAACACCCTATCTCACTAGTAGACAGACCTATATCACTTTAATCCATGTTCCCTGGTTGGCCTTGGTTCATAATCACATTTAGAATCTCATTTGTATTTTTTATATATGCCTTTTTACTAGGGGGAAGATCAGGGCGATTTACATTGATCCCCTGAACAGTTATATATATTGTACAATATGTGGCTGTGCATTGAAAGCTTAATTATCCTATGTAGTAGGTGGGGTCTTCTGGAGAGTCACTATGATTTAACCTTCATTGGGGGTGCGCTGGCTGCGGCCGGGTCAGCTTTTTCTCAGGTCAGCCTGGTGACTGTTCACTGAACCTACACATCAGTTCTAGCTTAAATGTAAGAATGGCCATTATATGGCTTTTTGGTTTCCCTTAGGGTTCTTTAAAAGGAGAAAAGAGGAAAAAGGGGGAAAAGAAAAAGGAGAAATGTCTGTGAGATGAAGGAAGTTCTGTATATCTCTGTATCCACACAAATAACTGCTTACTTGTAGGTCCTGGGTAGTATATATTTAAAAGTATACAATATAGTGTGTTCCTCCCCTATGTTTATTGCAGTGCCCCCCCCTAGAGCAATTTTAAATTTCATATCCTGATGCCGCGTACTTAATGCCTTAATAAGGATGGTTCCCTTATCTTTATTACTAGCGTTATTATTTTCCTAAATACAGGGTCAGACTGTGACCCCTTTATTCTTTCCCCCTAGAGACCCCTTTCTAGTCATTCTAAGTGAGCAGTGGTCCAAGAGTGGCCGGTGTATCTCAAATTGGGGATTTACATATTGGTTCATTTTACTTTATAAAGGGGGATACTATTGATAAAACCTGAGGCCCGTCATTGGGATCCATAAGTGGTCTCATTTGTACTAGGTAGTCCTCTATAAAGGTCATTATGCTAAAAGGTGGGGGTCCAAGAGTGGCCTCCTAAATGGAATAGAGGGCTTAACCTTTCTTATTGGCATGTTTTTTGTTTCTTTTTTTTGCAAAGTATCAGTCTTTACAGCTATCATTTACCCTGCTAATCTGTTTCAACTAGTCAGAAGATATTGATCACTCCATGTTCATTATTACTACACATTTGAGGGGATATATCTCTACTGTACAAGTTATTGTTTCCTATAGTTGTTTCTCTTTGTATCGGTGTTGTTAAGGATATACCCTGTAACTATATAACGCTGTACTGACTTATTGTGTATGCCAAATATTTTGCCTCAATAAAAATATATAAAAAAAAAAAAAATTGTATTTAATTTTAATAATTGACCTATATTATAATGTGATAATAGTCCCTATAAATTGATTTTAAAATTACATACAGTATCAATTAACTATGAAATTAATGCCAAGCTCAGCTCATTATTATGTCATTCACCTGTCATTTCTATCTCTAAACAATATAGAATTAGATTAAAATTAATGTCAATACTATCATTGTTGTACATTTTTAATTCTTTGAAAAAAAAAACAATAAAATATTCTTATTGATCTAAATTTTTGGATTGGATAGATGAAAGACATAACCAACGTGGTGGTCCTTACATCAAGGAGTGTATCTGCAGAGGAAGAATTGTGCGTAAGAGCAGATGTCAACCTTATAAATTGACCATGAGCTGCACTTGTAGATGGTCTCAAAACAGCTGCAGATGATTTTGAAGTAGTGGGTGCTTCAGCGGTACTCCTACCTGGCTGTGGTTGTGGTGTAGGTGTAGCTTTAAATTAAAAATAAAATATAATATTGTTAGTAATCCATTGCAAAAAATTTTTTTTTTTTTTTTAATTTTCAGTTCAATAAGAAAGCTAATACTGGTAAGATTCTGATCACGCCAGTGGCTTCTGGTACTACACTAATAATTAATTGTGTAAAATGAAAGTCAATAGATAATAAATAAAACGGCATGTAATCAGGGGGAGGTCAGAATATGATTCAAAGTTAATATCATAGATAAATACTAATATTTTATTTTTGATTATGAAAATCTGTTGAATAACTAATAGAGGAATTATCTATCTTTTGAAACACTCATTGTGTTGTTGGCTCTACATATTAGATAGTTTTGAAATATATTATTTACTTGTATCTAAGCACATTATAAAATAAACATGGTAAAATGGCATTTAATTTATTAACAATTAAAATTAAATTGGGCCTATTGCAATTTTTATTACAAAGGTATGGCGTGAGCCCAATGTTATCTATAGTGATCAAAATACATAGTTCTCCCCTATATTGCAAATCAAATAATTAAAAAAAAGGTCTATGTGCATCATAAAAAGATTTTTTAGACTATCAAGTGAGAATTTATTGTTTAGCTTTCAAATACACTCTTGTATGCACGAACAATACAGTAGACATATATCAATTTTTTTTAATTTTTTTTTTTTAAATCAGGTAGCCCTCAGTTTACGCCGGGGTTAGTTTCCAGAAGGAATGGTTGTAAATCGAAACCGTTGTAAATTGAAACCCAGTTTATAATGTAAGTCAATGGGAAGTGAGGGAGATAGGTTCCAGGCCCCTCTCAAAATTGTCATAAGTAACACCTAATACATTATTTTTAAAGCTTTGAAATGAAGACTTTAAATGCTAATCAGCATTATAAACCTAATAAAATAATCACACAACACAGAATATATAATTAAACTAAGTTAAATGAACAAAAACATTTGCTAAAGAGCATTATAAACCTAACAAAATAATCACACAACACAGACTTCACTTGCAATTTTCTGTAAACAGTTCTTTCTATGCATTCCAATCTGGACTGATTTATAGACAGGAAGATCTTGTTCCTTTGAAATCTGCTCAATAGCTCAGGTCTGGTTAAACTGATTAATCAGCTTGCTTGGCTTTGCTGCAACACAAGCGAACAGCTCCACCTACTGGCTATTTTAATAAATGCACTGCTTCTCAATGCTTTTCAATAGCAGTCACATGACTGGAAAAAAAAAGGTTGTTATTCTGAAACGGTGTAAATTGAACCGTTGTAAACCGAGGGCCACCTGTATTTTTATTGAGGATCAAAAACAAACATACAGGAATTCCATTGTGAAATAACAAAAATACACATGCATTATGTTCCATGACAATGGGATAGCACATAAGCAGGTAGGATCATTGAGGAATACAATAACATAGTAAACTATTAAAGTAATACCTGTAGAATAGAATAAAACACATATCAATTGCTGATCCTCGGTTTTCCACCTCCATAAAAGAAGTGAGGCCCCTTTTGGACCTCCATCACATCCATCATGAATAATATCAGGAGGGTTGTATTAATATAAGGTCCATTTTGGGCCCTCTGGATGCTAATTATAACCGTTAATCATAACTAAGACATATACAATATATAGAGTATATGTAATCAACAAAAATAGGGGAAGGGGTAATATGTAGATATAGAAGCATTAGGACTTTTAAATATAAAAGGATCAGGTGGTCGAAGAATATATAGAACTATATAGAGGAACATCTATTTCTGATCAGTAACCTATGGCAGGCATGAGAGTAATCCCGAATAGTGAATAGGGATATAAACTATGGCTGCAAGTTGATCGAAAGTAAGACCATCAATGTAGTCCCAAATCCTCTATGAATCATCAACAACTGGAATAAGCTATTTAGTATGGCCTTTGAATTATTCACATATCACAAGATCTCAAACCACCTAGAGTGCTCACTATATATACTTGTTTCATAAGAATATAACATGAGATTCAAAGATTAAAGGGGAAAGTTCCTTGGAATCTGCGTTCCTAGGTTTATCAAATAAACAAAAAAATTAGGGAGGGCGGAGTCAGCTGTGGGGGAGCTATAATTACAGGCAGGTAAAAATAATAATACTAGATGGAGGTTAATGAGCTATGATTTCTCTAGTCCCCGGAGAGATATATGTATAGCATATCTCTTTAATGTTACCTCCAGATATATATCAAGGGAAGACTATTATGGAGGATGTGGTTCAGTGACCCACTAAACATATAAGTTTCATGACTAAACAGAAAAAAGAGTAAGCTTGAAACCTGTGGGGAACTAAAATAACTGGAATCTGAACCCTTGTGATATACAACCCATACTTATCCAACATGGCAGAACAGAATGAAATTATGCATACATACAAGTAACAATTGTCTCTGACCTGTAATTTCAACAATAATATAATATAATCCTGCATTTTAGTATAAAACAAAAGATCCCATACATATGTATAGAAGGCTTAAGTAGATGTAGACCTAAGATGTGGCCATGGTATAACTAGAAAGAAGTTGGTTATCTATATCTCCATATATTATATTATTTTGACCTCATCACCTGGGTATGGGCCCTATACCCAGGCAGCAGGTGAGTTAACTATTAGTAGTCAGAGTATGAGATGGTAGTAGGTGGCCGAAACTATCTTTCTTAAGACCTTACGTAGTAACATCTAGTCATAGTTAAGCAGGCCAAATATAAAGATCAGAGATATGCTCCCTTAGGACAACATGTTATCTAATCAATAACACTACAATGGACACAGGTAGCACCTAAAGACTGTGTAGTAACCAGAGTCTCTAAAAACTCCCCTTTGCCTAATGAATATAGCTAAATTGTTCCAGCAGGAAACTGCAGTGATGATAACAGATACCTGTAGAACTATATCTCCCATACAGTCAATTATGCTCTATTTGTGGGAGGTTTTTGCATTTTGGGATATTTAGCACACTTATATGTTCTAGCCAATAGATTAAGGTAAGGAAATATATCTGGGTGTCTCCACCCTGAAGATGAATAAATGTTGTTCGCATAAACAAAATGTACCAGTACATATCATATTTTGTAAAATACTGTAAACTGTAATACATGGGAATAATCAGATATTAATACATTCGCACACAAAAATGCAACTTTTTTCAATGTGCATAACAATCAGGCAGTAGAGGAATGCACTCCTAAATATAATATAAAGCTGCTTCCTCTATTTCAGATATCTAAAGTAGATGGGGCGAGACCACTCAAGCCATCCCTCTTTACATAGACATCTGACTGACTTGTAAACCCAGTCTTATGTTATGAATATATTTAGCTATATATCTAAAGGGTACTAGATTTGGGTTAATGTGTCTAGAAGTTAACATAGCTCCATATTAAGTTGTAAATAGTTGCATATCAACCCATTATGTATATATAATAATTGTATCTCCCCAATAGAAGCAGCTCATCAAGGTAATATAAACCTAGATATAGGATAAGAACATGTTTAAATAATGTACTCTCAACAGCCTTAACATATTTTAGTATCAGAGACCTTCCATTGTATTCACAAATGTATTATATGTGGGAATGTGAAAGAAATGAAATGGGGAATAGTGAGCTAGTAGCACTTATCATTGGTCTAAAGTGCCTAGAAATATATATTCGCTAATGGTGGACAGTACTGTGGCTAGATAGTATCACATTAAATACCGAACAACCTAGGCACATAGAAATAATATATATCCTATAATTAAGTACAGGAATAATGACATAGTGTGCATGACAGTACTACCGTCCCTCTAAGAGGGGTACAAGATAAATAGTATTAAAGTCCATGTATATTATTAGAGCCTTAAGCAAAAACTAGGGGTAACCATATAATAATTGCATAAATGAAGATCTTAGGTCCCCATATGAGGATCTCAAGAGCGTCATGCTACATTTGGGCATATAAGTCTCGCAAATATAGTTCTTGCCTATTTGCAAAGACTTGGTGAGTAGCCATGTTACCGTTCTTTTATCCTATGCCAAGTCTGCTCCATGTGATTGCCTCGGCTTGTGATCGTGCTTCACACAAGGTATATACCCTGTGCCAGTATGCCTCTATAGCCACTGATGGACTCTGGATACTCTCAAAGAGACAACACCATTGTGTGGCTTCATCTAAGAGGCCAACCTCATCACACCGCTGCTATCTAGCACGGAGTCCGGTAAAGAACCTCTCCATCCTCCTCGGTTCCCCAGATTGCAATGTCAGTGCTTCTGAGACTTGGTCCACTACTTCCCAACCAGTAAGTATTATGGCTTCATCTGACTCTAGCAAAACTCCTGATGCTCATCACAAGAGCTCCCCCGGGGACCGGCAGCATCCTCCGGTGGGCGAGTAGGTGGGAAGGACTGAAAGGGGTTCTGACTAGAGGGATCTGGTGATCTACCTTGCAGGTCAACTGGGGATGTAGATTAGCCCCTCATTGTCCGTTGGCATCTGTGAGACGACCCCTCTAGGTCTCGCAACCTGCAGCAGAGAGTCCATATCCCGCTGCAGCGTAAGCTCAAAATCCTCAAAGAGATTGAGGAGGGCACTTGAAATATATTCCATGTTGTATGCTCCGGGAGGGTTTGTAGACCAAATTATGGTAGCAGCAGCGTTTTCGTTAAAACAAGCCTAGATGAGTGTCTTTGGCCTCATGTATGCTGGGAAGCTACCTCATGGCTTTAGTAACACAGTGCGGTATCCAAGCAGTTTCTGGTTGATTTTAATGAAGTTTGCTTCAAAATCCATAAGATTTTATGATTATTTTCCAAAAAAGGGCCATATAGAAGCAGGAGCTCTCAAGATACACGTCCTGTCACTACAGTAGTTAGCTCCGCCCCCTATAAATTTTTTTTAATATTCCTGTTATAGCTTTATACAACAGATAATTAAAGAACCAGGATTATTATAGAATCGCAGATATATTTTTTAAATACATTTATTTATATAATATATATTTATTTAAAAAATCTATAACAATGCAAATTTATTAAAAATGTGGGTACATTACAAGTCAATATCTTACCTCATACTGATTGAGGTTTATATATGTAAGTGCAGGAATGTCTGTTTTTATTGTGAGCAAATAAACAGTATTACGCTATGTCCATTCTTTTTCTTGTCTCCTGAATTCCTTATTGAAATGGATGGAGGATTGAGGATAAAGCATAAAAGAGGAAAGTTTCTGCTTTACTCTGGGTGGCATGAAGGACAGACCCATGCCAGAGCATGTACCATCTTAACTCTAACGTCACAATATACCTCATTATTATTGAGGGTCTTCTTAGTAAGTGGACTACTTATAAATACAGGGCTTGAAATTACTAGTGGTCCACTAATCTCTGACAATTTAGAAATTGCAGTGGACGACTTTGAAATTGGACTTATTTCTACATTTAACATTAATAAGTGGACTAGTAACTTTTTACCTCTGGGATAGTAGCTTTTAACACTTGACTAGTAAACCATAGAGATTTTTTTCCACCCCTGTTTTATATATATATATATATATATATATATATATATATATATATATATATATATATATATATATATATATGTAATTATTTTCACTATACAGAGTGTTGATTGACTATAAAGCATATACCACTTGTTAATAGAACAGCTAATGATATTATATAATGTATTATTCAGCATAATATAAGATGTTAATCATACTGGATTACCTTGAATCAGTTAATAAATTACTCTGTAATCCCACATAAAGTATGAAGGTCATAAATGCCAACATAGCAGCACTTCTTACCAACAGGATTAAATACACCACAAAACTATATGCTGTAAGAGTATGTTTTCATCACAAGAAACTGTATATGGTTAATTCACGTACTCACTTTTACTATATATATATATATATATATATATATATATATATATATATATATATATATATATATATATATACACTGCTCAAAAAAATAAAGGGAACACTAAAATAACACATCCTAGATCTGAATGAATTAAATATTCTAATTAAATACTTTGTTCTTTACATAGTTGAATGTGCTGACAACAAAATCACACAAAAATTAAAAAATGGAAATCAAATTTTTTAACCCATGGAGGTCTGGATTTGGAGTCACACTCAAAATTAAAGTGGAAAACACACTACAGGCGGATCCAACTTTGATGTAATGTCCTTAAAACAAGTCAAAATGAGGCTCAGTAGTGTGTGTGGCCTCCACGTGCCTGTATGACCTCCCTACAACGCCTGTGCATGCTCCTGATGAGGTGGCGGATGGTCTCCTGAGGGATCTCCTCCCAGACCTGGACTAAAGCATCCACCAACTCCTGGACAGTCTGTGGTGCAACGTGAAGTTGGTGGATGGAGCGAGACATGATGTCCCAGATGTGCTCAATTGGATTCAGGTCTGGGGAACGGGTGGGCCAGTCCATAGCATCAATGCCTTCGTCTTGCAGGAACTGCTGACACACTCCAGCCACATGAGGTCTAGCATTGTCTTGCATTAGGAGGAACCCAGGGCCAACTGCACCAGCATATGGTCTCACAAGGGGTCTGAGGATCTCATCTCGATACCTAATGGCAGTCAGGCTACCTCTGGAGAGCACATGGAGGGCTGTTCGGCCCCTCAAAGAAATGCCACCCCACACCATTACTGACCTACTGCCAAACCGGCCATGCTGGAGGATGTTGCAGGCAGCAGAACGTTTTCCACGGCATCTCCAGACTGTCACGTCTGTCAAATGTGCTCAGTGTGCACCTGCTTTCATCTGTGAAGAGCACAGGGCGCCAGTGGCGAATTTGCCAATCTTGGTGTTCTCTGGCAAATGCCAAACATCTTGCACGGTGTTGGGCTGTAAGCACAACCCCCACCTGTGGACGTCGGGCCCTCATACCCCCCTCATGGAGTCTGTTTCTGACTGTTTGAGCAGACACATGCACATTTGTGGCCTGCTTGAGGTCATTTTGCAGGCCTCTGGCAGTGCTCCTTCTGTTCCTCCTTGCACAAAGGCGGAGGTAGCGGTCCTGCTGCTGGGTTGTTGCCCTCCTATGGCCTCCTCCACGTCTCCTGATGTACTGGCCTGTCTCCTGGTAGCGCCTCCATGCTCTGGACACTACGCTGACAGACACAGCAATCCTTCTTGCCACAGCTCGTATTGATGTGCCATCCTGGATGAGCTGCACTACCTGAGCCACTTGTGTGGGTTGTAGACTCCGTCTCATGCTACCACTAGAGTGAAAGCACAGCCAGCATTCATAAGTGACCAAAACATCAGCCAGAAAGCATAGGAACTGAGAAGTGGTCTGTGGTCACCACCTGCAGAACTACTCCTTTATTGGGGGTGTCTTGCTAATTGCCTATAATTTCCACCTGTTGTCTATCCCATTTGCACAACAGCATGTGACATTGATTGTCACTCAGTGTTGCTTCCTAAGTGGACAGTTTGATTTCACAGAAGTGTGATTGACTTGGAGTTACATTGTGTTGTTTAAGTGTTCCCTTTATTTTTTTGAGCAGTGTATATATATATATATATATATATATATATATATATATATATATATATATATATATTCAGGGAGTGCAGAATTATTAGGCAAGTTGTATTTTTGAGGATTAATTTTATTATTGAACAACAACCATGTTCTCAATGAACCCAAAAAACTCATTAATATCAAAGCTGAATAGTTTTGGAAGTAGTTTTTAGTTTGTTTTTAGTTATAGCTATTTTAGGGGGATATCTGTGTGTGCAGGTGACTATTACTGTGCATAATTATTAGGCAACTTAACAAAAAACAAATATATACCCATTTCAATTATTTATTTTTACCAGTGAAACCAATATAACATCTCAACATTCACAAATATACATTTCTGACATTCAAAAACAAAACAAAAACAAATCAGGGACCAATATAGCCACCTTTCTTTGCAAGGACACTCAAAAGCCTGCCATCCATGGATTCTGTCAGTGTTTTGATCTGTTCACCATCAACATTGCGTGCAGCAGCAACCACAGCCTCCCAGACACTGTTCAGAGAGGTGTACTGTTTTCCCTCCTTGTAAATCTCACATTTGATGATGGACCACAGGTTCTCAATGGGGTTCAGATCAGGTGAACAAGGAGGCCATGTCATTAGATTTTCTTCTTTATACCCTTTCTTGCCAGCCATGCTGTGGAGTACTTGGACACGTGTGATGTCCTGCATGAAAATCATGTTTTTCTTGAAGGATGCAGACTTCTTCCTGTACCACTGCTTGAAGAAGGTGTCTTCCAGAAACTGGCAGTAGGACTGGGAGTTGAGCTTGACTCCATCCTCAACCCGAAAAGGCCCCACAAGCTCATCTTTGATGATACCAGCACAAACCAGTACTCCACCTCCACCTTGCTGGCGTCTGAGTCGGACTGGAGCTCTCTGCCCTTTACCAATCCAGCCACGGGCCCATCCATCTGGCCCATCAAGACTCACTCTCATTTCATCAGTCCATAAAACCTTAGAAAAATCAGTCCTGAGATATTTCTTGGCCCAGTCTTGACGTTTCAGCTTGTGCGTCTTGTTCAGTGGTGGTCGTCTTTCAGCCTTTCTTACCTTGGCCATGTCTCTGAGTATTGCACACCTTGTGCTTTTGGGCACTCCAGTGATGTTGCAGCTCTAAAATATGGCCAAACTGGTGGCAAGTGGCATCTTGGCAGCTGCACGCTTGACTTTTCTCAGTTCATGGGCAGTTATTTTGCGCCTTTGTTTTTCCACACACTTCTTGCGACCCTGTTGACTATTTTGAATGAAACGCTTGATTGTTCGATGATCACGCTTCAGAAGCTTTGCAATTTTAAGAGTGCTGCATCCCTCTGCAAGAGATCTCACTATTTTTGACTTTTCTGAGCCTGTCAAGTCCTTCTTTTGACCCATTTTGCCAAAGGAAAGGAAGTTGCCTAATAATTATGCACACCTGATATAGGGTGTTGATGTCATTAGACCACACCCCTTCTCATTATAGAGATGCACATCACCTAATATGCTTAATTGGTAGTAGGCTTTCAAGCCTATACAGCTTGGAGTAAGACAACATGCATAAAGAGGATGATGTGGTCAAAATACTAATTTGCCTAATAATTCTGCACACAGTGTATATATATATTCTATGGATTATTTTGAATATTTTATTAATTTATTATGTACGCCCGACATACGCTGTCAGCATTTAACATTGCACAAGCATTTTGTGGCCAATCGATAGCTAGCAGGGGGTGTCAATCATCCCGATCGTATCTGATCGTGATGATTGCTGTCCGCCGCTCAGAGGTGGCAGATAAGTTAAGGAGCAGCGGTCTTAAGACTGCTGCTCCTTAACTTATGTTTCCGCAGCATGTTAAATCAGCCCCTTTGTCTGAATCACAAAAGAACAATTTTGGGTTTCATGTCAGTTTAAAGGAATATTTATTCCCTCTCTTATCATGTTGAAACACGTTTATGTACATGTTTAGAGGGAAGTCATCAGTTATTTAAGTTGCCCTGTATAGACCTCCCTGCCAAATGCTAAGGATACATCTAACGGATTGTACATATTTTCAATTGAGAATTTGTTTGAAGTTGGATATTGTTGAATATATGATCTGTCATATAGGCTTAAAGTATACTGTTTCTTTAACATTTTCAGCCTCAATTAACTGGTGAGTGGGCTTCTGGCTATTTAAGAGCTGAAGGCAGTACTCACCAGTATGTCTATGATTAAGGCAAATCCCTGCCGAAACGTGTAAGACGCAATTCTTGCTGAAATAAAAATATTTTTATGTCTGCTTTGATTCTCCATAATAAATGTTTCTCTTAAAGTGCCTTGAGATTCGCTGGTTTCTTTGAGGCTGAAGTTTAAAGGAACACTCAAGTCAAAAATTTTAATTTCATGATTCAGAAAGAGCACACAATTTTAAGAATATTTCCATTTTACATCTATTATCAAATTTTTCACAATCATTTTATATGCACATTTTTTTTTTAGGCATCAGCTCCTAATGAGCATGTGCACAAGCTCACAGGGTAAACGTATACTAGTCTGTGATTGGCTGATATTTGTTACATGATACACGGAGATGGAAAATAGGAGAAAAAATATATTTGCCAGAAACAAATCTACTGCTTTTGTGTTATTGTATTATGCATCTGTTAATTATGGAATGCTACTGTATTTAGTGGTCCTTAGTTAGGTACATTTCTTTTAAATAGTAATAGTTAGCTTCAAAATAGAAAAAACTTTCATTTTATTGGCTGATTTGAAAAGCAGCCAATAGGAATGCAAGGGTACCCCTATATACAGGTTGGTACCATGCATTCAAAATTCAGTGTGCAACCGGATTAAGAGGACATCAAGAATGGAAGATCCAAAGATAAGAAGAAAAGAAGATGGATTAAGATAGAAGACCGCTGATGTGGTGAAGATAGACCGCTGCCACCGTGATCAAGATGAATCGCTGCTACGTAGGAGCTGGATTCAACTTTGATAAGTACCATCTTTAGGGTTTAGTGATAGACTTTTTTGGGTGTTTTTTTTTTTACAGTAGGGTTTGTTTGTTTTTCTATTTTGCTTTTTTTGGGCAGCAATAGAGCATAATGCCCTTCTAAGGTCAATGCCCAACCAAAATGCCCTTTTCAGGGCAATATTTAGAGTAGGCTTTTTAGATAGCCTTTTTTTGGGCGGGTGTGGGGTTACTTGTATTGTGGAATGGGTTAATATTTTTTGTTAAAAATAACTAAATCCCTTTAGGGCAATGCCCTTCAAAAAGCCCTTCTAAGGACTATTGCTATAGTTAAGTTTAGTGTTAGTATAGGATTTTTTATTTTAGGGTAGGTTTTTTTAAGTGGGGCTTTAGTTTTAGAATAGGCAAAACAGTTTTTTTATACAAAAAAATTTATCTCTAATGGTAGGTTATTTATTTTAAGTAATAGTAGTTTTTTAATGTAATGTAAGGTTTTTTCAGGTAATGTTATTTTTTTTTGTTACTTAGGGGGTGTTAAGTTAGGGGAGTTAGCTGGATGTGAACTTCCAGGTCACATAAAAAGTTTGAGCTTTAAATGCAATTGTGTTTAAGTGATCATATTTACTTGTAATATGAGCACACATTGCCGCTTAACGCCACCCAAAGAAAATATGGGGGGAGTAAATTATCTCAAGTTTGCGTAAACAAATTTGTGGTTATTTAAACTGCACACAACTTGTAATATGGATACAAGCGTAAAAAACATCTTGCGCTATCGGTAGTGCTCCACTTGTAATTTAGCCCTCAGTTGTTATATTTTTATTGGAGTATGATAGAAATCTGTGTAATGACTGTGGACTAAGCGGAGAAGAAATACATATACAACTGAAATAGATCTTAAATAACAAATAACTAGGATTTAAATATTTCCTCATTTTTCATTAATGGTATATATATATATATATATACACACACACAAACACACTTAATTACATGACAAAGATATTTCTAGTTTCAGTTGGTGCATTATAGAAAAAGTCAGACGTCCATAAAGAGGTGGTGATGAATTAAAATTTTTAGAAAAACAAGAAATGTTTTGGATTTTTATACTTAGAACTAGATTACCAGATGGTCTACACTCAGAGTATGATCTTTTTTTAGCTCCTGGCAGTAAACCTGAGCTGTTAGTAGTTGGATTAAACATTGAGTATGAACATTATACAGATTTTTCGTATCAGCTATTTGATACAGTTGCAATATCTGATGTGTATTATTCCACACAGTCATTGGCTGCACACTCTTGTTACCTATTTATAACTGTCCCTAATTGGCCACAGTAGAGAAAGTAACCTAAACTACAACATGGCAGCTCCCATTGTTTTATAGACATTAAAACTTTACACTTATTTTGCCAAAGGGCTTTAACATAGAGTTAATGATGGATATGTATGTGTGTGTGTGTGTGTGTGTATATATATATATATATATATATATATATTTATGTATATATGTATGTATGTATGTGTATATATATATATATATATATATGTATATATATATATATATATATA
Organism: Bombina bombina; assembly: GCF_027579735.1. Classification (NCBI taxonomy): domain Eukaryota; kingdom Metazoa; phylum Chordata; class Amphibia; order Anura; family Bombinatoridae; genus Bombina; species Bombina bombina. Next base: position 576,632,800 of record NC_069499.1, read on the forward strand.
TATATATATATATATATATATTTACATTAGAGCCTTTGGCTGTTTAGTAGATGAAAACATGTAAAAACATATTTATGCAATCTTCATTTTTAATAACATTTTTTACTATTTACTGTAAACATTTCTAAGTAATTATAAATAGATATTCCTATATATATCCTATATATATCTGTATATATCTATACCTATATATAATAATCTATATTTATAGGTATAAATATATATTTGTTTAAAAAACATCACATATATGTAGAAATATTTAATTAGGAATAAATAGAACATGGTCTGTTATGTAAAGAACATTGGAATATTAAATATTAATATTTTCATGTTTGGTTAGTGCTAATGAGAATATTTGATGATGTTTGCACGAGACTGGGGTGTTAAGTTTTTTCCAGTTTTTTTCGCCATTGACTTCTATGGAGGAATATAAACGCACACTCAATATTCTTAGTTCGGATTTTTGCGTTAGTCGGGTTACAACTAGAGCAAAAACCTTTTACTTTAAACTTGTAATACCAACGCAACCCAACTAGCACAAAAGTCTTAAAGGGACAGTCTAGTTCAAAATAAACTTTCATGATTCAGATAGAGAATGTTTTTTCAATTTACTTTTATCACCAATTTTGCTTTGTTCTCTTGGTATTCTTAGTTGAAAGCTAAACCTAGTAGGTTCATATGCTAATGTCTAAGCCCTTGAAGGCCGCCTCTTCTCTCATGGATTTTTGACAGTTTTTCACCACTAGAGGGTGTTAGTTCATTTGTGTCATATAGATAGCACTGTGCTCACGCACGTGGAGTTCAGGTGAGCCAGCTCTGATTGGCTAAATTGGATGTCTGTCAAAAGAACTGAAATAAGGGGGCAGTTTGCAAAGGCTTATATACAAGGTAATCACAGAGGTAAAAAGTATATTTATATAAACGTGTTGGTTGTGCAAAACTAGGGAATGGGTAATAAAGGGATTATCGCTATAGCGGAAACACAAAATACTGCTCCACTTGTAATCTGGCACTTAGGCCTAGATTTGGAGTTTGGCGGTAAAAGGGCTGTTAACGCTCCGCGGGCTTTTTTCTGGCCGCACCATAAATTTAACTCTGGTATCGAGAGTTTAAATAAATGCTGCGTTAGGCTCCAAAAAAGGAGCATAGAGCATTTTTATCGCAAATGCAACTCTTGATACCAGAGTTGCTTACGGACGCGGCCGGCCTCAAAAACGTGCTCGTGCACGATTCTCCCATAGCAAACAATGGGGCTGTTTGAGCTGAAAAAAAACCTAACACCTGCAAAAAAGCAGCGTTCAGCTCCTAACGCAGCCCCATTGTTTCCTATGGGGAAACACTTCATACGTCTGCACCTAACACTCTAACATGTACCCCGAGTCTAAACACCCCTAACCTTACACTTATTAACCTCTAATCTGCTGCCCCCGCTATCGCTGACACCTGCATATTTTTTTAACCCCTAATCTGCCGCTCCGTAAACCGCCGCAACCTACGTTATCCCTATGTACCCCTAATCTGCTGCCCTAACATCGCCGACCCCTATATTATATTTATTAACCCCTAATCTGCCCCCCTCAACGTCGCCGACACCTGCCTACACTTATTAACTCCTAATCTGCCGAGCGGACCTGAGCGCTACTATAATAAAGTTATTAACCCCTAATCCGCCTCACTAACCCTATCATAAATAGTATTAACCCCTAATCTGCCCTCCCTAACATCGCCGACACCTACCTTCAATTATTAACCCCTAATCTGCCGAGCGGACCTCACCGCTACTATAATAAATGTATTAACCCCTAAAGCTAAGTCTAACTCTAATACTAACACCCCCCTAAGTTAAATATAATTTACATCTAACGAAATAAATTAACTCTTATTAAATAACTTATTCCTATTTAAAGCTAAATACTTACCTGTAAAATAAATCCTAATATAGCTACAATATAAATTATAATTATATTATAGCTATTTTAGGATTAATATTTATTTTACAGGCAACTTTTTAATTATTTTAACCAGGTACAATAGCTATTAAATAGTTAAGAACTATTTAATAGTTACCTAGTTAAAATAATAACAAATTTACCTGTAAAATAAATCCTAACCTAAGATATAATTAAACCTAACACTACCCTATCAATAAATTAATTAAATAAACTACCTACAATTACCTACAATTAACCTAACACTACACTATCAATAAATTAATTAAACACAATTCCTACAAATAAATACAATTAAATAAACTAGCTAAAGTAGAAAAAATAAAAAAGAACTAAGTTACAAAAAATAATAAAATATTTACAAACATAAGAAAAATATTACAACAATTTTAAACTAATTACACCTACTCTAAGCCCCCTAATAAAATAACAAAGCCCCCCAAAATAAAAAATTCCCTACCCTATTCTAAATTAAAAAAGTTACAAGCTCTTTTACCTTACCAGCCCTGAACAGGGCCCTTTGCGGGGCATGCCCCAAGGATTTCAGCTCTTTTGCCTGTAAAAAAAACCATACCATACCCCCCCCAACATTACAACCCACCACCCACATACCCCTAATCTAACCCAAACCCCCCTTAAATAAACCTAACACTAAGCCCCTGAAGATCTTCCTACCTTGTCTTCACCATACCAGGTTCACCGATCCGTCCTGGCTCCAACATCTTCATCCAACCCAAGCGGGGGTTGGCGATCCATCATCCGGTGCTGAAGAGGTCCAGAAGAGGCTCCAAAGTCTTCCTCCTATCCGGCAAGAAGAGGACATCCGGACCGGCAAACATCTTCTCCAAGCGGCATCTTCAATCTTCTTCCATCCGGTGCGGAGCGGGTCCATCTTGAAGCAGGCGACGCGGATCCATCCTCTTCTTCCGTTGTCTCCCGACGAATGACGGTTCCTTTAAGGGACGTCATCCAAGATGGCGTCCCTCGAATTCCGATTGGCTGATAGGATTCTATCAGCCAATCGGAATTAAGGTAGGAATTTTCTGATTGGCTGATGGAATCAGCCAATCAGAATCAAGTTCAATCCGATTGGCTGATCCAATCAGCCAATCAGATTGAGCTCGCATTCTATTGGCTGTTCCGATCATCACCACCTCTTTATGGACGTCTGACTTTTTCTATAATGCACCAACTGAAACTAGAAATATCTTTGTCATGTAATTAAGTGTGTTTGTGTGTGCTCGCATTCTATTGGCTGTTCCGATCAGCCAATAGAATGCGAGCTCAATCTGATTGGCTGATTGGATCAGCCAATCGGATTGAACTTGATTCTGATTGGCTGATTCCATCAGCCAATCAGAAAATTCCTACCTTAATTCCGATTGGCTGATAGAATCCTATCAGCCAATCGGAATTCGAGGGACGCCATCTTGGATGACATCCCTTAAAGGAACCGTCATTCGTCGGGAGACAACGGAAGAAGAGGATGGATCCGCGTCGCCTGCTTCAAGATGGACCCGCTCCGCACCGGATGGAAGAAGATTGAAGATGCCGCTTGGAGAAGATGTTTGCCGGTCCGGATGTCCTCTTCTTGCCGGATAGGAGGAAGACTTTGGAGCCTCTTCTGGACCTCTTCAGCACCGGATGATGGATCGCCAACCCCCGCTTGGGTTGGATGAAGATGTTGGAGCCAGGACGGATCGGTGAACCTGGTATGGTGAAGACAAGGTAGGAAGATCTTCAGGGGCTTAGTGTTAGGTTTATTTAAGGGGGGTTTGGGTTAGATTAGGGGTATGTGGGTGGTGGGTTGTAATGTTGTGGGGGGGTATGGTATGTTTTTTTTTTACAGGCAAAAGAGCTGAAATCCTTGGGGCATGCCCCGCAAAGGGCCCTGTTCAGGGCTGGTAAGGTAAAAGAGCTTGTAACTTTTTTAATTTAGAATAGGGTAGGGAATTTTTTATTTTGGGGGGCTTTGTTATTTTATTAGGGGGCTTAGAGTAGGTGTAATTAGTTTAAAATTGTTGTAATATTTTTCTTATGTTTGTAAATATTTTATTATTTTTTGTAACTTAGTTCTTTTTTATTTTTTGTACTTTAGCTAGTTTATTTAATTGTATTTATTTGTAGGAATTGTGTTTAATTAATTTATTGATAGTGTAGTGTTAGGTTAATTGTAGGTAATTGTAGGTAGTTTATTTAATTAATTTATTGATAGGGTAGTGTTAGGTTTAATTATATCTTAGGTTAGGATTTATTTTACAGGTAAATTTGTTATTATTTTAACTAGGTAACTATTAAATAGTTCTTAACTATTTAATAGCTATTGTACCTGGTTAAAATAATTAAAAAGTTGCCTGTAAAATAAATATTAATCCTAAAATAGCTATAATATAATTATAATTTATATTGTAGCTATATTAGGATTTATTTTACAGGTAAGTATTTAGCTTTAAATAGGAATAAGTTATTTAATAAGAGTTAATTTATTTCGTTAGATGTAAATTATATTTAACTTAGGGGGGTGTTAGTATTAGAGTTAGACTTAGCTTTAGGGGTTAATACATTTATTATAGTAGCGGTGAGGTCCGCTCGGCAGATTAGGGGTTAATAATTGAAGGTAGGTGTCGGCGATGTTAGGGAGGGCAGATTAGGGGTTAATACTATTTATGATAGGGTTAGTGAGGCGGATTAGGGGTTAATAACTTTATTATAGTAGCGCTCAGGTCCGCTCGGCAGATTAGGGGTTAATAAGTGTAGGCAGGTGTCGGCGACGTTGAGGGGGGCAGATTAGGGGTTAATAAATATAATATAGGGGTCGGCGGTGTTAGGGGTAGCAGATTAGGGGTACATAGGGATAACGTAGGTGGCGGCGCTTTGCGGTCGGAAGATTAGGGGTTAATTATTTTAAGTAGCTGGCGGCGACGTTGTGGGGGGCAGGTTAGGGGTTAATAAATGTAATACAGGGGTCGGCGGGGTTAGGGGCAGCAGATTAGGGGTACATAAGTATAACGTAGGTGGCGGTCGGCAGATTAGGGGTTAAAAATTTAAATCGAGTGGCGGCGATGTGGGGGGAGCTCGGTTTAGGGGTACATAGGTAGTTTATGGGTGTTAGTGTACTTTAGGGTACAGTAGTTAAGAGCTTTATGAACCGGCGTTAGCCAGAAAGCTCTTAACTCCTGCTATTTTCAGGCGGCTGGAATCTTGTCGTTAGAGCTCTAACGCTCACTTCAGAAACGACTCTAAATACCGGCGTTAGAAAGATCCCATTGAAAAGATAGGCTACGCAAATGGCGTAGGGGGATCTGCGGTATGGAAAAGTCGCGGCTGAAAAGTGAGCGTTAGACCCTTTAATCACTGACTCCAAATACCAGCGGGCGGCCAAAACCAGCGTTAGGAGCCTCTAACGCTGGTTTTGACGGCTACCGCCGAACTCCAAATCTAGGCCTTAGTGTTTAATGTTCCTTTAAACCCTTTAGTTACAAGATAAAGAATCACATGAGTATCATTCAATAGCTATAAAAATTAAAAAGTTGTAGGCTATGAAGAAGTATATAATAACACTGAATAACAAGCTAAATATACTTATATAACAGAAACTAAAATATTATAGGAAAAAAAAAAATGCAATGGCACTACACTAATATCTGTGGGAATGCCCTATAAATAAATATATTGGTTTGAATGTTTTGGGCTAGAGTGCTGTGCATATGGGAAAAAATATTTTTCTAAAAAGGTCAGAATAATCTGGCCAAAAAAACGCACATAATAGCACATCTCTTTCCCTATTATTATATCACAATAGACCTTGTTGCGAAGATAGGCCAAAATAAAATATAACTTTTATTAAGATTGATTAAAAATTAAAAGAACACTAAAGTTAAGTTCAGTTATCCAACTATTTGCTTACAAAACTTCATATCCCGATAGATAACTTATATTACAGACTCAGGTGCTAATTATTTAAAAAGAACCGCTGACTGACCCATGAGTATAGCTACAGAGCCTTTATTGTGTCTTTTAAATTTCTTTTAATTTTTAATCAATCTCAATAAAAGTTATATTTTATTATGACCTATCTTCGCAACAAGATCTAATGTGATAAAACAGGGAAATAGATATGCTATTATGTGTATTTTTTAGCCAGATTATTCTGACCTTTTTTGAAAAAGAAATTAAAATCTGTTCACTAACACAATGAGTATAAGGCCTCAGATATAGAAAAAGCAAAAAAAAATGAGTGATGCAAACATGATGTGTGATATCATCAAAGCATATGTGTACAAGTGTGACAAGCCATAGAACCTGCTTTAATACATTACAAGGTTAGAGGAGGGTTTCTTAAACTGTGAAACCATATAACACAGAGTGAATCCTGAATTGTGACCTATGTAAATCTATTTAGACCTACTGTATATACAGAAGCATTGCCCTCAATCTCTACCATTGAAAAAAAAAAACTCCTATGCTGCTCTTGCTGAACACACATGTGATGAGGGGATTGCTGTTTCTGAGCCCTCTGAACAGGTAAGTCAAATATATTTGTACCTGATTCTCCAAGTAAGAAAACATACAGCCAGATTACAAGTTTTGCGTTATGAGCTGTGCGGTGCTAACGTGCAGTTTTTTCTCACCGTTCACTTACCTACAGCGCTGGTATTACGGGTTTTTACAAACCCGGCGATAAAAGGCAAGAAGTTAACAGAGAGCAAAATTTTGCTCCACACTGCACTCCAATACCAGGGCTGCTTAAGTCAGCGGTGAGCTGGTCGTACGTGCTCGTGCACGATTTCCCCATAGACATCAATGGGGAGAGACGGCTGATAAAAAGTCTAACACCTGCAATAAAGCAGCGTCAAACTCAGTAACGCAGCCCCATTGATTCCTATGGGGAAACTAAAGTTATGTTTACACCTAACACCCTAACATGAACCCCGAGTCTAAACACCCCTAATCTTACACTTATTAACCCCAATCTGCCGCCCACGACATCGCCGACACCTACATTATATTTATTAATCCCTAATCTGCCGCTCCGGACATCGCCAACACCTACATTATACATATGAACCCCTAATCTGCTGCCCCCAACATCACCGACACCTGCATTATATTTATTAACCCCTAATCTCCCTCCCCAATGTTGCCGCAACCTACCTACATTTATTAACCCCTAATCTGCCGCCCCCATCGTCGCCACCACTATTCTAAATTTATTAACCCCTAAACCTAAGTCTAACCCTAACACCCCCTAACTTAAATATAATTTAAATAAATCTAAATAAAACTTACTATCATTAACTAAATTATTCCTATTTAAAACTAAATACTTACCTATAAAATAAACCCTAACCTAGCTACAATATAACTAATAATTACATTGTATCTATCTTAGGGTTTCTTTTTATTTTACAGGCAAGTTTGTATTTATTTTAACTAGGTAGAATAGTTACTAAATAGTTATTAACTATTTAATAACTACCTAGCTAAAATAAATACAAAATGACCTGTAAAATAAAACCTAACCTAAGTTACATAACAGTGAATGTAAGAAGGTTTGTCTAGGACTACAGTTAAACAGTAACAGCCTATCCCAACAGTCACACTTCTCATAAAGTGTGGCTAAAAAGTTCTGACACAGATATATCCTATTGCAAGATAGACCTAAATGCAAGAACATACAAATTTAAAAAGAGGTTGTGGGAGGCGCCAAAGGCAGTCTGCTTCAGCTAATACTGTATATCTTAAAAATAACTAGTAGTATATAAATGAACAGGATATACCAACTAAATGATGAAAATGATCAATTAATCAGATATGAGACTCCAAATGATAAGCTTAAATCGGTCTACGGTTAAATAAGATTTAATACACATATAAAATATACATAAAATGTTGCTAAGTTAATCTATTGACACCGGTGTCTCTAACAATAAAACAGACTTACTATTTGTTTAATATAAAATAGTTAGCAAATTGCCTCTACTTCAAAACATTGTCTAATGTAAAATAGTTAGCAAGTTGTCTTTACTTAAAGACATTAAACCAGAAAGTATCTATTATACAAAATAATCAATTAGTATCTAATATTCAAACTCGTTACACCTCGCAGAAAATAAACTTAGTATCTTACTGCACACACTGATAATATATATATATACACACAAAGCCTCATATATTAATCAAAGTCCCAGTTTTTGAGTGTATTCTTTAACTCAACACCTTGTTTTAATCTGTTCGTTTGTTATGGGATTTCTACCCAGTCGTTGCTGTAAACACAAATGTTGTGAACCCGATTTGTTCCTCTGTATTTATTGCTCTGTATTGCTTGTGATAAAACATTTTTAGTAAAATCGTACCTGCAGGTTTTTCATAAAGATACGTTTACACTTAGTACCTTATTAGTGAATTCTCTGTCCGTTTTTATCGAAGTAGCAGAGTTAGGGGAATGTAGTGCTTAAAGCCTCAGTCCCCTATTGCCACAATCCGCTTCCTCCACTGGTGTGTTGTTTCATCCGTTTGTGCGCGCACTTCTTTGGTCCCTCCTACCGCTTCACCTGTACACTCACGTTTTTCTATTAGTGTACAACACTTCTTTAGTATTCTGGTTTAGTGGTTCTGGGAGGCTCTTCCGATAGTTGAATATTTCTTTCTTCTGCTTGGTCTTTATTATATTCTTCCAGACTTTTAGTAGTTTCAATATCTGAGCTGCAGTAATATTGGAACTACTAAAAGTCTGGAAGAATATAATAGGTAGAAAAAATCCTATTGGCTGATGCAATCAGCCAATAGGATTGAGCTGACATTCTATTGGCTGTTCCAATCAGCCAATAGAATGCAAACTCAATCCTATTGGCTGATTAGATCAGCCAATAGGATTAATGTTCAATCCTATTGGCTGATTGCATCATTGTACCTGTGTATGGCCAGGAAGCAGGAAAGATGGAGCAGATAATAACATTTAATTCTTGGTTAAATAAGTGGTGCAAGGAAAGAGGATTTTTTTCTTTTGTAGGTTATTTAAGAGAGATGGCTTGCATTTGGATGCTAAATAAACAGTGTATCTGGGAGAGGAATTCAAATTCATTATTAGTAAGTAGTAATTAAACTAGACAAGGGGGGTAGCATTAATATAACCAACATGCCCCCCCCCCCACCCCACAGCATGCTAAAACTGTTAGTCCAAGTTACAGTACTAGAAATTCTAGTAGAAAAGTTATTGGTACCATGAGCACAAATGCTTGCAGCTTAGGAAATAAATTATCTGAACTCACTTCAATAATGACTAGGAATAACTTGGATTTAGAATGGTACAATGATTCTCATGACTGGGATATAGTCATACCTGGATACAAGTTATTTAAAAAGAACAGGGTAATGAAGAAAGGTGGAGGAGTTGCTCTATGTGTAAAAGAAAATATAAAGGTTACTGAAGTTGTAGGAATTTTGGGTGGAAAAAAATTGGATGAATGTGGAAACTGGGCATAAAAATGAGTTTAGAATAGGGGTTGTATATAAGCCTCCATCGCAGGGTGAAAGACTTGACAATTTGTTATTAGAAGAAATAACCAAAATGACCATGAAGGGTAAGGTTATAGTAATCAGGGGCTTTAATTTTCCAGATATAGACTGGAAGATGCCCTCTGCTAGATCAGCTAGAAGCAGGTTTATTTTTGAATCCTTGCAAGAGGAATCACTTGAGCAATTAGTTAAGGAACCAACTCGAAATGAAGCTATATTAGATTTAATACTTACAAACAGTGATACAGTTCCAGATGTGTCTGTAGGTGAGAACTTAGGATCTAGTGATCATCATCAATCTGTTTTGTTTAGTATTCGTGTGCAGACACTGTCCACCCAGACTAAGACAAAAGTTTTAGACTTTAGGAAGGCTGATTTTTCATATATGGAAGAATACCTTAACAATTATTTAAAAGTCAAACTCTTATTACAGGGTTTCAAGAACAGTTGGAATTTTTGAAAGGTACCATTTTAGATGCAATTTTACACTGTAATAGACATATCTGTGAAAGTAAAAGAAATAGAAAACCAATATGGTTTTCCAAAGAAGTAGAACATGCTGTAAAGACAAAAAAGATAGCTTATAAAAATTACAGGCATACAGTCAGAAGATGATATGCAAATATGGAGACTCCAACAAAAAAAGACTAAACTAAGCAGTTAATAAGGAAGGTTAAAGCTCATGCGGAAAAGAACATAGCACAGTCATTAAAGCATGGGGACAACACCTTCTTTAGATACTGTATATCAGTGAAAGAAGAAAAACTTAAAAAAGGTTGGAATAGTAAAACTGAAAACAGTTGATGGTAGAATAGTAGAAGGAGATAAGCAAATTGCAGACTGCTTCAATGAGTACTTATGTTCTGTTGTCACAAAAGATTGGGAAGATAGAGGCCTAGATTTGGAGTTCGGCGGTAGCCGTCAAAACCAGCGTTAGAGGCTCCTAACGCTGGTTTTGGCCGCCCGCTGGTATTTGGAGTCAGTGATTAAAGGGTCTAACGCTCACTTTTCAGCCGCGGCTTTTCCATACCGCAGATCCCTAATCTGCTGCCCCTAACCCCGCCGACCCCTGTATTACATTTATTAACCCCTAACCTGCCCCCCACAACGTCGCCGCCAGCTACTTAAAATCCGATCAGCCAATAGAATGCGAGCTCAATCTGATTGGCTGATTGGATCAGCCAATCGGATTGAACTTGATTCTGATTGGCTGATTCCATCAGCCAATCAGAAAATTCCTACCTTAATTCCGATTGGCTGATAGAATCCTATCAGCCAATCGGAATTCGAGGGACGCCATCTTGGATGACGTCCCTTAAAGGAACCGTCATTCGTCGGGAGACAACGGAAGAAGAGGATGGATCCGCGTCGCCTGCTTCAAGATGGACCCGCTCCGCACCGGATGGAAGAAGATTGAAGATGCCGCTTGGAGAAGATGTTTGCCGGTCCGGATGTCCTCTTCTTGCCGGATAGGAGGAAGACTTTGGAGCCTCTTCTGGACCTCTTCAGCACCGGATGATGGATCGCCAACCCCCGCTTGGGTTGGATGAAGATGTTGGAGCCAGGACGGATCGGTGAACCTGGTATGGTGAAGACAAGGTAGGAAGATCTTCAGGGGCTTAGTGTTAGGTTTATTTAAGGGGGGTTTGGGTTAGATTAGGGGTATGTGGGTGGTGGGTTGTAATGTTGGGGGGGGGGGTATGGTATGTTTTTTTTTACAGGCAAAAGAGCTGAAATCCTTGGGGCATGCCCCGCAAAGGGCCCTGTTCAGGGCTGGTAAGGTAAAAGAGCTTGTAACTTTTTTAATTTAGAATAGGGTAGGGAATTTTTTATTTTGGGGGGCTTTGTTATTTTACTAGGGGGCTTAGAGTAGGTGTAATTAGTTTAAAATTGTTGTAAGATTTTTCTTATGTTTGTAAATATTTTATTATTTTTTGTAACTTAGTTCTTTTTTATTTTTTGTACTTTAGCTAGTTTATTTAATTGTATTTATTTGTAGCAATTGTGTTTAATTAATTTATTGATAGTGTAGTGTTAGGTTAATTGTAGGTAATTGTAGGTAGTTTATTTAATTATTTTATTGATAGGGTAGTGTTAGGTTTAATTATATCTTAGGTTAGGATTTATTTTACAGGTAAATTTGTTATTATTTTAACTAGGTAACTATTAAATAGTTCTTAACTATTTAATAGCTATTGTACCTGGTTAAAATAATTACAAAGTTGCCTGTAAAATAAATATTAATCCTAAAATAGCTATAATATAATTATAATTTATATTGTAGCTATATTAGGATTTATTTTACAGGTAAGTATTTAGCTTTAAATAGGAATCATTTATTTAATAAGAGTTAATTAATTTCGTTAGATTTAAATTATATTTAACTTAGGGAGGTGTTAGTGTTAGGGTTAGACTTAGCTTTAGGGGTTAATCAATTTATTAGAATAGCGGTGAGCTCCGGTCGTCAGATTAGGGGTTAATAATTTAAGTTAGGTGTTGGCGATGTTAGGGAGGGCAGATTAGGGGTTAATACTATTTATGATAGGGTTAGTGAGGCGGGTTAGGGGTTAATAACTTTATTATAGTAGCGCTCAGGTCCGCTCGGCAGATTAGGGGTTAATAAGTGTAGGCAGGTGTCGGCGACGTTGAGGGGGGCAGATTAGGGGTTAATAAATATAATATAGGGGTCGTCGGTGTTAGGGGTAGCAGATTAGGGGTACATAGGGATAACGTAGGTTGCGGCGGTTTACGGAGCGGCAGATTAGGGGTTAAAAAAAATATGCAGGGGTCAGCGATAGCGGGGGCGGCAGATTAGGGGTTAATAAGTGTAAGGTTAGGGGTGTTTAGACTCGGGGTACATGTTAGGGTGTTAGGTGCAGACGTAGGAAGTGTTTCCCCCATAGGAAACAATGGGGCTGCGTTAGGAGCTGAACGCTGCTTTTTTGCAGGTGTTAGGTTTTTTTTCAGCTCAAACAGCCCCATTGTTTCCTATGGGAGAATCATGCACGAGCACGTTTTTGAGGCCGGCCGCGTCCGTAAGCAACTCTGGTATCGAGAGTTGCATTTGCGGTAAAAATGCTCTACGCTCCTTTTTTGGAGACTAACGCAGCATTTGATTAAACTCTCGATACCAGAGTTAAATTTATGGTGCGGCCAGAAAAAAGCCTGCGGAGCGTTAACAGCCCTTTTACCGCCGAACTCCAAATCTAGGCCAGAATGTCTACATTAAAGGATGCTACAAAAAATGGAAATGAGCTTAGCACTAATCTTTTTACAGAGGATGAGGTTTTGTTGGCATTTTCAAAAATAAGTGTAAAAAAGTAGGTCCATATAATTTTCAAAGGGTTTTAAAGAAACTTTAATCAGTGCAAACTGCCCTATTAACAAATCTGTTTAATCAGTAACTATTGACAATAGTTGTTCCAGATGATTTGAGAATAGCAAATGTAGCAGTCTCTTAAAATAAGAATTATGACTTACATAAAGACAAACAATTTAGAGGAACAAAATCAGCATGATGATCAGCATGATTTTACTTCAGGGAGATCATGCCAGGCTTATCTAATTGACTTCTTTGATTCTATAACAAAAGTATTAGACCAGGGTGGAGCAGTTGATGTAGTATATCTAGATTTTAGAAAAGCATTTGACACCCTCCCACAACAAACTAATTCACAAACTGTATCTCCTTGGTCTAGACTCTATGCTGGTTTAAGAATAGAAAATAGATGGCTAGATTACAAGTTGTGCGTTAGTGTAAAAAAGCAGCATTAAGAGGTCCTAATGCTGCTTTTTTACACCCGCTGGTATTACGAGTCTTGCAGGTTTAGGGGCACCACACACTTCTTTGGCCTTACCGCAAAACGACTTACGTAAACTTCGTAAAGTCTTTTTTCTATGGGACTTCCATAGCGCTGGTATCACAAGTCTGTACTGGGAGGCCAAAAAGTGAGCGGTACACCCTACCCTGTCAAGATCCCTAACGCATTTAAAAGTCAGTAGTTAAGAGTTTTATGGTACATAATAAATACAAACTTGCCTGTAAAATAAAAATAAACCCTAAGCTAGCTACAATGTAACTATTAGTTATATTGTAGCTAGCTAAGGGTTTATTTTATAGGTAAGTATTTAGTTTTAAATAGGAATAATTTAGTTAATGATAGGAATATTTATTTAGATTTATTTAAATTATATTTAAGTTAGTAGGGGTTAGGTTTAAGGTTAGACTTAGGTTTAGGGGTTAATAACTTTAATATAGTGGCGGCGACGTTGGGGCGGCAGATTAGGGGTTAATAAATGTAGGTAGGTTACGGCGACATTGGGGGCGGCAGAATAGGGGTTAATAAATATAATGTAGGTGTCGGCGATGTTGGGGGCAGCAGATTAGGGGTTCATAACTATAATGTAGGTGGCGGCGGTGTCCGGAGCAGCAGATTAGGGGTTAATATTATAATGTAGGTGTCAACGATGTCGGGGGTGGCAGATTAGGGGTTAATAAGTGTAACATTAGGGGTGTTTAGACTCGAGGTTCATGTTAGGGTGTTAGGTGTAGACATAACTTTTATTTCCCCATAGGAATCAATGGGGCTGCGTTACTGAGTTTTATGCTGCTTTTTTGCAGGTGTTAGACTTTTTTTAGCCGGCTCTCCCCGTTGAATCCTATGGGGAAATCATGCACAAGCACGTATGACCAGCTCACCGCTGACTTAAGCAGCGTTGGTATTGGAGTGTGGTAATGAGCAAAATTTTGCTCAACGCTCACTTCCTGTCTTTTAACGACGGGTTTCTGAAATCTCGTAATACCAGAGCTGCATGTAAGTGAGCGGTGAGACAAAACTGCTCGTTAGCACCGCATAGCCTCTAACACAAAACTCGTAATCTAGGTGACAGTGTCTTAGTAAATGGAGTACATTACATAGAAACATAGAATTTGACGGTAGATAAGAACCAAAAAGGCCCATCATGTCTACACATATTACATGTTACTTTTTTCTTAGGCTAGCCTTATGCATGTCCCAGGAATTTTTTCATTCCTTTACAGTCTTTGGCCTCTAGTTATCAAGCTAAGGAAAAAATAACTAGTAGTATATAAATGAACAGGATATACCAACTAAATGATGAAAATGATCAATTAATCAGATATGAGACTCCAAATGATAAGCTTAAATCGGTCTACGGTTAAATAAGATTTAATACACATATAAAATATACATAAAATGTTGCTAAGTTAATCTATTGACACCGGTGTCTCTAACAATAAAACAGACTTACTATTTGTTTAATATAAAATAGTTAGCAAATTGCCTCTACTTCAAAACATTGTCTAATGTAAAATAGTTAGCAAGTTGTCTTTACTTAAAGACATTAAACCAGAAAGTATCTATTATACAAAATAATCAATTAGTATCTAATATTCAAACTCGTTACACCTCGCAGAAAATAAACTTAGTATCTTACTGCACACACTGATAATATATATATATATACACACAAAGCCTCATATATTAATCAAAGTCCCAGTTTTTGAGTGTATTCTTTAACTCAACACCTTGTTTTAATCTGTTCGTTTGTTATGGGATTTCTACCCAGTCGTTGCTGTAAACACAAATGTTGTGAACCCGATTTGTTCCTCTGTATTTATTGCTCTGTATTGCTTGTGATAAAACATTTTTAGTAAAATCGTACCTGCAGGTTTTTCATAAAGATACGTTTACACTTAGTACCTTATTAGTGAATTCTCTGTCCGTTTTTATCGAAGTAGCAGAGTTAGGGGAATGTAGTGCTTAAAGCCTCAGTCCCCTATTGCCACAATCCGCTTCCTCCACTGGTGTGTTGTTTCATCCGTTTGTGCGCGCACTTCTTTGGTCCCTCCTACCGCTTCACCTGTACACTCACGTTTTTCTATTAGTGTACAACACTTCTTTAGTATTCTGGTTTAGTGGTTCTGGGAGGCTCTTCCGATAGTTGAATATTTCTTTCTTCTGCTTGGTCTTTATTATATTCTTCCAGACTTTTAGTAGTTTCAATATCTGAGCTGCAGTAATATTGGAACTACTAAAAGTCTGGAAGAATATAATAGGTAGAAAAAATCCTATTGGCTGATGCAATCAGCCAATAGGATTGAGCTGACATTCTATTGGCTGTTCCAATCAGCCAATAGAATGCAAACTCAATCCTATTGGCTGATTAGATCAGCCAATAGGATTAATGTTCAATCCTATTGGCTGATTGCATCATTGTACCTGTGTATGGCCAGGAAGCAGGAAAGATGGAGCAGATAATAACATTTAATTCTTGGTTAAATAAGTGGTGCAAGGAAAGAGGATTTGTTTCTTTTGTAGGTTATTTAAGAGAGATGGCTTGCATTTGGATGCTAAATAAACAGTGTATCTGGGAGAGGAATTCAAATTCATTATTAGTAAGTAGTAATTAAACTAGACAAGGGGGGTAGCATTAATATAACCAACATGCCCCCCCCCCACCCCACAGCATGCTAAAACTGTTAGTCCAAGTTACAGTACTAGAAATTCTAGTAGAAAAGTTATTGGTACCATGAGCACAAATGCTTGCAGCTTAGGAAATAAATTATCTGAACTCACTTCAATAATGACTAGGAATAACTTGGATTTAGAATGGTACAATGATTCTCATGACTGGGATATAGTCATACCTGGATACAAGTTATTTAAAAAGAACAGGGTAATGAAGAAAGGTGGAGGAGTTGCTCTATGTGTAAAAGAAAATATAAAGGTTACTGAAGTTGTAGGAATTTTGGGTGGAAAAAAATTGGATGAATGTGGAAACTGGGCATAAAAATGAGTTTAGAATAGGGGTTGTATATAAGCCTCCATCGCAGGGTGAAAGACTTGACAATTTGTTATTAGAAGAAATAACCAAAATGACCATGAAGGGTAAGGTTATAGTAATCAGGGGCTTTAATTTTCCAGATATAGACTGGAAGATGCCCTCTGCTAGATCAGCTAGAAGCAGGTTTATTTTTGAATCCTTGCAAGAGGAATCACTTGAGCAATTAGTTAAGGAACCAACTCGAAATGAAGCTATATTAGATTTAATACTTACAAACAGTGATACAGTTCCAGATGTGTCTGTAGGTGAGAACTTAGGATCTAGTGATCATCATCAATCTGTTTTGTTTAGTATTCGTGTGCAGACACTGTCCACCCAGACTAAGACAAAAGTTTTAGACTTTAGGAAGGCTGATTTTTCATATATGGAAGAATACCTTAACAATTATTTAAAAGTCAAACTCTTATTACAGGGTTTCAAGAACAGTTGGAATTTTTGAAAGGTACCATTTTAGATGCAATTTTACACTGTAATAGACATATCTGTGAAAGTAAAAGAAATAGAAAACCAATATGGTTTTCCAAAGAAGTAGAACATGCTGTAAAGACAAAAAAGATAGCTTATAAAAATTACAGGCATACAGTCAGAAGATGATATGCAAATATGGAGACTCCAACAAAAAAAGACTAAACTAAGCAGTTAATAAGGAAGGTTAAAGCTCATGCGGAAAAGAACATAGCACAGTCATTAAAGCATGGGGACAACACCTTCTTTAGATACTGTATATCAGTGAAAGAAGAAAAACTTAAAAAAGGTTGGAATAGTAAAACTGAAAACAGTTGATGGTAGAATAGTAGAAGGAGATAAGCAAATTGCAGACTGCTTCAATGAGTACTTATGTTCTGTTGTCACAAAAGATTGGGAAGATAGAGGCCTAGATTTGGAGTTCGGCGGTAGCCGTCAAAACCAGCGTTAGAGGCTCCTAACGCTGGTTTTGGCCGCCCGCTGGTATTTGGAGTCAGTGATTAAAGGGTCTAACGCTCACTTTTCAGCCGCGACTTTTCCATACCGCAGATCCCTAATCTGCTGCCCCTAACCCCGCCGACCCCTGTATTACATTTATTAACCCCTAACCTGCCCCCCACAACGTCGCTGCCAGCTACTTAAAATCCGATCAGCCAATAGAATGCGAGCTCAATCTGATTGGCTGATTGGATCAGCCAATCGGATTGAACTTGATTCTGATTGGCTGATTCCATCAGCCAATCAGAAAATTCCTACCTTAATTCCGATTGGCTGATAGAATCCTATCAGCCAATCGGAATTCGAGGGACGCCATCTTGGATGACGTCCCTTAAAGGAACCGTCATTCGTCGGGAGACAACGGAAGAAGAGGATGGATCCGCGTCGCCTGCTTCAAGATGGACCCGCTCCGCACCGGATGGAAGAAGATTGAAGATGCCGCTTGGAGAAGATGTTTGCCGGTCCGGATGTCCTCTTCTTGCCGGATAGGAGGAAGACTTTGGAGCCTCTTCTGGACCTCTTCAGCACCGGATGATGGATCGCCAACCCCCGCTTGGGTTGGATGAAGATGTTGGAGCCAGGACGGATCGGTGAACCTGGTATGGTGAAGACAAGGTAGGAAGATCTTCAGGGGCTTAGTGTTAGGTTTATTTAAGGGGGGTTTGGGTTAGATTAGGGGTATGTGGGTGGTGGGTTGTAATGTTGGGGGGGGGGTATGGTATGTTTTTTTTTACAGGCAAAAGAGCTGAAATCCTTGGGGCATGCCCCGCAAAGGGCCCTGTTCAGGGCTGGTAAGGTAAAAGAGCTTGTAACTTTTTTAATTTAGAATAGGGTAGGGACTTTTTTATTTTGGGGGGCTTTGTTATTTTACTAGGGGGCTTAGAGTAGGTGTAATTAGTTTAAAATTGTTGTAAGATTTTTCTTATGTTTGTAAATATTTTATTATTTTTTGTAACTTAGTTCTTTTTTATTTTTTGTACTTTAGCTAGTTTATTTAATTGTATTTATTTGTAGCAATTGTGTTTAATTAATTTATTGATAGTGTAGTGTTAGGTTAATTGTAGGTAATTGTAGGTAGTTTATTTAATTATTTTATTGATAGGGTAGTGTTAGGTTTAATTATATCTTAGGTTAGGATTTATTTTACAGGTAAATTTGTTATTATTTTAACTAGGTAACTATTAAATAGTTCTTAACTATTTAATAGCTATTGTACCTGGTTAAAATAATTACAAAGTTGCCTGTAAAATAAATATTAATCCTAAAATAGCTATAATATAATTATAATTTATATTGTAGCTATATTAGGATTTATTTTACAGGTAAGTATTTAGCTTTAAATAGGAATCATTTATTTAATAAGAGTTAATTAATTTCGTTAGATTTAAATTATATTTAACTTAGGGAGGTGTTAGTGTTAGGGTTAGACTTAGCTTTAGGGGTTAATCAATTTATTAGAATAGCGGTGAGCTCCGGTCGTCAGATTAGGGGTTAATAATTTAAGTTAGGTGTTGGCGATGTTAGGGAGGGCAGATTAGGGGTTAATACTATTTATGATAGGGTTAGTGAGGCGGGTTAGGGGTTAATAACTTTATTATAGTAGCGCTCAGGTCCGCTCGGCAGATTAGGGGTTAATAAGTGTAGGCAGGTGTCGGCGACGTTGAGGGGGGCAGATTAGGGGTTAATAAATATAATATAGGGGTCGTCGGTGTTAGGGGTAGCAGATTAGGGGTACATAGGGATAACGTAGGTTGCGGCGGTTTACGGAGCGGCAGATTAGGGGTTAAAAAAAATATGCAGGGGTCAGCGATAGCGGGGGCGGCAGATTAGGGGTTAATAAGTGTAAGGTTAGGGGTGTTTAGACTCGGGGTACATGTTAGGGTGTTAGGTGCAGACGTAGGAAGTGTTTCCCCCATAGGAAACAATGGGGCTGCGTTAGGAGCTGAACGCTGCTTTTTTGCAGGTGTTAGGTTTTTTTTCAGCTCAAACAGCCCCATTGTTTCCTATGGGAGAATCATGCACGAGCACGTTTTTGAGGCCGGCCGCGTCCGTAAGCAACTCTGGTATCGAGAGTTGCATTTGCGGTAAAAATGCTCTACGCTCCTTTTTTGGAGACTAACGCAGCATTTGATTAAACTCTCGATACCAGAGTTAAATTTATGGTGCGGCCAGAAAAAAGCCTGCGGAGCGTTAACAGCCCTTTTACCGCCGAACTCCAAATCTAGGCCAGAATGTCTACATTAAAGGATGCTACAAAAAATGGAAATGAGCTTAGCACTAATCTTTTTACAGAGGATGAGGTTTTGTTGGCATTTTCAAAAATAAGTGTAAAAAAGTAGGTCCATATAATTTTCAAAGGGTTTTAAAGAAACTTTAATCAGTGCAAACTGCCCTATTAACAAATCTGTTTAATCAGTAACTATTGACAATAGTTGTTCCAGATGATTTGAGAATAGCAAATGTAGCAGTCTCTTAAAATAAGAATTATGACTTACATAAAGACAAACAATTTAGAGGAACAAAATCAGCATGATGATCAGCATGATTTTACTTCAGGGAGATCATGCCAGGCTTATCTAATTGACTTCTTTGATTCTATAACAAAAGTATTAGACCAGGGTGGAGCAGTTGATGTAGTATATCTAGATTTTAGAAAAGCATTTGACACCCTCCCACAACAAACTAATTCACAAACTGTATCTCCTTGGTCTAGACTCTATGCTGGTTTAAGAATAGAAAATAGATGGCTAGATTACAAGTTGTGCGTTAGTGTAAAAAAGCAGCATTAAGAGGTCCTAATGCTGCTTTTTTACACCCGCTGGTATTACGAGTCTTGCAGGTTTAGGGGCACCACACACTTCTTTGGCCTTACCGCAAAACGACTTACGTAAACTTCGTAAAGTCTTTTTTCTATGGGACTTCCATAGCGCTGGTATCACAAGTCTGTACTGGGAGGCCAAAAAGTGAGCGGTACACCCTACCCTGTCAAGATCCCTAACGCATTTAAAAGTCAGTAGTTAAGAGTTTTATGGTACATAATAAATACAAACTTGCCTGTAAAATAAAAATAAACCCTAAGCTAGCTACAATGTAACTATTAGTTATATTGTAGCTAGCTAAGGGTTTATTTTATAGGTAAGTATTTAGTTTTAAATAGGAATAATTTAGTTAATGATAGGAATATTTATTTAGATTTATTTAAATTATATTTAAGTTAGTAGGGGTTAGGTTTAAGGTTAGACTTAGGTTTAGGGGTTAATAACTTTAATATAGTGGCGGCGACGTTGGGGCGGCAGATTAGGGGTTAATAAATGTAGGTAGGTTACGGCGACATTGGGGGCGGCAGAATAGGGGTTAATAAATATAATGTAGGTGTCGGCGATGTTGGGGGCAGCAGATTAGGGGTTCATAACTATAATGTAGGTGGCGGCGGTGTCCGGAGCAGCAGATTAGGGGTTAATATTATAATGTAGGTGTCAACGATGTCGGGGGTGGCAGATTAGGGGTTAATAAGTGTAACATTAGGGGTGTTTAGACTCGAGGTTCATGTTAGGGTGTTAGGTGTAGACATAACTTTTATTTCCCCATAGGAATCAATGGGGCTGCGTTACTGAGTTTTATGCTGCTTTTTTGCAGGTGTTAGACTTTTTTTAGCCGGCTCTCCCCGTTGAATCCTATGGGGAAATCATGCACAAGCACGTATGACCAGCTCACCGCTGACTTAAGCAGCGTTGGTATTGGAGTGTGGTAATGAGCAAAATTTTGCTCAACGCTCACTTCCTGTCTTTTAACGACGGGTTTCTGAAATCTCGTAATACCAGAGCTGCATGTAAGTGAGCGGTGAGACAAAACTGCTCGTTAGCACCGCATAGCCTCTAACACAAAACTCGTAATCTAGGTGACAGTGTCTTAGTAAATGGAGTACATTACATAGAAACATAGAATTTGACGGTAGATAAGAACCAAAAAGGCCCATCATGTCTACACATATTACATGTTACTTTTTTCTTAGGCTAGCCTTATGCATGTCCCAGGAATTTTTTCATTCCTTTACAGTCTTTGGCCTCTAGTTATCAAGCTAAGGAAAAAATAACTAGTAGTATATAAATGAACAGGATATACCAACTAAATGATGAAAATGATCAATTAATCAGATATGAGACTCCAAATGATAAGCTTAAATCGGTCTACGGTTAAATAAGATTTAATACACATATAAAATATACATAAAATGTTGCTAAGTTAATCTATTGACACCGGTGTCTCTAACAATAAAACAGACTTACTATTTGTTTAATATAAAATAGTTAGCAAATTGCCTCTACTTCAAAACATTGTCTAATGTAAAATAGTTAGCAAGTTGTCTTTACTTAAAGACATTAAACCAGAAAGTATCTATTATACAAAATAATCAATTAGTATCTAATATTCAAACTCGTTACACCTCGCAGAAAATAAACTTAGTATCTTACTGCACACACTGATAATATATATATATATACACACAAAGCCTCATATATTAATCAAAGTCCCAGTTTTTGAGTGTATTCTTTAACTCAACACCTTGTTTTAATCTGTTCGTTTGTTATGGGATTTCTACCCAGTCGTTGCTGTAAACACAAATGTTGTGAACCCGATTTGTTCCTCTGTATTTATTGCTCTGTATTGCTTGTGATAAAACATTTTTAGTAAAATCGTACCTGCAGGTTTTTCATAAAGATACGTTTACACTTAGTACCTTATTAGTGAATTCTCTGTCCGTTTTTATCGAAGTAGCAGAGTTAGGGGAATGTAGTGCTTAAAGCCTCAGTCCCCTATTGCCACAATCCGCTTCCTCCACTGGTGTGTTGTTTCATCCGTTTGTGCGCGCACTTCTTTGGTCCCTCCTACCGCTTCACCTGTACACTCACGTTTTTCTATTAGTGTACAACACTTCTTTAGTATTCTGGTTTAGTGGTTCTGGGAGGCTCTTCCGATAGTTGAATATTTCTTTCTTCTGCTTGGTCTTTATTATATTCTTCCAGACTTTTAGTAGTTTCAATATCTGAGCTGCAGTAATATTGGAACTACTAAAAGTCTGGAAGAATATAATAGGTAGAAAAAATCCTATTGGCTGATGCAATCAGCCAATAGGATTGAGCTGACATTCTATTGGCTGTTCCAATCAGCCAATAGAATGCAAACTCAATCCTATTGGCTGATTAGATCAGCCAATAGGATTAATGTTCAATCCTATTGGCTGATTGCATCATTGTACCTGTGTATGGCCAGGAAGCAGGAAAGATGGAGCAGATAATAACATTTAATTCTTGGTTAAATAAGTGGTGCAAGGAAAGAGGATTTGTTTCTTTTGTAGGTTATTTAAGAGAGATGGCTTGCATTTGGATGCTAAATAAACAGTGTATCTGGGAGAGGAATTCAAATTCATTATTAGTAAGTAGTAATTAAACTAGACAAGGGGGGTAGCATTAATATAACCAACATGCCCCCCCCCCACCCCACAGCATGCTAAAACTGTTAGTCCAAGTTACAGTACTAGAAATTCTAGTAGAAAAGTTATTGGTACCATGAGCACAAATGCTTGCAGCTTAGGAAATAAATTATCTGAACTCACTTCAATAATGACTAGGAATAACTTGGATTTAGAATGGTACAATGATTCTCATGACTGGGATATAGTCATACCTGGATACAAGTTATTTAAAAAGAACAGGGTAATGAAGAAAGGTGGAGGAGTTGCTCTATGTGTAAAAGAAAATATAAAGGTTACTGAAGTTGTAGGAATTTTGGGTGGAAAAAAATTGGATGAATGTGGAAACTGGGCATAAAAATGAGTTTAGAATAGGGGTTGTATATAAGCCTCCATCGCAGGGTGAAAGACTTGACAATTTGTTATTAGAAGAAATAACCAAAATGACCATGAAGGGTAAGGTTATAGTAATCAGGGGCTTTAATTTTCCAGATATAGACTGGAAGATGCCCTCTGCTAGATCAGCTAGAAGCAGGTTTATTTTTGAATCCTTGCAAGAGGAATCACTTGAGCAATTAGTTAAGGAACCAACTCGAAATGAAGCTATATTAGATTTAATACTTACAAACAGTGATACAGTTCCAGATGTGTCTGTAGGTGAGAACTTAGGATCTAGTGATCATCATCAATCTGTTTTGTTTAGTATTCGTGTGCAGACACTGTCCACCCAGACTAAGACAAAAGTTTTAGACTTTAGGAAGGCTGATTTTTCATATATGGAAGAATACCTTAACAATTATTTAAAAGTCAAACTCTTATTACAGGGTTTCAAGAACAGTTGGAATTTTTGAAAGGTACCATTTTAGATGCAATTTTACACTGTAATAGACATATCTGTGAAAGTAAAAGAAATAGAAAACCAATATGGTTTTCCAAAGAAGTAGAACATGCTGTAAAGACAAAAAAGATAGCTTATAAAAATTACAGGCATACAGTCAGAAGATGATATGCAAATATGGAGACTCCAACAAAAAAAGACTAAACTAAGCAGTTAATAAGGAAGGTTAAAGCTCATGCGGAAAAGAACATAGCACAGTCATTAAAGCATGGGGACAACACCTTCTTTAGATACTGTATATCAGTGAAAGAAGAAAAACTTAAAAAAGGTTGGAATAGTAAAACTGAAAACAGTTGATGGTAGAATAGTAGAAGGAGATAAGCAAATTGCAGACTGCTTCAATGAGTACTTATGTTCTGTTGTCACAAAAGATTGGGAAGATAGAGGCCTAGATTTGGAGTTCGGCGGTAGCCGTCAAAACCAGCGTTAGAGGCTCCTAACGCTGGTTTTGGCCGCCCGCTGGTATTTGGAGTCAGTGATTAAAGGGTCTAACGCTCACTTTTCAGCCGCGACTTTTCCATACCGCAGATCCCTAATCTGCTGCCCCTAACCCCGCCGACCCCTGTATTACATTTA
Source organism: Bombina bombina (assembly GCF_027579735.1). NCBI lineage: Eukaryota > Metazoa > Chordata > Amphibia > Anura > Bombinatoridae > Bombina > Bombina bombina. The sequence goes on from NC_069499.1 coordinate 576,657,041, forward strand.
TTAACCCCTAACCTGCCCCCCACAACGTCGCCGCCAGCTACTTAAAATCCGATCAGCCAATAGAATGCGAGCTCAATCTGATTGGCTGATTGGATCAGCCAATCGGATTGAACTTGATTCTGATTGGCTGATTCCATCAGCCAATCAGAAAATTCCTACCTTAATTCCGATTGGCTGATAGAATCCTATCAGCCAATCGGAATTCGAGGGACGCCATCTTGGATGACGTCCCTTAAAGGAACCGTCATTCGTCGGGAGACAACGGAAGAAGAGGATGGATCCGCGTCGCCTGCTTCAAGATGGACCCGCTCCGCACCGGATGGAAGAAGATTGAAGATGCCGCTTGGAGAAGATGTTTGCCGGTCCGGATGTCCTCTTCTTGCCGGATAGGAGGAAGACTTTGGAGCCTCTTCTGGACCTCTTCAGCACCGGATGATGGATCGCCAACCCCCGCTTGGGTTGGATGAAGATGTTGGAGCCAGGACGGATCGGTGAACCTGGTATGGTGAAGACAAGGTAGGAAGATCTTCAGGGGCTTAGTGTTAGGTTTATTTAAGGGGGGTTTGGGTTAGATTAGGGGTATGTGGGTGGTGGGTTGTAATGTTGGGGGGGGGGGTATGGTATGTTTTTTTTTACAGGCAAAAGAGCTGAAATCCTTGGGGCATGCCCCGCAAAGGGCCCTGTTCAGGGCTGGTAAGGTAAAAGAGCTTGTAACTTTTTTAATTTAGAATAGGGTAGGGAATTTTTTATTTTGGGGGGCTTTGTTATTTTACTAGGGGGCTTAGAGTAGGTGTAATTAGTTTAAAATTGTTGTAAGATTTTTCTTATGTTTGTAAATATTTTATTATTTTTTGTAACTTAGTTCTTTTTTATTTTTTGTACTTTAGCTAGTTTATTTAATTGTATTTATTTGTAGCAATTGTGTTTAATTAATTTATTGATAGTGTAGTGTTAGGTTAATTGTAGGTAATTGTAGGTAGTTTATTTAATTATTTTATTGATAGGGTAGTGTTAGGTTTAATTATATCTTAGGTTAGGATTTATTTTACAGGTAAATTTGTTATTATTTTAACTAGGTAACTATTAAATAGTTCTTAACTATTTAATAGCTATTGTACCTGGTTAAAATAATTACAAAGTTGCCTGTAAAATAAATATTAATCCTAAAATAGCTATAATATAATTATAATTTATATTGTAGCTATATTAGGATTTATTTTACAGGTAAGTATTTAGCTTTAAATAGGAATAATTTATTTAATAAGAGTTAATTAATTTCGTTAGATTTAAATTATATTTAACTTAGGGAGGTGTTAGTGTTAGGGTTAGACTTAGCTTTAGGGGTTAATCAATTTATTAGAATAGCGGTGAGCTCCGGTCGTCAGATTAGGGGTTAATAATTTAAGTTAGGTGTTGGCGATGTTAGGGAGGGCAGATTAGGGGTTAATACTATTTATGATAGGGTTAGTGAGGCGGGTTAGGGGTTAATAACTTTATTATAGTAGCGCTCAGGTCCGCTCGGCAGATTAGGGGTTAATAAGTGTAGGCAGGTGTCGGCGACGTTGAGGGGGGCAGATTAGGGGTTAATAAATATAATATAGGGGTCGTCGGTGTTAGGGGTAGCAGATTAGGGGTACATAGGGATAACGTAGGTTGCGGCGGTTTACGGAGCGGCAGATTAGGGGTTAAAAAAAATATGCAGGGGTCAGCGATAGCGGGGGCGGCAGATTAGGGGTTAATAAGTGTAAGGTTAGGGGTGTTTAGACTCGGGGTACATGTTAGGGTGTTAGGTGCAGACGTAGGAAGTGTTTCCCCCATAGGAAACAATGGGGCTGCGTTAGGAGCTGAACGCTGCTTTTTTGCAGGTGTTAGGTTTTTTTTCAGCTCAAACAGCCCCATTGTTTCCTATGGGAGAATCATGCACGAGCACGTTTTTGAGGCCGGCCGCGTCCGTAAGCAACTCTGGTATCGAGAGTTGCATTTGCGGTAAAAATGCTCTACGCTCCTTTTTTGGAGACTAACGCAGCATTTGATTAAACTCTCGATACCAGAGTTAAATTTATGGTGCGGCCAGAAAAAAGCCTGCGGAGCGTTAACAGCCCTTTTACCGCCGAACTCCAAATCTAGGCCAGAATGTCTACATTAAAGGATGCTACAAAAAATGGAAATGAGCTTAGCACTAATCTTTTTACAGAGGATGAGGTTTTGTTGGCATTTTCAAAAATAAGTGTAAAAAAGTAGGTCCATATAATTTTCAAAGGGTTTTAAAGAAACTTTAATCAGTGCAAACTGCCCTATTAACAAATCTGTTTAATCAGTAACTATTGACAATAGTTGTTCCAGATGATTTGAGAATAGCAAATGTAGCAGTCTCTTAAAATAAGAATTATGACTTACATAAAGACAAACAATTTAGAGGAACAAAATCAGCATGATGATCAGCATGATTTTACTTCAGGGAGATCATGCCAGGCTTATCTAATTGACTTCTTTGATTCTATAACAAAAGTATTAGACCAGGGTGGAGCAGTTGATGTAGTATATCTAGATTTTAGAAAAGCATTTGACACCCTCCCACAACAAACTAATTCACAAACTGTATCTCCTTGGTCTAGACTCTATGCTGGTTTAAGAATAGAAAATAGATGGCTAGATTACAAGTTGTGCGTTAGTGTAAAAAAGCAGCATTAAGAGGTCCTAATGCTGCTTTTTTACACCCGCTGGTATTACGAGTCTTGCAGGTTTAGGGGCACCACACACTTCTTTGGCCTTACCGCAAAACGACTTACGTAAACTTCGTAAAGTCTTTTTTCTATGGGACTTCCATAGCGCTGGTATCACAAGTCTGTACTGGGAGGCCAAAAAGGGAGCGGTACACCCTACCCTGTCAAGATCCCTAACGCATTTAAAAGTCAGTAGTTAAGAGTTTTATGGTACATAATAAATACAAACTTGCCTGTAAAATAAAAATAAACCCTAAGCTAGCTACAATGTAACTATTAGTTATATTGTAGCTAGCTAAGGGTTTATTTTATAGGTAAGTATTTAGTTTTAAATAGGAATAATTTAGTTAATGATAGGAATATTTATTTAGATTTATTTAAATTATATTTAAGTTAGTAGGGGTTAGGTTTAAGGTTAGACTTAGGTTTAGGGGTTAATAACTTTAATATAGTGGCGGCGACGTTGGGGCGGCAGATTAGGGGTTAATAAATGTAGGTAGGTTACGGCGACATTGGGGGCGGCAGAATAGGGGTTAATAAATATAATGTAGGTGTCGGCGATGTTGGGGGCAGCAGATTAGGGGTTCATAACTATAATGTAGGTGGCGGCGGTGTCCGGAGCAGCAGATTAGGGGTTAATATTATAATGTAGGTGTCAACGATGTCGGGGGTGGCAGATTAGGGGTTAATAAGTGTAACATTAGGGGTGTTTAGACTCGAGGTTCATGTTAGGGTGTTAGGTGTAGACATAACTTTTATTTCCCCATAGGAATCAATGGGGCTGCGTTACTGAGTTTTATGCTGCTTTTTTGCAGGTGTTAGACTTTTTTTAGCCGGCTCTCCCCGTTGAATCCTATGGGGAAATCATGCACAAGCACGTATGACCAGCTCACCGCTGACTTAAGCAGCGTTGGTATTGGAGTGTGGTAATGAGCAAAATTTTGCTCAACGCTCACTTCCTGTCTTTTAACGACGGGTTTCTGAAATCTCGTAATACCAGAGCTGCATGTAAGTGAGCGGTGAGACAAAACTGCTCGTTAGCACCGCATAGCCTCTAACACAAAACTCGTAATCTAGGTGACAGTGTCTTAGTAAATGGAGTACATTACATAGAAACATAGAATTTGACGGTAGATAAGAACCAAAAAGGCCCATCATGTCTACACATATTACATGTTACTTTTTTCTTAGGCTAGCCTTATGCATGTCCCAGGAATTTTTTCATTCCTTTACAGTCTTTGGCCTCTAGTTATCAAGCTAAGGAGCTTGATGGCCCCTGTTTCTGGCGAGTCTTCAGACTCGCCAGAAACAGCAGTTATAAAGCAGCGGTCACAAAGACCGCTGCTCCATAACCTGTCCGCCTGCTCTGTGCAGGCGGACAGACATCGCCGGAAATCAATCAGATCGAGTACGATCGGGTTGATTGACACCCCCTGCTGGCGGCCTATTGGCCGCGAGTCTGCAGGGGGCGGCATTGCACCAGCAGCTCTTGTAAGCTGCTGGTGCAATGCTGAATATGGCGAGTGTATTGCTCGCCGTATTCAGCGAGGTCTGTCGGACCTGATCCGCACTGTCAGATCAGGTCCGACAGACCTTGATAACTTGGGGCCTTTGTGTTTACCACCTCAAATGGAAGTTTATTCCATGAATCCACCACCCTTTCTGTAAAATAATGTTTCCTCAAATTTCTCCTGAATCTGCTACTCTCTAACTTTAGATTGTCAGCAGAGGGGGCTGTTACTAGTTGTGTTCCTTAGGGATAAGTTCTGGGGACTGTTTTGTTTAACATATTTATCAGAGTTATCAGCACAGGGCTATAGGGGAAAGTATGTCTGTTTGCAGATTATACAAACATTTGACAACCCTCAAGCTAAATTTAGGGTCCCAGGGGGGAAAACAAATGAGAAGTGATATACAACAATAGGAGGATTGGACAAATTACTGGGATCAAAAGTTTAACACTGCAAAGTGTAAAATTATGCATTTAGGGAACAAAAATCCATACGTTAACTACACACTCAACGACACTTTATTGACTGTTACAAATGAGGAATGGGACTTATTAATTATTATTTAGGATGATTTAAAGTATAGTAAACAATGGTACATGGTCTAAAAAATAAAACATACTGGCAGAGGCTCAATGATCTAAATCTTCCTAGCTTAGAGAAGGGAAAGAGGGCATAGTTAAGCTGGGGCTAGAGTATTTTACATTAAAAGAAAAATTCAAGATTCATGATCTCAAGCTGAAGGGTTCTATATTCAGGAGTAATTTGCAGAAGCACTTCTTTACAGAAAGGGTGATTGATTCATGGAATAAACTTCCACAAGAGGTGGTAATGACAAACACTGTGGGGTAGTTTCATAATGCCTGGGACAAGCATAAGGCTATCCTACCAACTGGAAAAGCTTATACTTTTAGGAAATATCGGGCAGACTAGCTGGGCCTATAACTCTTATCTGACATAAAAATCTATGTTTCTAGAATAGCATATGTGGTACACATTCTGCATGAAATAAAGGTGGTTACCAGCTCTCAGAAAAGCTTAGCCCACTTCAGTCCTAACCTGTAACATCCATGATGCAGAGAACCAGTTAGCACATACTTGGTACCTCTCTGCAGTATCAGGGCAGAACTGACCGCCTGGTCTCTTGTGATCCATCACATACCATTGCATTGCTTCAACGAGAAGTTTACAGGATCTCCTCTTTGTGCTGCTGTGATCTTTAGCTGCCCTAGTCAAAAGGGATGATCTTCCTGCGGTCTTTCTGAAGTAATCGATGACTCCAGACTAGTCATAAGAATCCATCCTGAAGTATACCCACAGGTCAAAATATTTAGATGAGATGTCATTCACTGGCTGTTCATGCTTGTGAAGTAATTAGTAAGGTAATCTGCTAATCATTATGAAGTCATCACCCAGATTTTATTACTATAGCTGATGACTTTACAAGCCTGATGATGTGCAAATAAATTCTAAAGTAGTTTGATGATCATTAAATAATTTCAGAATGGCCTCTAAAGTAATCCTGTTTGTCTTGTGTAGGCCGGTAAGTATGATCTGACTGTGTACTTGTCTGGGAACTGTAGGTAACTCTATTTCTGTTGTCAGTAATGGATACTTCTACTGCAAAGTGGGAGCAGAAAGCTCACTTGCTAGCCTGACAAGCTGCTGTTGTCAAATAAAAAGGTGCCAATATTATGGACATAGTGGCAAGCTCTTGACATTCGGGTATTTTATGTCTGTTGATCCACTCTTCATTCAGAAGCATGTTGAGTTTATTAAAAAGCTGATATAGTAGCTACTCAAAGTTTTCTAACAGCGTTAACACAGTGGATACCATCTTTTTTTTTTGAGTGCTAACGTTTCCTAATAGCAATTTGTTGGTCCTTTGTTGAAGGAGCAGCAATACACTACTGGTAGGTAGATGAACACATAAGGTGAACCAATTAAAAGAAGTATTTTTGTGCAGCCATAAATCAGCTAGCTCCCAATAATAGATTGCTACACCTGAGCTGAGCTTATCTAGGTATGCTTTTCAACTAAGGATACCAAGACAATGAAGTAATTTGGAAAGTTGTTTAAAATGACATGTTTTTTCTGAATCATTAAACATATTTCTTTAACAGGTAGAGTAGCAAATGGCTGCAGTGTACTCCTTTGGGGTTTTAAATACGAATGATCTGGGACCCTAGATTTAGCTTGAGGGTCGTCAAATTAAATTCTCAAATGCTGTTACCCTCAGTAAGTCTCTATCTGTCCTTCTATAGTCCTCCTCAGAGCTCATCTGAGTCACAACCTGTCATTGCCTCTGACAGAAGTTCCCTAGGGCAGTGGTTCTTAAACCAGTCCTCAGGACCCCACAACCAGTCCAGGATTTTAGGACTACCCAGGTGTGTCTAAGGTGTTTTCCAAAAAACAAACACAACTGAGACACAACTGGGTAATCCCTAATTCCTGGACAGGTTGTGGGGTTCTGAGGACTGGTTTAAGAACCACTGCTCTAGGGTATTTGTGAGTTGTAGAGCTGTTTTAATTAGGACAGCTTGAGCTATTACTTTTTTTGTACACTGACAAGGGGAACATTCAGATTATGGTTCAATATCGTCAAATGCTGTAATTTCTATGGGCCGATATAACATATTCATACATTGCTTGAAATTGTATTCATACATGATCTATTGAGCTTTAACTTACTTTTACAATATAGCTAAAACGGCACATATCTAGAGAATCAATTGATAGGGATACTGGCAGCAGTTTATTAGGCATTTTGCCCCACTGCCTTCTTTATGCTATGAAATGTGTTAGAGATATGGTTTGTGTGTGTGTTTTTACTGTCTACATATTGGCAGTGAGTCATGTGAATTTAAAAGGCATCCCTTTAAAAACAGTACATTGCGTCACTATGCTGGAGGTATATATTAAACTCTTATTAAAATGGCATAGAACTCCCCTTAGACTGGCTAAGATGTAGCCGACGGCTTTACCTATATACTGGCAGGGATGTGGAGAGGTAGGCTCTCCACATGCACATGTGGTGGGGTTGCCCAAAACTCACACCATTATGGGAAGGTATAAAGGGAGTATGCGAATCCCTCGACCTTACTCCCACACTGGCCCCCTCTAATACTCTGCTACATATCATGGAAAACAATATCCCAGATACATCAAAGAGATTGATGAGTTGCATGTTTATGGCTGATAAACTATGTATAGCTTGGGCATGGAAAAAATCTGATCCTCCGTGTCTTGATGGCCATGATGGAAAAACATTTCTACAACTCAAATGATCAAATGGAAAATTACTGGTCTGTTTGGGAAACCTGGCTACACAAATAATGTAGTTCTTATCTCCTCACCTTGTTCCGATGCCATCACAGTGAGAGATAGCAATGTCTGGAACTAAATTAAATACAATTACCTAAATTAAATTAAATTAGCTAAAGTACAAAAAAAACAAAACACTAAATTAAAGAAAATAATAAACAAATTACAGATATTTAAACTAATTACACCTAATCTAATAGCCCTATTAAAATAAAAAAGCCCCCCCAAAATAAAAAAAACCCTAGCCTAAACTAAACTACCATTAGCCCTTAAAAGGACCTTTTGTGGGGCATTGCCCCAAAGTAATCAGCTCTTTTACCTGTAATAAAAAATACAAACAACCCCCCAACAGTAAAAGCCACCACCCACACAACCAACCCCCCAAATAAAAGCCTAACTAAAAAAACCTAAGCTCCCCATTGCCCTAAAAAGGGCATTTTGATGGACATTGCCCTTAAAAGGGCAGTTAGCTCTTTTGCAGGCCCAAAGACCCTAACCTAAAAATAAAACCCACCCAATACACCCTTAAAAAAACCTAACACTAACCCCCTGAAGATCGACTTACCGGGAGAAGTCTCCATCCAAGCTGGGCCAAAGTCCTCAACGAAGCTGGGAGAAGTCTTCATCCAAGCCGGGCAAAGTGGTCCTCCAGATGGGCAGAAGTTTTCATTCAGATGGCATCTTCTATCTTCATCCATCTGGCGCGGAGCGGGTCCATCTTCAAGACATTCGACGCGGAGCATCCTCTTCATCCGATGACTAAAGCTAAATGAAGGTACCTTTAAGTGACGTCATCCAAGATGGCATCCCTTAGATTCCGATTGGCTGATAGAATTGGCATCAGCCAAAAGGATTTTTTCTACCTTAATTTCGATCGGAATCTAATGGACGCCATCTTGGATGACGTCACTTAAAGGTACCATGTCAGGGTGCCAGGAATAAGACTGAGACGAGAAGTGCAAAAATAATCACACCTTTATTAATAGCAAAAAATTATAAAATGTCCACAAGTCAAATAACAAGCCAGGAGTCAAAACCAGAGCTGGTTGTCAGATGAGCCGAGTCAGGAGCCAAAGCGATAGCAAAGCATACTGAACAGAGGCCCTTTAAATAATAAATGATGACATCACAATTCTGAGACTGCATCCTGTCTCACATGGATGATGCACAACAGTCTGGCCATAAAAGGAAGTGCAGGAAGTGAGCAGCATCCCCCACAATGCACCAAGTCAGGAAGAGCGGTGAGTAAAATGGCTGCCAGCAGCACATGGCAAACACAACAGGGAAAAACCCTGACAGTACCCTCCCCTCAATGACCCCTCCCCCGCGGGAGGACAAAAGGCTTATTGGGGAAACGGTCATGGAAGGCACGGAGGAGGGTGGGAGCATGAACATCAGAGGAGGGAACCCTAGAACGCTCCTCCAGATCGTAGCCCCGCCAGTGAACCAAATACTGTACATGGCCCCTGGACATACGAGAGTCAATAATGCTGCTGACCTCATACTCCTCATGGTTGTTAACAAAGATAGGATGGGGACGAGGCAACACAGTGGTAAACCGATTACAAACCAATGGTTTCAAGAGGGAGACATGAAAAACATTGGAGATGCGCATAGCAGGAGGAAGGTCAAGAGCGTAGGCCACAGGATTAACCCGTCGGAGTATTCGAAAAGGACCAACATAACGGGAAGCCAATTTATTGGAAGGCACACAAAGGTTCAAGTTGCAGGAGGACAGCCAAACTCTCTCACCAACCTGGTAGGAAGGTACGGGCAGACGCCTACGATCAGCCTGGAACTTTTGGCGCTGCATAGAACAATGAAGGCAATCCTGAATCTGCACCCACGTGGAACGGAGTTGCCGGAGATGCTCCTCCAAAGCCGGAATACCCTGAGACATGAATGAATCGGGCAACAAGGATGGTTGGTACCCATAATTCACCATGAACGGGGATAACTTGGAGGAAGCATTAATAGCACTATTACGAGCAAACTCTGCCCAAGGTAACAGTTCAGACCAATTATTGTGGTGATCTGAGACATAGCAACGGAGGAACTGTTCCAGAGCTTGATTAGACCGTTCTGCAGCCCCATTGGATTGAGGGTGATATGCTGAGGAGAAGGAAAGCTGGATCCCCATTTGAGCACAAAAGGAACGCCAAAATCTGGAGACAAACTGGCTACCCCGGTCCGACACTATCTCCTTGGATAACCCATGTAAACGGAAGACCTCCCGGGCAAAAATTGAAGCAAGCTCCTGAGCGGTAGGCAGCTTCATCAAGGGAATGCAATGTGACATTTTAGAAAAATGGTCAACCACCATAAGGATAACAGTATTGCCATTGGAAACAGGGAGCTCGACAATGAAGTCCATGGAAAGATGTGTCCAAGGATGCTCACCATTAGCAATAGGTTGAAGAAGACCTACAGGAAGACGTCGAGGAGTCTTATTCTGTGCACAAACTGAGCAGGAGGCAACATACGCAGCAACATCAGAACGAAGACCTGGCCACCAGAATTGTCGAGTGACAGACCAAATCATTTGGTTCTTGCCTGGGTGACCTGCGGTTTTAGGATAGTGGTAAGTGTGCAAAAGTTTAGTTCGAAGATTCTCAGGAACAAAACACTTACCACTAGGTTTCTCAGGCGGTGCATTGGTTTGTGCAGCCAGGATCTCCTAACCCAAGGGAGAAGTCAAATTAGTACGTATGGTAGCCAAAATATGTTCAGGAGGTAAAACAGGAGTAGGTACAGACTCCTCCTTGGACAGAGGCGAAAATTGTCAAGAGAGGGCATCAGCCCTAACATTCTTACTACCAGGCAGGTAGGAGACCACATAATTAAATCAAGACAAAAATAGCGCCCATCTGGCCTGTCGGGCGACAAACGTTTTGCTTCAGATAGATAAGTTAAATTCTTGTGGTCAGTAAGAATGAGCACTGGCACGCTAGCACCCTTGAGAAGATGCCTCCATTCCTTGAGTGCCAAAATTATGGCCAGTAATTCCCTGTCGCCAATTTCATAATTGCACTCCGCTGGAGACAATTTCTTAGAGAAGAAACCACACGGATGCAAGGAACCGTCAGGCGTAGGACGTTGAGACAAGAGGGCACCTACTCCAGTCTCAGACGCATCAACCTCAAGAACGAAAGGCAGGACAGGGTTAGGATGAGCCAGAACTGGAGCGGCTGCAAAGGCAGTCTTAAGACTATCAAAGGCCTCAGTGGCAGTAGGTGACCAATGGAGTGGATCATTCTCTTTACAGGTCATGTCTGTGATAGGTTTGACCAAGGAAGAAAAGTTTTTAATAAACTTTCTATAGTAATTGGCGAACCCCAAAAAACGTTGAATAGACCGAAGACCAACTGGGCGAGGCCACTGCAGAACTGCAGATAACTTGTCAGGATCCATGGAGAACCCTGCAACAGAGATAACATAACCTAGGAAGGTTACTTGAGTCTGATGGAACTCACATTTCTCAAGTTTACAAAACAGGCCATTCTCAAGTAGTCTCTGAAGAACCCATGTAACATCAGAACGATGAGCCTCAAGTGTGAGTAAGTGTATGAGGATGTCGTCTAAGTACACCACAACACACTGTTGCAACATATCTCATAGGACATCATTAATAAATTCCTGAAAAACAGCAGGAGCATTACATAGGCCAAAGGGCATTACAAGATACTCATAATGCCCGCTCCTGGTGTTAAATGCTGTTTTCCATTCGTGACCCTCCTTAATCCTAACGAGATTGTACGCTCCTCTCAAATCAAGTTTAGTAAAGACCGTAGCTCCCTTGAGGTGGTCAAAGAGTTCCGTAATGAGCGGAATAGGGTAAGCATTCTTAATGGTAAGACGATTAAGACCCCTATAATCGATACATGGTCTAAACTCGCCACCCTTTTTCTTCACAATGAAGAAGTCAGCCCCTGCAGGAGAGCAGGATTTGCGGATAATCCCCCGCGACAGAGCTTCAGCAACATACTCCTCCATAGCACAATTCTCTGCAACAGACAGAGGGTACACCCGGCCCTGAGGAGGAATGGCTCTGGGTTGCAGGTCTATGGCACAATCGTAAGACCGGTGAGGAGGCAATGTACCGGCACCCACCTTGTCAAACACGTCTCGGAACTCTCAGTACTCCTCTGACAATTGAGATACTGAAGAAGTGCACAAGACTTTAACTGGTTTCCGAAGACAAGTGGAAATACATTGCGGGGACCACAACAAAATTTCGGACCTGCGCCAGTCGAGACTGGGATTGTGCTTTTAGAGCCAGGGATAACTCAGAACCACTGGAAAATGCAGAGAGTTTATCATCTGGAACTGGAGGGTTTCAAAATGGAGAGCCCCAACAGCCATGGACAACGGAGCAGTTTCATGAGTAACGACTGTGGGCTGAAGGGGCCTGCCATCAATGGCCTCAATAGCAAGCGGAACGGACCGAGCCAAAACAGGAATGGAGTGCTTTGATACAAAAGCACTGTCAATGAAATAGCCAGCAGCACCGGAGTCAACAAGAGCCTGAGTGACTATGGAGGAGTCCACCCAGGAAAGGACAACCGTGACCAAAGGTTTCTCCTTAAGTGGTTCCGGGGACAAGAATAAACCACCCAAGGTCTGCCCCCGACAGGACCTTAGGTGTGAGCGTTTCCCGGTCGTGTAGGAAAAGACTTCAAAAGGTGTCCCTGTAACCCACAATAGAGGCAGAGCCCCTCCCTCCTCCTAAAGGCTCTCTCCGCCGCAGAGAGACGTGTGAATCCCAACTGCATCGGCTCAGCAGTACCTGGTGACTCGGGACCAGGAGGCATGGGAGGAGAGGGAGGCATGGGTGGGAACGAACACGTAGGAGACAACGGAACAGGAGGCTTCCGCAAGCGCTCCTTGAAAGAGGGCCTCTCTCTGAGTCTGATGTCAATTAGGATAAAAAAAGACACCAATGCCTCTAGATCCTCTGGTAAATCTCTGGCAGCAACTTCATCTTTAATCGCATCAGAGAGCCCATGAAAGAAGGCGGCAACAATGGCTTCATTGTTCCAACCTACCTCTGTGGCAAGCGTACAGAACTCAATAGCATACTGAGCAACAGATCTTGTACCTTGCTGAATGGACATGAGTCATTTAGCAGCAGAGGAGGAGCGAGCCGGAACATCAAATACCCTTCAAAAGGAGGCCACAAATTCAGGGTAATTTGAAATCACAGGTTTATTAGTCTCCCATAAGGGATTAGCCCAGGCAAGAGCTGTGTCAGAGAGTAACGAGATGAGAAATCCCACCTTAGCTCTGTCAGAGTGAAACACCTGAGGTAACATCTCAAAGTAAATGCCCACCTGGTTCAAAAACCCTCTGCACTGAATAAGATCGCATCCATATCGCTGAGATAGAGGTGCAGAACCGGACATGCTCCTGGTAAGCAAAGGTGCAGCAGCGGAAACAGGAGCAGCCATAACATGCTGGACACTTTGGTCCAAATGTGCAGTGCGAGTCAGCAGGGTTTGCAGGGCTAGTGCAAATTGATCCAAGCGGTGATCCTGTACATCCATCCTGGAAATGATGGCAGGTAAAGGTGGGTAATTAGCAGCATCAGGATTCATGTTCTTTGCGTAATGTCAGGGTGCCAGGAATCAGACTGAGATGAGAAGTGCAAAAATAATCACACCTTTATTAATAGCAAAAAAATATAAAATGTCCACTAGTCAAATAACAAGTCAGGAGTCAAAACCAGAGCTGGTAGTCAGACGAGCAGAATCAGGAGCCAAAGCGAATAGTCAGACGAGCCGGAATCAGGAACAAGGAGAACAGCAGAGACAGGAACAAGCCAGGGATCAGGAACCAGGAAGGACATCAGGCAGCCAGGTAATACACGGGAACTCTCACAAACAGGTCTCAGACAACGCAAAGGCAAAGCATACTGAACAGAGACGCTTTAAATAATAAATGATGACATCACAATTCTGAGACTGCATCCTGTCTCACATGGATGATGCACAACAGTCTGGCCATAAAAGGAAGAGCAGGAAGTGAGCAGCATCCCCCACAATGCACCATAGTCAGGAAGAGAGGTGAGTAAAATGGCTTCCAGCAGCACATGGCAAACACAACAGGGAAAAACCCTGACATACCTTCATTCAGCTTTAGTTGTCGGATGAAGAGGATGCTCCACGTCGGATGTCTTGAAGATGGACCCGCTCTGCGCTGGATGGATGAAGATAGAAGATGCCGTCTGGATGAAGTCTTCTGCCCGTCTGGAGGACCACTTCGCCTGGCTTGGATGAAGACTTCTCCCGGCTTCGTTGAGGACTTTGGCCCAGCTTGGATGAAGACTTCTCCCGGTAAGTCGATCTTCAGGGGGTTAGTGTTAAGTTTTTTTAAAGGTGTATTGGGTGGGTTTTAGTTTTAGGTTAGGGACTTTGGGCCTGCAAAAGAGCTAACTGCCCTTTTAAGGGCAATGCCCATCCAAATGCCCTTTTCAGGGCAATGGGGAGCTTAGGTTTTTTTTAGTTATGCTTTTATTTGCTGAGTTGGTTGTGTGGGTGGTGGATTTTACTGTTGGGGGGGTTGTTTGTATTTTTTTTTACAGGTAAAAGAGCTGATTACTTTGGGGCAATGCCCCGCAAAAGGCCCTTTTAAGGGCTATTGGTAGTTTAGTTTAGGCTAGGGTTTTTTTTATTTTGGGGGGGCTTTTTTATTTTAATAGGTCTATTAGATTAGGTGTAATTAGTTTAAATATTTGTTAAATTATTTAATTATAGTGTTAGGTGTTATTGTAACTTAGGTTAGGTTTTATTTTACATGTACTTTTGTATTTATTTTAGCTAAGTAGTTATTAAATAGTTAATAACTATTTAATAACTATTCTACCTAGTTAAAATAAATACAAACTTGCCTGTAAAATAAAAATAAACCCTAAGATAGCTACAATGTAACTATTAGTTATATTGTAGCTAATTTAGGGTTTATTTTATAGGTAAGTATTTAGTTTTAAATAGGAATTATTTAGTTAATGATAGGAATATTTATTTAGATTTATTTAAATTATATTTAAGTTAGGGGGTGTTAGGGTTAGACTTAGGTTTAGGGGTTAGTACATTTAGTATAGTGGCGGCGACGTTGGGGGCGGCAGATTAGGGGTTGATAAATGTAGGTAGGTGGCGGCGATGTTAGGGACGGCAGATTAGGGGTTAATAATTTTTAACTAATATTTGTGAGGCGGGAGTGTGGCAGTTTATTATAGTGGAGGTGGCGACGTTGGGGGCGGCAGATTAGGGGTTAATAAATATAATGTAGGTGTCGGCAATGTTGGGGGCAGCAGATTAGGGGTTCATAAATATAATGTAGGTGGCATTTACTGTACCCACACATATTATATACCGTTTTTCTCGCCATTAAATGGACTTTCTAAAGATACTATTATTTTCATCATATCTTATAATTTACTATTAAAAAAATTATAAAATATGAGGAAAAAATGGAAAAAAAACAATTTTTTCAAACTTTGACCCCCAAAATCTGTTGCACATCTACAACCACCAAAAAACACCCATGCTAAATAGTTTCTAAATGTTGTCCTGAGTTTAGAAATACCCAATGTTTACATGTTCTTTGCTTTTTTTGCAAGTTATATGGCACTAAATAAAAGTAGCACTTTGCTATTTCCAAACCACTTTTTTTCAAAATTAGCGCTAGTTACATTGGGACACTGATATCTGTCAGGAATCCCTGAATATCCTTTAACATGTGTATATATATTTTTAGAAGACATCCCAAAGTATTCATCTAGGCCCATTTTGGTATATTTCATTCCACCATTTCACCGCCAAATGCGATCAAATAAAAAAAATTGTTCACTTTTTCACAAATTTTTTCACAAACTTTAGGTTTCTCACTGAAATTATTTACAAACAGCTTTTGCAATTATTGCACAAATGGTTTTAAATGCTTCTCTGGGATCCCCTTTGTTCATAAATAGCAGACATATATGGCTTTTATAAATATGAGATAAAAACAAACACAGAGGCGCCACATATATGGCTTTTACGTTGCTTTTTGGTAATTAGAAGGCCGCTAAATGCCACTGCGCACCACACGTGTATTATGCGCAGCAGTGAAGGAGTTAATTAGGGAGCATGTAGGGAGCTTGTAGGGTTAATTTTAGCTTTAGTGTAGTGTAGTAAACAACCCCAAGTATTGATCTAGGCCCATTTTGGTATATTTCATGCCACCATTTCACCGCCAAATGCGATCAAATTAAAAAAAACTTTAAATATTTCACAATTTTAGGTTTCTCACTGAAATTATTTACAAACAGCTTGTGCAATTATGGCACAAATTGTTGTAAATGCTTCTCTGGGATCCCCTTTGTTCAGAAATAGCAGACATATATGGCTTTGGCGTTGCTTTTTGGTAGTTAGAAGGTCGCTAAAAGCCGCTGCGCATCACACGTATATTATGTCTAGCAGTGAAGGAGTTAATTAGATAGGTTGTAGAGAGCTTGCAGGGTTAATTTTAGCTTTAGTGTAGAGATCAGCCTCCCACCTGACACATCCCACCCCCTGATCCCTCCCAAACAGCTCCCTTCCCTCTCCCACCCCACAATCAGAAAGTCTGCCAGTACTAAAACTTTGGGGGCTTTTAGGTTTTTTTTTTTTAAAAAAAATTCTTCTTCTGCTGTGTAGGACCCCCTTTAGCCCCCAACCTCCCTGATTCCCCCCCCCCCCAAACAGCTCTTTAACCCCCCTCTGCCTTTATTGTGCGCCATATTTGGTACTGGCCAGTTTGAAAAATAATAATGTATTTTAATTTTTTAATTTTATTAAATATTTTCTTTATTTCTGTAGTGTAGCTGCCCCCCCCCCCTCAACATCCAACCCCCCACCCTCTCCCAGATGCCTTCATTTTAAAATCCGACCCTCCCCAGTCCTCTCTCCCACCCTCCAGATCTAAAGCATATTGATTCTGTTTTCATAAATGCACATGCACAAGATCCCTCCCCCCTCCTCCACCAATGACTGCCCACCCGCCTCCCTGGATGAGCTCCCACCCACCAACGATAACGGCCATCGATAGCCGATGCAGAGAGGGCCACAGAGTGGCTCTCTCTGCATCGGATGGCTAAAAACAGTTATTGCAGGATGCCTCAATATTGAAGCATCACTGCAATAACATTAAAGCAGCTGGAAGCGATCAGGATCGCTTCCACTGCTTTCAAAGACCAACGACGTATGGGGTACGTCCTTGGTCGTTAACTGCATTTTTTTGCAGGACATACCCCATACGTCGTTGGTCTTTAAGGGGTTAAAGTGACACTGAACCCAAAAAAATTTCTTTCATGATTCAGATAGAGCATGAAATTTTAAGCAACTTTCTAATTTACTCATATAATCAAATTTTCTTCATGCTCTTGGTATCTTTATTTGAAATGCAAGAATGTAAGTTTAGATGCCAGCCCATTTTTGGTGAACAACTTGAGTTGTTCTTGCTGATTGGAGGATAAATTCATCCACCAATAAAAAAGTGCCTTCCAGAGTCTGAACCAAAAAAAGCTTAGATGCCTTCTTTTTCAAATAAAGATAGCAAGAGAATGAAGAAAGATTGATTATAGGAGTACGTAAGAAAGTTGCTTAAAATTGCATGCTCTATCTTAATCACGAAAGAAAAAATTGGGGTTCAGTGTCCCTTTAAGGTTTGGAGTTGAGAAACACTGGTGTAGGCAAGTATAAGCAGTGGTGCAAAACTATCCCTATAGTTCATTAGTCAAGGAAGAACAATGCTTATTCAACATAATGCTAAATATTGGGGGGAGCCTAATCTGTAACTCATCTGCTATAATTTCTTTTTTAGTCTAGCATTAGTAGACTAATAAACATTTGAAACCCTGACCATAGGAATAGGGTAGGTAATTAAACATGTTATAAGTATATGTGGCATATTCCACTAAAAAAATGTATTTTTCTAGTCAGTGGTGCAACATCACAACTCAAAAATTGCAGAATTTAAAAAAGGTTTGTACCCTCTCCTCGTCACTCCCCAATATAATGAAGCAGCATTTTTCTCATAACTGTTTACCTCCAAGCACATAGAACAAATTTCACTGTGAAGGATACAGGCATCACAAAAACACCTTCAAAACATTATAGAACAAAGACATTTATAAATAAATAAACACAGAAAGTGTTACAATGTGTTAAACTGGTTAATGGAGGGCACGATTTGTTGAATTGTGTGCATGCAGCCCTCCCAACTGTCCCTATTTGAGAGGGGTAGTCCCTGATTCTGAGCTCTGTCCCTCTGAGACAGCCATATGCTCCTCTTTACAGAATTTCCCTTAGCCCCACTCATCGAACACCCAAAAATGCCCACAAACTACCCTGACGCACCCACAGACCACCCAGAATCACCCACAATCCTGTCCACTAACCACCCATGATCCCACCCCTCCCAACACGACTCCACCCTCAAAATGGTGATGTGCTCCTTTCAATCTACTCATTCTCAGCCACAAATGATGGAAGATATGCATACATTTTGCTAAATTGTGGGGGCAATTTAATGTAAATCTCGACCCTGTCCCCAGAATGCTCATGTCTGCCCTTGGAGACACTTTTCATTTTATCCAAGGACATCCCTTTACCCTAACAAAACAGACATGCACATTTTTTACAATTACAGACATTTACATCAAATGTATTGCAAGCGTGTTTTTTTAAGTGTAATGGTTGTACTTATTTTCCAAATTGCTAGTAGTTCTCATTTGGTGTGCAAAATATTAAGTTTTGGGCACCTCACACAGCTATAGATGACAGGAAAGTCCACTAATGAAATGCTGGAAAAGATAATTGAAATGATGCTTAACCCTTTCACTACTAAGCCTTTTTACACCTCAGTGCTGAGTCAATTTAGAGATTTATTTGCTATTAGTGATGTCCCGAACTGTTCGCCCGCGAACGGTTCACAGCGAGCATAGCTTGTTCACGTTCGCGGCTGTGGGCGAACACATGCGATGTTCAATCCGCCCCTATGTGTCTTCATTGAGGAAACTTTGACCCTGTATGTCACAGCCGTCTGACACATTAGAGCCAATCAACATCAGACACTCCCTCACAGACCCTCACAGCTACTCGGAAGCCGCCATTTTAGACTCATAACCACCTTGCTTTCTTAGTGAAAGGACGTGTTGTGTTTGTGCTGCTGACATTATAGGGAAATAGATAGCTAGGCTAGTGTATTTAGAGTCCACTACAGTCCAGAAGGACTACACTCATCTCTGCTGCAAGGACAGCACCCCAAAAAGCCCTTTTTAGGGCTATAATTCGAGCCGTTTTTTTTTTTTCGTATTTTTTATTAGCATTTGCCTGGCTTTCAGCCTGTGTGTTTAAGGCTCACAGCATATGCTGTGATTACTGCCACCACTGATATCTGCCTAACAACATTAGTTTAAATTTAACCAACCAAAAATTTTAATTATTTTGCTAGTGTAATTTTTTTTCATTTTCTATCAGGCCTGTGTCACACAGCATATACTCTGGTTCATTGCTCTGTGCCAGCCACCAGTGTTAATATCCGTTTATAACATTATTTTAAATTTAAAAAAAAAAATTTAAAATAATTTTGCTAGTGTAATCTAATTACATTTTCTTATCAGGCCTGTGTCTGTCAGGCTCAAACAGCATTAATATACTTCATTTTTTTAAGTCTTTTGGTTAATTTGTCTGTGCCAGGCAGCCACCACTCATATCTTCTTCACCTTAATTTAAATAAAAAAAAAAAAGTTTAAATTTTTTTGATAGTGTAATCTAATATCATTTTCTATCAGGCCTGTGTGTTTTGCTGACATGCAGAGCCTAGTGTGTTTACTTGCTGCCCTCCCTAGTCTATGAGCCACGACTCATATGTGTTTAAGCTTTTTTTAATTCCCCCCCCCCAAAAAAAAAATGTAAATAATTTTTCTAGTGTAATCTAATAGTATTTTCTATCAGGCGTGTGTGCATCTGACTTACAGAGCCTATTGTTTTTAATAGCTGCCCTTCCAAGGCTATCAACCACGACTCATATGTATGTGCTTAACCTTTTTCTTTAAATTCCCCCAAAAAATCTTTAAATCATTATGCTAGTGTAATCTAATTTTATTTTCTATCAGGCCTGTGTCTAACTGTCTATCTGACTTACACAGCATACTGTTGTTAATTGCTGCCCTACGTAGCAGCCAGCCAGTGCGACCACTCATATGTGCATTGCACTTCTTAACATTATTTTAATATTAAAATATAAAATTTTAAATTATTTTGCTAGTGTAATCTAACTTAATTTTCTATCAGGCCTGTGTTTTTGTCACTTACACAGCATACTGTGTTAAATTGCTGCCCTACCTACCAGCCACGACTCATATCTGCCAGCCTGTGTGCCAGGCCCAACTAGCCAATTAGTGCCACCAATCATAGTTGTTGTAACAGTATAGAAAACATTGTGAATCATCACTTTTTTGACTGTGAATCTGCAGTCTAGTAGTGCCATTGAATTGCAGTTGCCTCCCACCTGCCTGCCTGCCTGCCAGCCTATGTGTCAGGCCCAACTAGCCAATTAGTGCCACCAATCCTAGTTGTTGTAACAGTATTGTTAATCTTTAAAATTCCTAATTGTTTGATTGTGATTCATCATTTGGCTCGTTGCATTGAATTGCACTTTCCTCCTGCCTGCCAGCCTGTGTGTCAGACCCAACTAGCCAATTAGTGCCACCAATCATATTTCTTCTAACAGTATATAAAAAAAATTAAATCATAATTTTTTTTACTGGAAATATTCAGTCTCCTAGTGCCATTGAATTGCATTTTCCTCCTGCCTGCCAGCCTGTGTGCCAGGCCCAAACTATCCAATTAGTGCCACCAATCCTAATTGTCGTAACAGTATTGTTAATCTTTAAAATTTCAAATTGTTATCTTGTGATTCATCAGTTTTCTCGTGCCATTGAATTGCACTTTCCTCCTGCCTGCCAGCATGTTTTCCAGGCCCAACTAGCCAATTAGTGGCACCAATCATAATTCTTGTACCAATATATAAAAAATGTAAAATCATAATTTTTTGGACTGCAAATATTCAGTCTCCTAGTGCCATTGAATTGCCTTTTCCTCCTGCCTGCCAGCCTGTGTGCCAGGCCCAAACTAGCCAATTAGTGCCACTAATCCTAGTTGTAACAGTATTGTTAATCTTTAAAATTCCAAATTGATCGCTTGTGATTAATCAGTTTGCTCGTGCCATTGAATTGCACTTTTCTCCTGCCTGCCAGCGTGTTTTCCAGGCCCAACTAGCCAATTAGTGGCACCAATCATAATTCTTGTAACAGTATATAAAAATTTAAAATCATAATTTTTTGGACTGCAAATATTCAGTCTCCTAGTGCCATTGAATTGCAGTTTCCTCCTGCCTGCCAGCCTGTGTGCCAGGCACAAACTAGCCAATTAGTGCCACCAATCCTAGTTGTTGTAAAAGTATTGTTAATCTTTAAAATTCCAAATTGATCGCTTGTGATTCATCAGTTTGCTCGTGCCATTGAATTGCACTTTTCTCCTGCCTGCCAGTGTGTTTTCCAGGCCCAACTAGCCAATTAGTGGCACCAATCATAATTCTTGTAACAGTATATAAAAAATTAAAAATCATAATTTTTTGGACTGCAAATATTCAGTCTCCTAGTGCCATTGAATTGCAGTTTCCTCCTGCCTGCCAGCATGTGTGCCAGGCCCAACTAGCCTATTAGTGCCACCAATCATATTTCTTCTAACAGTATATAAACAATTTTAAATCATAATTTTGTTGACTGGAAATATTTAGTCTCCTAGTGCCATTGAATTGCACTTTCCTCCTGCCTGCCAGCCTGTGTGCAAGGCCGTCTTGCCAACTATTTACACCAATCATAATTGTTGTCACAGTATTGTTACTAATTAAAATTAAAACAAATTTGATTGTTGTTCTTTATCCTCAGTTTGCTCGTGCCATTGAATTGCACTTTCCTCCTGCCTGCCAGCCTGTGTGCCAGGCCCAACTAGCCAATTAGTGCCAGCAATCATATATATTTTAACAGTATTGCAAAAATTGTCAATCATCACTGTTTTGACTGTCAGTATTCAGTCTCCTAGTGTCCTTGAATTGCATTTACCTCCTGCCTGCCAGCCTGTGTGCCAGGCCGATTTGCCAACTAATTACACCAATCTTATTTGTTGTCACAGTAATGTTAATAATTAAAATTAAAAAAAATTGGATTGTTATTCGAAATCCTCAGTTTGCTAGTGCCATTGAATTGCACTTTCCTCCTGCCTGCCAGCCTGTGTGCCAGGCCGACTTGCCAACTATTTACACCAATCATATTTGTTGTCACAGTATTGTTAATAATAAAAATTAAAACATTTTTGATTGTTGTTCTGAATCCTCAGTTTGCTCGTGCCATTGAATTGCACTTTCCTCCTGCCTGCTAGCCTGTGTGCCAGGCTGACTTTAAAAATATTTACACCAATCATATTTGTTGTCACAGTATTCTTAATAATTAAAATTTTTGTTAATTGTTGTTCTGAATCCTCAGTTTGCCTGTGACATTGAATTGCACTTTCCTCCTGCCTGCCAGCCTGTATGCCAGGCCCACCAAGCCAATTATTCTCAGCAATCATATTTATTTTAACAGTATTGCAAAAATTGTCAATCATCACTGTTTTGACTGTCAGTATTCAGTCTCCTAGTGTCCTTGAATTGCATTTACCTCCTGCCTGTGTGCCAGACCGACTTGCCAACTAGTTACACCAATCTTATTTATTGTCACAGTATTGTTAATAATTAAAATTAAAATTTTTGGGATTTTTATTCTTAATCCTCAGTTTGCTAGTGCCATTGAATTGCACTTTCCTCCTGCCTGCCAGCCTGTGTGCCAGGCCGACTTGCCAACTATTTACACCAATCATATTTGTTGTCACAGTATTGTTAATAATAAAAATTAAACATTTTTTGATTGTTGTTCTAAATCCTCAGTTTGCTCGTGCCATTAAAGTGCAATTTCCTCCTGCCTGCCAGCCTGTGTGCCAGGCCGTCTTGCCAACTATTTACACCAATCATAATTGTTGTCACAGTATTGTTACTAATTAAATTTAAACAATTTTTGATTGTTGTTCTGAATCCTCAGTTTGCTTGTGCCATTGAATTGCATTTTCCTCCTGCCTGCCAGCCTGTGTGCCAGGCCCAACTATCCAATTAGTGCCAGCAATCATATTTCTTTTAACTGTATTGCAAAAATTGTCAATCATCACTGTTTTGACTGTCAATCTGCAGTCTACTAGTGCCCTTGAATTGCATTTTCCTCATGCCTGCCTGCCTGTGTGCCAGGCCCAACTAGCCAATTAGTGCCACCAATCATATTTCTTGTAACAGGATTGAAATTTTTGTTAATCATAACTGTTTTGACTGTGATTCTTCAGTCTCCTAGTGTCATTGAATTGCAGTTTCCTTTCTCCCTGCGTGTGTGCCAGACAAGCCCATTTGCCAACTATTGCCAACAATCATTTGTTTGCACAGTACTTTTAATATTTTAAAAAATTAACAAATTTTGATTTTTAAAACATCTGTCTTTTTTGTTGTTGTCAGTCTCACAGCATATACTGTGCCCACTTGCACAGTGCCACCACTCATATAATTGGTGTAATAGTATTGTTAGTGTCCATTTTAAAAAAAATGACAGGCAGAGGCAGGCCACCCCGCAGGTTCTGTGGTCATGGTCGTGGTGCTGTGATTCCTTTAGACCCTACAAATATGCACATTGTTCAGACGCCGGGTGCCAGGGGGGACACAAAAAATTCTGAGGAGGACCTAGTTGAATGGCTAACACAGGACACCCAATCTTCTTCAGCTTCCGCTGCTAGTCCTCCTAACCTTGACGCACCATCTACGTCCAGCTGTGCTTTGGGCAGGTCTCAAGTGACCAGTGCCACTCGCCACCACCAACACTAGCACCACAGCCGCTTCACTTGATCTGTTACAGGAGTTATTAACACATCAGTTGGAAGAAATGAGTGATGCGCAACCATCATTGACAGAGGATGTAGATAATAGTGATCAGTCTCAGTCAGGCAGCATTACCGACATGGAGGTATGGTGTGATGATGATGATGTTGTACCCGCTGCTGCTTCCTTTCTTGATGTGTCAGATACAAGTGAAGCGGTTGATGATGATGTGTCGGTGGATGTCACGTGGGTGCCTGCTAGAAGAGAGGAAGAAGAGGGGGAAAGTTCAGATGGGGAGACAGAGAGGAGGAGGAGACGATTTGGAAGCATGGGGAGCTCGTCTCAAGGAGCTAGTGGCACAGTCAGACAGCATGCATCGGCACCCAGGGTCAGCCAGACAGCATGCCGACGCCCATCAACGCATGCTGTTGCCACCATCAGAATGCCGTCATCGCAGAGCTCAGCAGTGTGGCATTTTTTTGTGTCTCTGCCTCTGACAACAGCGATGCCATTTGCAACCTGTGCCAAAAGAAACTGAGTCGTGGGAAGTCCAACACCCATCTAGGTACAACTGCTTTGCGAAGGCACATGGTCTCCCATCACAAAGGCCGATGGGAAGAACACATGAGTAGAAGCAGCACACAAAGTGAAAGCCGCCCTCCTCCTCCTGCTCCAGCATCTTCAGCCACGTCAACCAGTGCTGTCCTCCTTGCCCCCTCTCAACCATCCTCCACTGAGTCTCTCTTACGTAGCAGTTCCTGGTCATCTGCCCACAGTCAGCTGTCTGTCAAGGACATGTTTGAGTGTAAGAAGCCAATTTCTCAAAGTCACCCCCTTGCCCGGCGTCTGACAGCTGGCTTGTCTGAACTCTTAGCCCGCCAGCTTTTACCATACAAGCTGGTGGAGTCTGATGCTTTAAAAAAATTTGTATCTATTGGGACACCGCAGTGGAAGGTACCTGGCAGAAATTTATTTTCACAAAAGGCAATCCCAAACCTGTACTCTGTTGTGAGAAAGGAAGTTATGGCAAGTCTGGCACACAGCGTTGGGGCAAGGGTCCATATGACCACGGATAGCTGGTCTGCAAAGCATGGTCAGGGCAGGTATATCACCTACACTGCGCATTGGGTAAACCTGCTGACGTCTGACAAGCATGGAATGCGTGGCTCTGCAGAAGAGTTGGTGACACCGCCACGACTTGCAGGCAGGTCTGCTGCTACCTCCTCTACTCCTCCTACTCCATCCTCTTCCATAACCTCTTCCTTGGCTGAGTCCTCTTCAACTTCTGCGTCTTGCTCAACATCTATGGCACCCCCCCAGCTCCCCAGGTACTATGCTACATCCCGGGTACGGCAGTGTCACGCCGTCTTGGGGTTGACTTGCCTGAAAGCGGAGAGTCACACCGCACCAGCACTCCTGACCGCCCTGAACGCACAGGTGGATCAGTGGCTGACTCCGCACCAACTGGAGATTGGCAAGGTTGTTTCTGACAATGGAAGTAATTTGGTGGCGACATTGAAATTGGGCAAGTTGACACATGTGCTGTGCATGACACATGTGTGTAATCTAATTGTACAACAATTTGTCCATAAGTACCTTCGCTTACAGGACGTCCTGAAGCAGGCCAGGAAGGTGTGTGGCCATTTCAGGCATTCCTACACGGCCATGGCGCACTTGTCCGATATCCAGCGTCGAAACAACCTGCCAGTGAGGCGCTTGATTTGCGACAGCCCGACACGGTGGAATTTGACACTCCTAATGTTTGACCGCCTGCTCCAACAAGAAAAAGCTGTTAATGCGTATTTGTATGACCGGGGTGCTAGGACAGCCTCTGGGGAGCTGGGGATATTTTTGCCAAATTACTGGACGCTCATGCGCAATGCCTGTAGGCTCATGCGTCCTTTTGAGGAGGTGACAAACCTTGTCAGTCACACCGAAGGCACCATCAGTGACATCATACCATTTGTTTTCTTCCTAGAGCGTGCCCTGCGAAGAGTGCTGGATCAGGCAGTAGATGAGCGTGAAGAGGAAGAGGAAGAGTTGTGGTGTCCATCACCCCCACATACAACCTTATCAGCATCGCTTGCTGGACCTGCGGCAACGCAGGAAGAGGATTGTGAGGAAGAGGAGTCAGAGGAGGAATGTGGCTTTGAGGAGGAGGAGGAGGAAGACAGAGCACAACAGGCATCCCAGGGTGCTCGTTGTTGTCACCTCTCTGGTACCCGTGGTGTTGTACGTGGCTGGGGGGAAGAAGATACCCTCAGTGAGATCAGTGAGGACGAGGAACGGGACATGATTAGCTCGGCATCCAACCTTGTTCCAATGGGTTCTTTCATGCTGTCGTGCCTGTTGAGGGACCCTCGTATAAAAAAGCTGAAGGAGAACGACCTGTACTGGGTGTCCACGCTCCTCAACCCCCGGTATAAGCATAAAGTGCCTGAAATGTTACCAAATTCCTGCAAGTCGGAAAGGATGGAGCATTTTAAGAATAAATTAAAAACTATGCTTTACACAGCATATAAGGGTGATGTCACAGCACCCCTGGAATGTAACAGGGGAAGAGATGAAATGAATCCTCCTCCTCCCACGACCACGGTGACAAGGACAGGACACTTTCCTGATGTCTTGTTGATGGAGGACATGCGTACCTTTTTAACTCCCATGCATCCCCAGAGCCTTTCGGGATCCAGCCTCAGAGAAAGACTCAACCAACAGGTAGCAGACTACTTAGCTTTAACTGCGGATCTCGACACTCTCAGGAGCGATGGGCCCCTTGACTACTGGGTGTGCAGGCTGGACTTGTGGCCTGAGCTATCCCAATTTGCAATGGAACTTCTGGCCTGCCCTGCTTCAAGTGTCCTGTCCGAAAGGACTTTCAGTGCAGCAGGAGGTTTTGTCACTGAGAAGAGAAGTCGCCTAGGTCAATAAAGCCTTGACTATCTCACTTTTATAAAAAATGAATGAGGGCTGGATCCTGAAGGGACTGACATTGGGCGATACATTTGATTCAAAAAGGCCTGATGATGAGATGAGCTGGCTTGGGCTACAACTGGTACACAGGCTGGCCTTTTTTCTTTTCTTATAAAGCCGGATGACTTGCTTGACTTATCCGCCAACAACTAGTGTTCAAGCCACAAGCTTTTAGGGCACTTTATAAATGTTTTACAAACATCAATTTTTCTGGCCGCTGCTACAGCAGTTGCTACAACAATACCCAAATTTTTCAGTCATTTGTACATTCCTAATTTTTCTGGCCTCTGCTGCTGCTCTGTGGGTACAAAACTCAAGTAAAAAAATAAGGCACATAACAGTGATTAAACTGTTACGAATAGTACAACTTAACACACCACTCATATCTGGTGGACCATTCAATTGCACGGGCAGTGCCCCAAATTTGAAGGAGGACCGACCAAGCATCTTTATCCATCTCTTGGTTGCTCTAAATTATCTCCGTGTTCCATCTATGCCTTACCTGTACTCTATTGTGCAAAAGGGTGGCATATGTGGTGTTTCATGCTGTTGTGCCTGTTGCGGGTCGTGGCCCATGGTATAAAAAGGCTGAAGGAGAACGACCTGTAATGGGTGCCCCAGCAAATTTTTAGAAAAATATTCCCGGTTCCTCTCAATTATCTCCGGGTTTCTAAAATGGATGCCATACCTGTACTCGCTTGTGTAAAAGGATGGCATATGTGGTGTTTCCTGCAGTTGTTTCTGTTGAGGGTGCTGGACCCTCTTATAAAAATGCTGAAGGAGAACGACCTGGAGTGGGTGTCCAAGCATGTTTTTTTTGGGCAATTTCACGTTTCCAAACAATTATCTCTGGGTAGCAGTACTCTATTGTTCAAAAGGATGCCATATGTCCTCTTTACTGCTGTTTTTTCATATGCGGGTCCTGGACTCTCTTATAAAAAGGCTGAAGTAGAAAGAAGTGTCCTGGGTATCCAATCATTTTTTTGGTTCAATTTCCCGTTTGCAACAAATTATCTCCGGGTTTCTAAAATCAATGCTTTACCTGTACTCTATTGTTCAAAAGGATGCCATATGTGCTCTTTCCTGCTGGTGTTTCTGTTGAGGGTCCTGGACCCTGTTATAAAAAGGCTGAAGGAGAAAGAAGTGTACTGTGTGTCCATCCAATCCTTTTTTTGATTCAAATTCCAGGGTGCAAAAAATTATCTCCAGGTTTCTAAAATCAATGCTTTACCTGTACTCTATTGTTCAAAAGGATGCCATATGTCCTCTTTCCTGCTGGTGTTTTGTTTGAGGTTCCTGGACCCTCTTATAAAAAGGCCTAAGGAGAAAGAAGTGTACTGGGTGTTCAATCAATGTTTTTTTTTATTTCCCAGTTGCAAAAAATTATCTTTGGGTTTCTAAATTCAATGCTGTACCTGTACTCTATTGTTCAAAAGGATGCCATATGTTCTCTTTCCTGCTGGTGTTTTGTTTGAGGGTCCTGGACCCTCTTATAAAAAAGCCTAAGGAGAAAGAAGTGTACTGGGTGTCCACTCCATGTTTTATTCTATTTCCCATTTGCCCAAAATTATCTCTGTGTTTGTAAATTCAATGCTGTACCTGTACTCTATTGTTCAAAATGATGCCATATGTTCTCTTTCCTGCTGGTGTTTTTTTTTTGAGGGTCCTGGACCCTCTTATAAAAATGCCTAAGGAGAAAAAAGTGTACTGGGTGTCCACTCAATGTTTTTTTCTATTTCCCATTTGCCAAAAATTATCTCTGGGTTTGTAAAATCAATGCTGTACCTGTACTCTATTGTTCAAAAGGATGCCATATGTTCTCTTTCCTGCTGGTGTTTTTTTTTTAGGGTCCTGGACCCTCTTATAAAAAGGCCTAAGGATAAAGAAGTGTACTGGGTGTCCACTCAATGTTTTTTTCTATTTCCCATTTGCCAAAAATTATCTCTGGGTTTGTAAAATGAATGCTGTACCTGTACTCTATTGTTCAAAAGGATGCCATATGTTCTCTTTCCTGCTGGTGTTTTTTTTGAGGGTCCTGGACCCTCTTATAAAAAGGCCTAAGGAGAAAGAAGTGTACTGGGTGTCCATCAAATCATTTTTTTATTCAAATTCCCGGTTGGAACAAATTTTCTCCGGGTTTCTAAAATCAATGCTTTAACTTTACTCTATTGTTCAAAAGGATGCCATATGTCCTCTTTCCTGCTGGTGTTTTGTTTGAGGCTCCTGGACCCTCTTATAAAAAGGCCTAAGGAGAAAGAAGTGTACTGGGTGTCCAATCAATGTTTTTTTTCTATTTCCCTGTTCATATAAATTATCTCAGGGATTCTGAAATCAATGCCTTACCTGTCATCTATTGTTCAAAAGGATGCCATATGTCCTCTTTCCTGCTGCTGTTTTTGTTGATGGTCCTGTAGCCTCTTATAAAAAGGCCGAAGGATAAAGAAGTGTAAAAGGCCTAAGGATAAAGAAGTGTACTTGGTGTCCAATCAATGTTTTTTTCTATTTCCCGGTTGCAACAAATTATCTCAGGGTTTCTAAAATCAATGCCTTTCCTGTAATCTATTTTTCAAAAGGATGCCATATGTCCTCTTTCCTGCTGCTGTTTTTATTGAGGGTCCTGGATCCTCTTAGAAAAAGGCCAAAGGATAAAGAAGTGTAAAAGGCCTAAGGATAAAAAAGTGTACTGGGTGTCCAATCAATGTTTTTTACGATTTCCCGGTTGCAACAAATTATCTCCGGGTTTCTAATATCAATGCCTTTCCTGTAATCCATTGTTCTAAAGGATGCCATATGTCCTCTTTCCTGCTGCTGGTTTTGTTGAGGGTCCGGGAGCCTCTGATAAAAAGGCCTAAGGTTAAAGAAGTGTACTGGGTGTCTAATCAAAGTTTTTTTTTATTTCCCGGTTGCAACAAATTATCTCTGGGTTTCTAAAATCAATGCCTTTCCTGTAATCTATTATTCAAAAGGATGCCATATGTCCTCTTTCATGCTGTTGTTTCGGTTGAGGCTCCGGGACCCTCTTATAAAAAGGCCTAAGGATAAAGAAGTGTACTGGGTGTCCAATCAATGTTTTTTTCTATTTCCCTGTTCATATAAATTATCTCAAGGATTCTAAAATCAATGCCTTAACTGTAATATATTGTTCAAAAGGATGCCATATGTCCTCTTTCCTTTTTTTTTTTTTTTTTCGGTATTTTTGTTTATTTTAAAAAATTTAATGCACTTATAGGTTCACTAAGATTATGACTTTTCACACTGCCATTTTCCATGCAGCATTTTGACATGTCGTGTGATATGACTAGAAGAATGGTATGTTTTGAATCTGCTGAGCATAATAATAAAAAAAATGTTTTAATTTAATTTAACTTGAGTTACTAACTGAAGCATGATTTACAATAGGGGTTTGATCTATAAGTAGCAGCATAAAAAAATATACAATCTGCTTCATCAAGGCGGTTAGGCTTAGAAGTGAAGGGGTTAAACTAAGAAAAAAGAGAACACAGAGGCGCCAAACATGGCCTAGTACAGCCAGAAGTATAAAATATACAATCCACACATGTGACGATTAAATACAAACCAGCCGCACCCTTTGGTGCTAGTGGAGCAGACTGGAGCCTCTCAGTGGTCCAGCTCACTGGTACACTTCAGGAGTCAGGCGTGGTCCTAGGTAGTGGTTGTTAGTAGAGTCTTTTCACTGCAAATTGCAATTGCCACAGCTTGCATAAAATGTGCGTCACCTCTCCAAATCTTACTTTTTAATGCCAATTGAAATTGCCACAGCTTGCACAACAGTAAATAAAATGTGCGTCACCTCTACAAATCTGATATCAAATGTCTACAAAAACACTGATAAAGTATTCCTTTAGGGGCGCAAAAAGATGGCTACCGGAACACTCCAGGAACTTCCCAAGAGTCGCTGTCTTGTGTTTCTGGTGATGTTGGAGACATCTGACAAGTGTACAGGGAAACCAAAAATCCTCTCCATCTCTGTGCACCACAGGACGTCCTCCTTGTCATCCATAAGCACAGGAAATTGCTGGCATTTTCCTTGCTTCAAGAAGTTCATTTTTTGTGGTGATAGTACAGACTTTACTAAACTTTGATTTCCTACCATACTCAAGACAATCTTGTAGTTCAAGCTTATGACTTGCTGTGGGAAACAGTGGCCTGTCCATACCAGGAAGATTTAGACAGAAGTAACGAGCTCTGCTTGCAGGTGACACATGTTTAGCGTCAATCATCAAAGGGGTTGCGTGCAGAATATGACAAATGGCCCCTTCTTCAAATGTTTGTCCAGAGCCACAACATTTTCAAACAGCCAGAAGAAAAGTCGGTTCTCACCAGCCTTAAGTCGCACTTCATTTACCAAATTCTGATATTCAAAAAATAGACAAACAGTGCCTTAAAAAAGACATTTGCGATATGGATTCACCAGAGCAAGGTCATTGCAAGTACTTCCCACGATAACAAATTAAAAATGCCACAACTCCGCAATCTTCCCCTTCACATTATTATTGTCACACTCCCTTGCACTCCTATGCCCAGCTCCCTGCTCTTGTTTTGGTTGAGGGTCCGGGACCCTCTTATAACAAGGCAAAAGGATAAAGAAGTGTACTGGGTGTCCAAATCAATGGGTTTTTTTATTTCCCAGTTGCAACAAATTATATCTGGGTTTCTAAAATCAATGCCTTACCTGTCATCTTTTGTTCAAAAGGATGCCATATGTCCTCTTTCCTGCTGTTGTTTCTGTTGATGGTCCGGGACCCTCTTATAAAAAGGCCTAAGAATAAAGAAGTGTACTGGGTGTCTAATCAATGTTTTTTTCTATTTCCCGGTTCATATAAATTATCTCAGGGATTCTTAAATCAATGCCTTGCCTGTAATCTATTATTCAAAAGGATGCCATATGTCCTCTTTCATGCTGTTGTTTTGGTTGATGGTCCGGGACCCTCTTATAAAAAGGCCTAAGGATAAAGAAGTGCACTGGGTGTCCAATCAATGTTTTTTTCTATTTCCCTGTTCATATAAATTATCTCAGGGATTCTAAAAGCTATGCCTTACCTGTAATCAATTGTTCAAAAGGATGCCATATGTCCTCTTTCCTGCTGGTGTTTTGGTTGAGGGTCCTGGATCCTCTTATAAAAAAATAAAAAGGCAAAAGGATAAAGAAGTGTACTGGGTGTCCAATCAATGTTTTTTTTTTTATTTGCCAGTTGCAACAAATTATCTCTGGGTTTCTAAAATCAATGCCTTACCTGTCATCTATTGTTCAAAAGGATGCCATATGTCCTCTTTCCTGCTGTTGTTTCTGTTGAGGGTCCGGGTCCCTCTTATAAAAAGGCCAAAGGATAAAGAAGTGTACTGGGTGTCCAATGATTGTTTTTTTCTATTTCCCATCTGCCAAAAATTATCTCTGGGTTTCTAAAATCAATGATGTACCTGTACTCTATTGTTCAAAAGGATGCCATATGTCCTCTTTCCTGCTGGTGTTTTTGTTGAGGGTCCGGGACACTCTTCTAAAAAGGCCGAAGGAGAACGACATGTACTGTACTGGGTGTCCAATCATGTTTTTGTTTTCAATTTCACGGTTCAAAATAAATATCTCCGTGTAACTAAAATCAATGCCATACCTGTAGTCTATTGTTCAAAAGGATGGCATATGTGGTGTTTCATTCTGTTGTGGCTGTTGAGGGTCGTGGCCGTGGTACCGCGTATAAAACGGCTGAAGGAGAACGACCTGTACTGCCTTGCTGCTCCTTTTAGGCAGGCCAGCTCTTTGCATACATGCCCACAGACTCTGTAACACATGCCTCTTTTTATATTTTGGTGAGGGTAATCATGATGGCCATGTAGACCACCCCCGAGAGGCATGGAAGTAAGGGATGAGATGAAAGTGCTAGGAATAGTACAACTTAAAACAATAGAGTTAGCCATGGGTGTTTGTGCAAGACCGCTTGGCTTTTTTTTTGGTTTGGGTGCGGCTAATCATGCAGGCCATATAGAGCTGCAACCATTCAGTGTTGTATTAGGTATTAAACTTATAAGAACAGAACTACCAAAATACAGCCAATGAAGGGCCTTATGAAGACTGAGCCAAGGTTGGATTGTAGTATTTGGTTAGGCTAATCATGATGGCCATGTAGACCACCACCGAGAGTCCTGGAAGTAACAGGGATGAGATGAAAGTGCTAAGAATATTACTACTTAAAACAACAGAGTTAGCCATGGGTGTTAATCCAAGACCGCTTGGCTTTTTTTTGGTTTGGGTGCGGCTAATCATGCAGGCCATATAGAGCTGCCACCATTCGTTGTTGTATCAGGTATTAAACTTATAAGGACAGAACTACCAAAATACAGCCAATGAAGGGCCTTATGAAGAATGAGCCAATGTTGGATTGTAGTATTTGGTTAGGCTAATCATGATGGCCATGTAGACCACCCCCGAGAGTCCTGGAAGTAACAGGGATGAGATGAAAGTGCTAAGAATAGTACTACTTGAAACAACCGAGTTAGCCATGGGTGTTAATCCAAGACAGCTTGGCTTTTTTTTGGTTTGGGTGCGGCTAATCATGCAGGCCATATAGAGCTGCCACCATTCGGTGTTGTATCAGGTATTAAACTTATAAGAATAGAACTACCAAAATACAACCAATGAAGGGCCTTATGATGAATGAGCCAAGGTTGGACTGTAGTATTTGGTTAGGCTAATCATGATGGCCATGTAGACCACCACCGAGAGTCCTGGAAGTAACAGGGATGAGATGAAAGTGCTAAGAATAGTACTAATTGAAACAACCGAGTTAGCCATGGGTGTTAATCCAAGACCGCTTGGCTTTTTTTTGGTTTGGGTGTGGCTAATCATGCAGGCCATATAGAGCTGCCACCATTCGGTGTTGTATCAGGTATTAAACTTATAAGAACAGAACTACCAAAATACAGCCAATGAAGGGCCTTATGAAGAATGAGCCAAGGTTGGATTGTAGTATTTGGTTAGGCTAATCATGATGGCCATGTAGACCACCACCGAGAGTCCTGGAAGTAACAGGGATGAGATGAAAGTGCTAAAAATAGTACTACTTGAAACAACCGAGTTAGTCATGGGTGTTAATCCAAGACCGCTTGGCTTTTTTTTTGGTTTGGGTGCGGCTAATCATGCAGGCCATATAGAGCTGCCACCATTCAGTGTTGTATCAGGTATTAAACTTATAAGAACAGAACTACCAAAATACAGCCAATGAAGGGCCTTATGAAGAATGAGCCAAGGTTGGATTGTAGTATTTGGTTAGGCTAATCATGATGGCCATGTAGACCACCACCGAGAGTCCTGGAAGTAACAGGGATGAGATGAAAGTGCTAAGAATAGTACTACTTGAAACAACCGAGTTAGCCATGGGTGTTAATCCAAGACCGCTTGGCTTTTTTTTTTTTTGGGTGCGGCTAATCATGCAGGCCATATAGAGCTGCCACCATTCGGTGTTGTATCAGGTATTAAACTTATAAGAACAGAACTACCAAAATACAGCCAATGAATGGCCTTATGAAGAATGAGCCAAGGTTGGATTGTAGTATTTGGTTAGGCTAATCATGATGGCCATGTAGACCACCACCGAGAGTTCTGGAAGTAACAGGGATGAGATGAAAGTGCTAAGAATAGTACTACTTGAAACAACCGAGTTAGCCATGGGTGTTAATCCAAGACCGCTTGGCTTTGTTTTTGGTTTGGGTGCGGCTAATCATGCAGGCCATATAGAGCTGCCACCATTCTGTGTTGTATCAGGTATTAAACTAATAAGAACAGTACTACCAAAATACAGCCAATGAAGGGCCTATGAAGACTGAGCCAAGGTTGGATTGTAGTATTTGGTTAGGCTAATCATGATGGCCATGTAGACCACCCCCAAGAGGCCTGAAAGTAACAGGGATGAAAGTGCTAAGAATAGTACTAATTGAAACAAGCCATGGCTTTTTTTTGGGTTTGGGTGCGGTTAATCATGAAGTCCAGATAGACCTGCCACCATTTGGTGTTGTAACAGGTATTAAACTACTAAGAACAGTACTACTTAACACAACCTAGTTACTATGGGTCCCAGAGCATATGTTTTGTTATTATATTTTGTAAGGGTAATCATGCAGGCCATATAGACCTCCCCCAATAGGGTGAGTAACAGGTATTGAAATGCTAAGAACAGTACTACTTAACACAAAGTGACCATGGGTCCCAGAGCATATGTCTTATTAGTAAATTTTGTTCAGTTAATCATGCAGGCCATATAGACCTCCCCCGATAGGGTGAGTAACAGGTATTAAAATGCTCAGAACAGTACAACTTAACACAACCTTACCATGGGTCACAGACCGCATGTTTTGTTATTATATTTTGTAAGGGTGAGTATGAGTAACAGCTATTAAAATGCTAAGGACATTACTACTTAACACAACATAGTTACCATGGGTCCAAGACCCAGAGTAGATGTTTTATTATTAAATTTTGTATGGGTAATCATCCAGGCCGTATAGACCTCCACAAATAGGGGGAGTTACAGAGATTAAAGTGCTAAGAATGGTACTACTTAAAACACAACCTAGTTAACATGGGTCCCAGAACTCATGTCTTATTATTATATTTTTTCAGGGTTATCAGGCAGGCCATATAGACCTCCCCCGATATGGGGGGTAACAGGGATTAAAGTGCTAAGAAAAGTACTAATTAACACAAGTTAGTTATCATGGGTCCAACACCGTGTGTCTTGTTGTTATACTTTGTCAGGGTAATCATGCAGGCCATATAGACCTCCCTTGATAGGGGGAGTAACAGGGATTACAATTCTAAGAATAGTACTACTTAAACACAACCTAGTTACCATGGGTCCCAGACCAGATGTTTTCTTATTATACTTTGTCAGGCTAATCATGCAGGCCATATAGAGCTCCAACAAAAGGGGGGGTAAGAGGGATTCAAGTGATAAGAAAAGTTTTACTTAACACAACAAAATTACCATGGGTCACAGACCACGTGTCTTGTTGTTATACTTTGTCAGGGTAATCAATCATAACCGCCATATAGACCTCCACCAATAGGGGGAGTTACAGGGCGGAAAGTGCTAAGAATAGTACTACTTAACACAACCTAGTTACCATGGGTCCAAGACCGCATGTTTAATTATTATACTTTATAAGGGTAATTATATATCTAAAAATCTATCTATTTCTCTTCTATCGATTCTATCTAACTATCAATCTATGTATATCTATCTATCCTATCTATCTTCTGTCCGGACTGTTTTGAGAGAGCCACTTGTGTTTCTGACAAATTTGAAGTAGGAGGACAGAACAATCATCTTCTTCCATCTCCCGGTTCCAAAGGTTGTAGTAAAATGTTAAGAATAGTACTACTTAACACACCACAGGTCACAGACCGCATGTCTTATTGTTATACTCTGTCAGGGAAATTATATATATTTCAAATCGATTTATTTATATATCAAATCGATCGAACTATCAAACGTATCGATCAAATGTAGATTGCATCTATTGATCGATGTAATTCGTATCTATAAAATGTATATTACATATTTTGGTTGATGTCATTCATATCTAGAAAATGTATATTGCATCTTTGATTCAATAACATTCGTATCTATCAAATGTATATTGCATCTATTGATCGATGTAATTCGTATCTATCAAATGTATATTGCATGTATTGATCTATGTACAGTATATCGATCATATGTATATTGCATCGATTGAGCTATGTAATCTATGTATCCAGTGGCGTAGCGTGGGGGGGGCCACAGGGGCGGCTGCCCCGGGCGCTTAATTCTTAGGGGCGCAAAATTTGCGCATTCACTGCCTCACATCGTCCCTTCTGTACTGCAGGCAGATGCAGCACTAAGGGAGGAAACATTCAAGAAAGGTCTTTTTTTTTTTTATAGATTAAAATGTATTTTATTGTGTGTTAACTTCAGAGGGGGGGCTGGGGGTGTAAGCGCTCTTTCGGCTCTCATGGCTCCGCGTGCGATGTCAGGAGCACTGTTCCCTCTAATGAGCGCGGCAGCGCATTAATTTGAGTGACACCGCGCACTTCTTTATTATCCCCGCGCACCAAGATGCATTAGAGCCCTTAGCCGCGCCAAAAATTTCAGTGCGCACTCGCAGTTGAGATCTGGAGTCTGTTTTGACCAGGAGAAACTGAGGTGGAAGGAGCATTGTAATGTAAGTCTAACTTCTATATTGAATCTAACTAGAAATAAATAGTTCCCCTACTTTTAGCCCTGCTGCTGCGGGCTAGCACAGCACCGGACCGGACAGGGAGTTAACAAGATGTTTAAACGTATATGTCTTGGGCTGCAGACACTCTCATTTTATTATAACTTAAAGTAATAAAATGAGACTGCAGCCCAAGACAAATACGTTTCAACATCTTGCTAACTCTGTAACTTAGACACCACACACAAACTTAATCGCTGTGCTCCACTAAAGCAGAGGAGTGTACTGGGGGAGAATATACATTGCTGTCTGACTTCAATGCTGCAGCTGCCGTACGCTGGGGAAATGAAAAATATATGAGCTGCCTTGCCCTTGCTCTCTTTCATCCCTTTGTAAATTACTGAAACAGCCGGCCCCAGAGTCATACAGAAACACTCCCCCCTCTCTATTCTTGGATTATGCTTTGCTTGCAGATATAAGACGTTGACAACGAGTAATATTTACTCATTGCTAGTCTAGTATACATAATTATAAATCATAATAAGACTTAAAATGAAAATAAGATATTGTGGAATAGCCCCACACATTAGGCTGTACAGGCTGTAGTGTTTGTTAGGTGAACATATCTACCCTGTGTGAATTGCACTTTATTAAGTTTAGTGAGCAGATTTGAATTGCCTACCTAAAAATGTTGTGAGACTCAAGTCACAGGCTACTCTAACACTTATACTCCACTATATGTCTGCTTGAGTATCGTTGCTGAGTATAGGTTGCTGAGTATCACAGTGTATGCATGTGTGTGGGTATAGGTGTATGCATATGTGTATGACTGTGTGGGTATAGGTGTAGGGGGCGCAATACTTGCCTTGCCCTGGGCGCTGGCAACCCACGCTACGCCACTGTATGTATCTATCTATCAAATCTATCTATCTCGTGGTTCTGCAAGTGGACTGTTTGCGGTTGATTGCGGTGTGTTACACTTGGAGTTTGCTCTGTCCCTGTGATGCGGCCGTAACCCTTACACTACCTGATAGATACGACATCATAACTGATGTTTTAAAGCATGTTATTGCAAACAATTTGGGAATGTTAGGTGATTTAGGCCCTTTATGGGCTAAAAGCAGACTCTGCATAAACTATGTAATTTTCCAGGGGAGTTTTGCCAGGGATCCCCCTCCAGCATGCCACAGTCCAGGTGTTAGTCCCCTTGAAACAACTTTTCCATCACTATTGTGGCCAGAAAGAGTCCTTGTAGGTTTTAAAGTTCACCTGCCTATTGAAGTCAATGGCGGTTTGTTCGGTTCGCGAACAATACTGAAGTTCGAGTCCGCCGTTCGCGAACCGAAAATTTTAACATCACTATTTGCTACCTACATTTAAACCCTATTGTAAGTCAAATTGTAGTGAGTGGTCCAGATAAATTATATTTTGTTTTTGTCAGCAGGCCCAGCAGATTCACAATATGCCATTATTATATTTATAATTCAAAAACTGTAAAAAACATGTATAATTTTTGCATAGATTTTAGTAAATAATATTAAAATTGCTCAGTGACCACTGCTGTTACTGTGATCACCTTACTAAATTGTTATCAAGAGTAGCCACATTGGAAAAAGGGGCCCATACAGGCTTTTGGGGGGTTATAATATAGATTAGAGAGGACTCATTTACAGAAATAAACCGGACTATACAGACAAAATTAATATATTTTTTAAGAGAGGGACTTGTCTACTAGAAAATGAACTTTATTGGGGATCTCTAGACATACAAATTTTTTTATTATGCATAAAATATCTGGTTCCCAAGCAAATTCCCATGTGTTTTATTTTACTTGTTATTCTCTATCAAATGGAGGTTTGTAGCTGTTATGGGAGCTGAGATCGAGGGGTTTGAAGAACCTCCACTCATCCACCTTCCTAGCAGCTGCACTGAGCTTCCCGGCTCAGCCCCATGGTGAAAACATGAGACCATGAAGCCTGGGAGTGCCGCTCACTAAACCACCAATGGATCCCCGCCTTTAGGGTGGGAGATTGCTGAAAACAGCATTTTAACGGCAATCCCCCTTGATGACGAAAAGGGCTTGTCATGTGCCTGCAGGCTGTGATAGCTCGTCATGCACTTCGTCATGCACATTGAAGGGTTTAAAGGGAAAGCCAAAATGATAGAACATAAATTGTTAAACAACTTTCCAATGTACTTCTATTATAAAATTTTATTAGTTCTCTTGGTATTTTTTGTTGAAAACCACAGTCCTAGAAGACATAAGGAGAGGCGCCTCATAGTGTAAAACAGTACTATAAAGTGCGAGACGTAATATGAGACAAGTTCGCACTCACAGATTGTGAAGGCACAGGAAGTGCTATAGAACCAGGTCAAGACTACTGAGCCACTCGACAGACTCACTCCCAACACGGGGATCCCAAACCGACTCTGAAACACGCCCGCCAGCATGTCACCAACAAGCGGTGGAGTCCTGAACACAGCAAAGTGCCCCAGGTGAATCTCCACACGCCAAAGAGAACAGATGGGCCACTGGAAATAGTGAAGGATTTGTCAAGGCTAGTGAGTGCACAGCTAAGCAGAAGCTCCAAACAGAGCGAGGATAAATTATAAACTTTATTTAAAATTTACAAAGATGTAACAGCAATGCGTTTCTCTGCAAATATGCCGTTTCATCAGGCTAATGTGTAAATTCAGGAGCGTTCACATGTCTGCAGCACTATAAGGCAGCAGTTTTGCAACAATGTTATCCATTAGCAAGAGCACTAGATGGCAGCAATATTTCCAGTCATGTAGTGCCCCAGACGTGTGCAAGCAACCTGTCTCTTCAACAAAGAATAACATGAGGGCGAAGCAAATTTGATAATAGAAGTAAATTGTAAACCTTTTTTAAAATTGCATTCTCTATCTGAATCATGAAAGAAAATGTTTGGGTTTCCTGTCCCTTTAATAAATTTCAAACATAATTTTGTCTTTAAAAGACCCGGTAGGCAACCTCTATAATTCTAGGCCATTGTAGCAGCTGTCAATACAATATACTGCTGGTGGGGGGGGGGGGGGGAACGTGTCTGAGAAACACGTGTCTGTGAAACAGTCAAGATGGCTGCTTTTTCCTGATGGCTGAATATTTAAGTTGATAGATCTGCTGTTTATCACCCATTAGAC
The DNA here is from genome assembly GCF_027579735.1 of Bombina bombina. Lineage (NCBI taxonomy): Eukaryota > Metazoa > Chordata > Amphibia > Anura > Bombinatoridae > Bombina > Bombina bombina. Next base: position 576,696,912 of record NC_069499.1, read on the forward strand.
TTGCAATCCAACAGCTAGATTATGAGTTTTGCGTTAGGAACTGTGCAGAGCTAACGAGCAGTTTTTTCTCACCGCTCACTTACCTGCAGTGCTGGTATTACGGGTTTTTATAAACCCAGCGTTAAAAGACAAGAAGTGAGCATTGAGCAAAATTGTGCTCCATATCGCACTCCAATACCAGCGCTGCTTAAGTCAGCGGTGAGCTGGTCGTACGTACTCATGAACGATTTCCCCATAGAAATCAATGGGGAGAGCCGGCTGAGAAAAAGTCTAACACCTGCAAAAAAGCAGCGTAAATCTCAGTAACGCAGCCCCATTGATTCCTATGGGGAAACAAAATTTATGTTTACACCTAACACTCTAACATGAACCCGAGTCTAAACATCCCTAATCTTACATTTATTAACCCCTAATCTTCCGCCCCCAACATCGCCGACACCTACATTATTCTTATTAACCCCTAATCTGCCACTCCGGACATTGCCTCCACCTACATTATACTTATTAACCCCTAATCTGCTGCCCCCCAACATCGCTGACACCTACTTTATATTTATTAACCCCTAATCTGCCGCCCCCAATGTCGCTGCCACCTACCTACACTTATTAACCCCTAATCTGCCACCCCAACGTCGCTGCCACTATATTAAATTTATTAACCCCTAAACCTAAGTCTAACCATAACCCTAACACCCCCCAATTGAAATATAATTTAAATAAATCTAAATAAAATTACTATCATTAACTACATTATTCCTATTTAAAACTAAATACTTACCTATAAAATAAACCCTAAGCTAACTACAATATAACTAATAGTTACATTGTAGCTATCTTACGGCTAGATTTAGAGTTTTGTCGGTAACGACCCACGTAGCTAACGCTGGCTTTTTTCTGGCCGCACCTTTTAAATAACTCTGGTATTGAGAGTTCACAGAATGGCTGCGTTAGGCTCCAAAAAGTGAGCGTACAGGCATACAGTATTTAACGCCACTGCAACTCTCGATACCAGAGTTGCTTACGGACGCGGCCAGCTTCAAAAATGTGCTCGTGCACGATATCCCCATAGGAAACAATGGGGCTGTTTGAGCTGAAAAAAAAACTAACACCTGCAAAAAAGCTGCGTTCAGCTCCTAACGCAGCCCCATTGTTTCCTATGTGGAAACACTTCCTACGTCTGCACCTAACACTCTAACATGTACCCCGAGTCTAAACACCCCTAACCTTACACTTATTAACCCCTAATCTGCCACCCCCGCTATCGCTGACCCCTGCATATTATTTTTAACCCCTAATCTGCCGCTCCGTAAACCGCTGCTACTTACATTATCCCTATGTACCCCTAATCTGCTGCCCCTAACACCGCCGACCCGTATATTATATTTATTAACCCCTAATCTGCCCCCCACAACGTCGCCTCCACCTGCCTACACTTATTAACCCCTAATCTGCCGAGCGGACCGCACCGCTATAATAATAAAGTTATTAACCCCTAATCCGCCTCACTAACCCTATAATAAATAGTATTAACCCCTAATCTGCCCTCCCTAACATCGCCGACACCTAACTTCAAACATTAACCCCTAATCTGCCGACTGGAGCTCACCGCTATTCTAATAAATGTATTAACCCCTAAAGCTAAGTCTAACCCTAACACTAACACCCCCCTAAGTTAAATATAATTTAAATCTAACGAAATAAATTAACTCTTATTAAATAAATTAATCCTATTTAAAGCTAAATACTTACCTGTAAAATAAACCCTAATATAGCTACAATATAAATTATAATTATATTGTAGCTATTTTAGGATTAATATTTATTTTACAGGTAACTTTGTATTTATTTTAACCAGGTACAATAGCTATTAAATAGTTAAGAACTATTTAATAGCTAAAATAGTTAAAATAATTACAAAATTACCTGTAAAATAAATCCTAACCTAAGTTACAATTAAACCTAACACTACACAATCAATAAATAAATTAAATAAAATACCTACAATTATCTACAATTAAACTTAACACTACACTATCAATAAATTAATTAAATAAAATACCTATAATTATCTACAATTAAACCTAACACTACACTATCAATAAATTAATTAAATACAATACCTACAATTATCTACAATTAAACCTAACACTACACTATCAATAAATAAATTAAATACAATTCCTACAAATAAATACAATTAAATAAACTAACTAAAGTACAAAAAAATAAAAAAGAACTAAGTTACAAAAAATAAAAAAATATTTACAAACATTAGAAAAATATTACAACAATTTTAAACTAATTACACCTACTCTAAGCCCCCTAATAAAATAACAAAGCCCCCCAAAATAAAAAAATGCCCTACCCTATTCTAAATTACAAAAGTTCAAAGCTCTTTTACCTTACCAGCCCTGAACAGGGCCCTTTGCGGGGCATGCCCCAAGAAATTCAGCTCTTTTGCCTGTAAATAAAACACATACAATACCCCCCCCAACATTACAACCCACCACCCACATACCCCTAATCTAACCCAAACCCCCCTTAAATAAACCTAACACTAAGCCCCTGAAGATCTTCCTACCTTATCTTCACCCTGCCAGGTTCACCGATCCGTCCTCGGAAGTGTTAATCCAAGCCCAAGCGGGGGGCTGAAGAGTGACGTCCATCCTCGGGCTGAAGTCTGGATCCAAGCGGCGACTGAAGAAATCCATCATCGGGCTGAAGTCGGAAGTCCATCATCGGGATGAAGTCTTCTATCAAGCCGCATCTTCAATCTTCTTTCTTCTGGAGCGGAGCGGAACCATCTTCTTCCAAGCCAACGCGGAACATCCTCTTCAACCGACGACTAGACGACGAATGACGGTTCCTTTAAACCCTAAGTCCTTTAGTTAGTTTATTTAATTGTATTTATTTGTAGGAATTGTATTTAATTTATTTATTGATAGTGTAGTGTTAGGTTTAATTGTAGATAATTGTAGGTATTGTATTTAATTAATTTATTGATAGTGTAGTGTTAGGTTTAATTGTAGATAATTGTAGGTAGTTTATTTAATTAATTTATTGATAGTGTAGTGTTAGGTTTAATTGTAACTTAGGTTAGGATTTATTTTACAGGTAATTTTGTAATTATTTTAACTAGGTAACTATTAAATAGTTCTTAACTATTTAATAGCTATTGTACCTGGTAAAAATAAATACAAAGTTGCCTGTAAAATAAATATTAATCCTAAAATAGCTATAATATAATTATAATTTATGTTGTAGCTATATTAGGGTTTATTTTACAGGTAAGTATTTAGCTTTAAATATGAATAATTTATTTAATAAGAGTTAATTTATTTCGTTAGAATAAAATTATATTTAATTTAGGGGGTTTTTAGGGTTAGGGTTAAATTAGCTTTATGGGTTAAAAAATTTATTAGAGTAGCGGTGATCTCCGATCGGCAGATTAGGGGTTAATACTTGAAGTTAGGTGTCGGCGATGTTAGGGAGGGCAGATTAGGGGTTAATACTATTTATTATAGGGTTATTGAGGCGGGAGTGAGGCGGATTAGGGGTTAATACATTTATTATAGTAGCGGTGAGATCCGCTCTGCACATTAGGGGTTAATAAGTGTAGGCAGGTGGAGGCGACATTGAGGGGGACAGGTTAGGGGTTAATAAATATAATATAGGGGTCGGCGGTGTTAGGGGCAGCAGATTAGGGGTACGTAAGGATAACGTAAGTAGCGGCGCTTTGCGGTCGGCAGATTAGGGGTTAATTATTGTAGGTAGCTGGCGGGGAAGGTTTGGGGGGAAGGTTAGGGGTTAATAAGTGTAGGCAGGTGGAGGCGACATTGAGGGGGACAGGTTAGGGGTTAATAAATATAATATAGGGGTCGGCGGTGTTAGGGGCAGCATATTAGGGGTACATAAGTATAACGTAGGTGGCGGTCGGCAGATTAGGGGTTAAAAAAATGTAATCGAGTGGCGGGACCTCGGTTTAGGGGTACATAGGTAGTTTATGGGTGTTAGTGTACTTTAGAGCACAGTAGTTAAGAGCTTTATGAACCGGCGTTAACCCAGAAAGCTCTTAACTACTGACTTTTTTCTGTGGCTGGACTTTTGTCGTTAGATTTCTAGCGCTCACTTCAGACACGACTCTAAATACCTGAGTTAGAAAGATCCCATTGAAAAGATAGGATATGCAATTTACGTAAGGGGATCTGCGGTATGGAAAAGTCACGGCTGAAAAGTGAGCGTTAGACCCTTTCCTGACTGACTCCAAATACCGGCGGTAGCCTAAAACCAGCGTTAGGAGCTTCTAACGCTGGTTTTCACGGCTACCGCCAAACTCTAAATCTAGGCCTTAGGGTTTATTTTACAGGTAAGTTTTAAGTTTTAAATAGGAATAATTTAGTTAATGATAGTCATTTTATTTAGATTTATTTAAATTATATTTAAGTTAGGGGGTGTTAGGGTTACACTTAGGTTTAGGGGTTAATAAATTTAATATAGTGGCGGCGACGTTGGGGGCGGCAGATTAGGGGTTAATAAATATAGGTAGGTGGCGGCAATGTTGGGGCAGCAGATTAGGGGTTAATAAATATAATGTAGGTTGCGACGATGTTCGGAGGGGAAGATTAGGGGTTAATAAGTATAATGTAGGTGGCGGCGATGTTAGGGGTGGCAGATTAGGGGGTTAATAATATTTAACTAGTTTTTGCGAGGCGGGAGTGCGGCGTTTTAGGGGTTCATATGTTTATTATAGGCAGATTAGGGGTTAAAAATTTTATTATAGTGTTTGCGATGCGGGAGGGCCTCGGTTTAGGGGTTAATAGGTAGTTTATGGGTGTTAGTGTACTTTTTAGCACTTTAGTTATGAGTTTTATTCTACAGCGTTGTAGTGTAAAACTCATAACTACTGACTTCAGAATGCATTACGGATCTTGTCGGTAGAGGACGTACCGCTCACTTTTTGGTGTCCCAGGACAGACTCGTAATACCGGCGCTATGAAAGTCCCATAGAAAAAAGGGTTTACGAATTTTACGTAAGTCGGTTTGCGGTAAGGCCAAAAAAGTGTGCGGTGCCCCTAAACCTGCAAGACTCGTAATAGCAGCGGTAGTGAAAAAGCAGCGTTAGGACCTGTTAACGCTGCTTTTTTACCTTACCGCAAAACTCGTAATCTAGCCGCAAGTTTCTATGTAGTAATTCTGTTAAGTTTAGAACTTTCAAAAAAGGATGCTGTTAGTGTGTTTAGATATTACAAACAAAATATAGCCTGTTTATTATTTTGGTCAATTGAATATTTGTAATTTGTTCACTGACCTGTTCCAGGCAAGATGAGTTTCAAAGTGTAGTATCTCAAGTTGTTAAGCTATAAGGGAACAACTTACCACATTCACGCTGGCTCAAACGAATGTCTCTGTAGTTCCGGAATACAATGATCCAGTAAGAACAAGCCAAAGTAATTCCATGATCTATCCATCAAAGTATAACCATAGTATAATGAACGTGGAGGCCTGCAGTATATGCTGGGTAAAGACCGATCTGGTGTATGCATCTAACCTCACTGTGATGCCGGCTATGTCCAATCGACATCAGATTATAGCCAGTGCTGTTAGAGCTCTCCAACACGCCCCATACAAATAAGAACAATTATTACAAAAGGTTCAGAATAATCGGCTATTTCATAGAAGACTGGAGAGAAGTTACCGGGTTAAAACGTCCACTTTACTGGATACAAAAACATAAAAGCATGTCAAGGGCACAGAAAACATAATTTTGCAGCTGATGCGATTCCTGCCTTATTGGCACTTCATCAGAGCTGTCTAGCAGTTGTATCACATAACCTTATAACACTGTTGGAGGTGTTCTTTTGTCCAATCACATTAAGGTATTTAAAATCAATCACGCACACCCCTATACACAGAAGTAATTGAAAAAATAAAATAGTAAATAATAATAAAGTTGAACAGGAACCCTGGCTATACCATTCTATTATACCATAGTAATTATGATATATATGTATAAAAGATAAATATTTTATATGTATATTATTAACATGGCAATTGTTCCTCAACAATCCTCCCCATTGGTCATTTCTTAAAACATTTCTATTCCTTTAATACAAGTACAGATTTCCTAGCTATGCTTTTGCTTAGGTATTATCCATAAACAATTTCACTTATTTCATTGATTCCTAAAGACAAGCCACTTCCTAGAGTATTTATCCAAAAAAACGTCTCTTTCTTAAAGCCAAAAACCTATCATCTCCACGTGGGCCTACTGTAACTTGTTCAATCTCCTGAAAGCTGAAAGCCTTATTATAAATATTATGTTTTGCAAAATGTTTAGCTAGTGGTGTCCTAGAAATTTCAGCTTCAAGGTATAGCAAATATTCCCTAATCCTATCCTTTAGTATTCTACACGTGAGTCCCACGTAAGATTGCAAATGTTGCCTGTAATTATGTAAACAACATAAGTTGAATTACAGGTTATACATTTTCGTATGTTGTATATTTTTCCAGTTTGTGTAGACATAAATATATTGCCAACTCTAGCATAACTACAATATTTGCAAGGCACTCCTCCACATTTGTAAAAGCCTGTTTTTAGAGCTAACCAATTCTTATTATTTTTTACACTGCTAACACGTTCCCCCAAATGCCTCCTAACTATATTATTATTATCGGTTATTTGTAGAGCGCCAACAGATTCCGCAGCGCTAATATTACCAATAGTTAATAAAAAAAATGGTGTAATGTATAAATCACAAATCAAAAATATACCAGTATAATCTGTGACACAAGAGAGTGTATATAAAAATATACAATTGTAATTAGTGGTAAAAATATATTATGGATACAATGTCCAAATTCTTTTAGGTCTTCCCTTGTTTTTCTACACTTTATCCACAATTCCACCTCATGCAAAATAAGAGAGAAAGAAATACACAAAAGTGCAATCCTATTTAACTACTTAATTACTTCAGGCAACTTCACAAGTTGTTACTCACATGGTTTAGAGCTTATCTTGTAAAGCTCAAACATATACAGCTGTTTGTTTGGCACACAACCAGCCTCCCACTCAGCATACATTCAATTTTTTTTATTATAAAAGCCCACATAGAGCTCACAACTTTGGCACATTAATGGACGTATATAGGGCATAGTAGTGTATAAACTTTAATTTAAAGGTTGTGTAATAACCTCAATGAAAAGACTTCAAAACACCTCCTTAATGCCCAATGTCTCTATGCAATGTCTGTGACAGAGTTCCAATAAGTATATCCGACACGTGTTTCGTTTCCGCTTTGTCAAGGATATAACTATATCTCCTTTATTGCAGAGTTTTTAAACCTCCTGTTGTGGCCTCATTGGTTGTATACTTCCCTGATCTTATTGGTTGTTATTATTGGGAAGCTAGTCAAACATCTATTAATTAACTATTTTAAAAAAGTGGATACAAATTCATATATTGAAAAGAATAGTTGTCATTATAATATTTGGTTAAATAATATCCCCAAAGGACAGTTTTATAGGGTTAGGAGGAATTGTACCGATATAAGTAATTATAAAGAACAGAGTAATCTAGTGATCAATGTGCATACAATAATAATGAACACAATATAAATAACTTACAAAATTATGAGTGGTAAATCCAAACAGTAATATATTTGCTATCTTATATTAAAAGATGTGGTTACTGTTGCAACATAACCTATGTTAAAACAAAGTTACTGTGCAAAAAATCAATATGTTACTGTGTATAAAAACTGCAGTGCAGAAAAGCCCTCTCAAAATTTCATAGTAGACTGTTCTAATAATCTAAAAATGGAAAACGGTGAGAAACGAGGCTTGCTCCACTTGGGTAATCTAGATGAACCAGTCACCACTTAAAGATTAGAGCAGAAACAAGGGGCACTTAATAGTGAATTCTGTGACATAATTGGAAACAAAAACAAAGGAATCAAACTCACAATTCTGGAATTACTATGGTATAATAGAATGGTATAGCCAGGGTTCCTGTTCAACTTTATTATTATTTACAATTTTAATTTTTTCAATTACTTCTGTGTATAGGGGTGTGCGTGAATAGGTTGATTTTAAATACCTTAATGTGATTGGACAAAAGAACACCTCCAACAGTGTTATAAGGTTATGTGATATAACTGCTAGACAGCTCTGATGAAGTGCCAATAAGGCAGGAATCGCATCAGCTGCAAAATTATGTTTTCTGTGCCCTTGACATGCTTTTATGTTTTTGTATCCAGTAAAGTGGACGTTTTAACCCGGTAAATTCTCTCCAGTCTTCTATGAAATAGCCGATTATTCTAAATCTTTTGTAATAATTGTTCTTATTTGTATGGGGCGTGTTGGAGAGCTCTAACAGCATTGGCTATAATCTGATGTCGATTGGACATAGCTGGCATCACAGTGAGGTTGGATGCATACACCAGATTGGTCTTTACCCAGCATATACTGCAGGCCTCCACGTTCATTATACTATGGTTATACTTTGATGGATAGATCATGGAATTACTTTGGCTTGTTCTTACTGGATCATTGTATTCCGGAACTACAGAGACATTCGTTTGAGCCAGTGTGAATGTGGTAAGTTGTTCCCTTACAGCTTAACAACTTGATATACTACACTCTGATACTCATCTTGCCTGGAACAGGTCAGTGAACAAATTACAAATATTCAATTGACCGAAATAATAAACAGGCTATATTTTGTTTGTAATATCTAAACACACTAACAGCATCCTTTTTTGAAAGTTCTAATGCTGCTTTTTCACTACCGCTGCTATTACGAGTCTTGCAGGTTTAGGGGCACCGCACACTTTTTTGGCCCTACCGCAAACCGACTTACATAAACTTTGTAAACCCTTTTTTCTATGGGACTTTCATAGCGCCGGTATTACGAGTCTGTCCTGGGAGGCCAAAAAGTGAGCGGTACGGCCTCTACCGACAAGATCCGTAACGCATTCTAAAGTCAGTAGTTATGAGTTTTACACTACAACGCCGTAGCATAAAACTCATAACTAAAGTGCTAAAAAGTACACTAACACCCATAAACTACCTATTAACCCCTAAACCGAGGCCCTCCCGCATCCCAAACGCTATAATACAATTTTTAACCCCTAATCTGCCGCTCCGGACATCGCCGCCACTATAATAAACATATGAACCCCTAAAACGCTGCACTCCCGCTCGCAAACACTAGTTAAATATTATTAACCCCCTAATCTGCCACCCCTAACATCACTGCCACCTACATTATACTTATTAACCCCTAATCTTCCGCTCCGAACATCGCCGCAACCTACATTATATTTATTAACCCCTAATCTGCTGCCCCAACATTGCCGCCACCTACCTATATTTATTAACCCCTAATCTGCCGCCCCCAACGTCGCCGCCACTATATTAGCTAACCCTAAAATAGCTACAATGTAACTATTAGTTATATTGTAGCTAGCTTAGGGTTTATTTTATAGGTAAGTATTTAGTTTTAAATAGGAATAATGTAGTTAATGATAGTAATTTTATTTAGATTTATTTAAATTATATTTAAATTAGGGGGTGTTAGGGTTAGGGTAAGACTTAGGTTTAGGGGTTAATAAATTTAATATAATGGCGGCGACGTTGGGGGTGGCAGATTAGGGGTTAATAAGTGTAGGTAGGTTGCAGCGACATTGGGGGCGGCAGATTAGGGGTTGATAAATATAATGTAGGTGTCAGCAATGTTGGGGGCAGCAGATTAGGGGTTAATAAGTATAATGTAGGTGGGGGCAATGTCCGGAGCGGCAGATTAGGGGTTAATAAGAATAATGTAGGTGTCGGCGATGTCGGGGGCCACAGATTAGGGGCTAATAAGTGTAAGATTAGGGGTGTTTAGACTCGGGGTTCATGTTAGAGTGTTAGGTGTAAACATAAATTTTGTTTCCCCATAGGAATCAATGGGGCTGCGTTACTGAGATTTACGCTGCTTTTTTGCAGGTGTTAGACTTTTTCTCAGCCGGCTCTCCCCATTGATGTCTATGGGGAAATCGTTCATGAGCACGTACGACCAGCTCACCGCTGACTTAAGCAGCGCTGGTATTGGAGTGCGATATGGAGCACAATTTTGCTCAATGCTCACTTCTTGTCTTTTAACGCTGGGTTTATAAAAACCCGTAATACCAGCACTGCAGGTAAGTGAACGGTGAGAAAAAACTGCTCGTTAGCTCCGCACAGTTCCTAACGCAAAACTCATAATCTAGCTGTTGGATTGCAAGTCTAATGGGTGATAAACAGCAGATTTATCAACTTCAATATTCAGCCATCAGGAAAAAGCAGCCATCTTGACTGTTTTACAGATAAGTGTTTCTCAGACACGTCCCCCCCCCACCAGCAGTATATTGTATTGACAGCTGCTACAATGGCCTAGAATTATAGAGGTTGCCTACCGGGTCTTTTAAAGACAAAATTATGTTTGAAATTTATTAAAGGGACAGGAAACCCAAAATTTTCTTTCATGATTCAGATAGAGAATGCAATTTTAAAAAAGGTTTACAATTTACTTCTATTATCAAATTTGCTTCGCCCTCATGTTATTCTTTGTTGAAGAGACAGGTTGCTTGCACACGTCTGGGGCACTACATGACTGGAAATATTGCTGCCATCTAGTGCTCTTGCTAATGGATAACATTGTTGCAAAACTGCTGCCTTATAGTGCTGCAGACACGTGCACACTCCTGAATTTACACATTAGCCTGATGAAACGGCATATTTGCAGAGAAACGCATTGCTGTTACATTTTTGTAAATTTTAAATAAAGTTTATAATTTATCCTCGCTCTGTTTGGAGCTTCTGCTTAGCTGTGCACTCACTAGCCTTGACAAATCCTTCACTATTTCCAGTGGCCTATCTGTTCTCTTTGGCATGTGGAGATTCACCTGGGGCACTTTGCTGTGTTCAGGACTCCACCGCTTGTTGGTGACATCATGCTGGCGGGCGTGTTTCAGAGTCGGTTTGGGATCCCCGTGTTGGGAGTGAGTCTGTCGAGTGGCTCAGTAGTCTTGACCTGGTTCTATAGCACTTCCTGTGCCTTCACAATCTGTGAGTGCGAACTTGTCTCATATTACGTCTCGCACTTTATAGTACTGTTTTACACTATGAGGCGCCTCTCCTTATGTCTTCTAGGACTGTGGTTTTCAACAAAGAATACCAAGAGAACTAATAAAATTTTATAATAGAAGTACATTGGAAAGTTGTTTAACAATTTATGTTCTATTATTTTGGCTTTCCCTTTAAACTCTTCGATGTGCATGACGATGTGCATGACGATGTGCATGACGATGTGCATGACGATGTGCATGACGAAGTGCATGACGAGCTATCACAGCCGGCAGGCACATGACAAGCCCTTTTCGTCATCAAGGGGGATTGCCAATAAAATGCTGTTTTCAGCAATCTCCCACCCTAAAGGCGGGGATCCATTGGTGGCCTAGTGAGCGGCACTCCCAGGCTTCATGGTCTCATGTTTTCACCATGGGGCTGAGCCGGGAAGCTCAGTGCAGCTGCTAGGAAGGTGGATGAGTGGAGGTTCTTCAAATCCCTCGATCTCAGCTCCCATAACAGCTACAAACCTCCATTTGATAGAGAATAACAAGTAAAATAAAACACATGGGAATTTGCTTGGGAACCAGATATTTTATGCATAATAAAAAAATTAGTATGTCTAGAGATCCCCAATAAAGTTCATTTTCTAGTAGACAAGTCCCTCTCTTAAAAAATATATTATTTTTGTCTGTATAGTCCGGTTTATTTCTATAAATGAGCCCTCTCTAATCTATATTATAACCCCCCAAAAGCCTGTATGGGCCCCTTTTTCCAATGTGGCTACTCTTGATAACAATTTAGTAAGGTGATCACAGTAACAGCAGTGGTCACTGAGCAAAATTATACATATTTTTTACAGTTTTTGAATTATAAATATAATAATGGCATATTGTGAATCTGCTGGGCCTGCTGACAAAAACAATGTACAATTTATGTGGATCATTTACTACAATTTGTCTTACAATAGGGTTTAAATGTAGGTAGCAAATAAATCTCTAAATTGACTCAGCACTGAGGTGTAAAAAGGCTTAGCAGCGAAAGGGTTAAGCATCATTTCAACTATCTTTTCCAGCATTTCATTAGTGGACTTTCCTGTCATCTATAGCTATGTGAGGTGCCCAAAACTTAATATTTTGCACTCCAAATGAGAACTACTAGCAATTCAGAAAATAAGTACAACCATTACACTTAAAAAAACACGCTTGCAATACATTTGATGTAAATGTCTGTAATTGTAAAAAATGTGCATGTCTGTTTTGTTAGGGTAAAGGGATGTCCTTGGATAAAATGAAAAGTGTCTCCAAGGGCAGACATGAGCATTCTGGGGACAGGGTCGAGATTTATATTAAATTGCCCCCACAATTTAGCAAAATGTATGCATATCTTCCATCATTTGTGGCTGAGAATGAGTAGATTGAAAGGAGCCCGTCACCATTTTGAGGGTGGAGTCGTGTTGGGAGGGGTGGGATCATGGGTGGTTAGTGGACGGGATTGTGGGTGATTCTGGGTGGTCTGTGGGTGCGTCAGGGTAGTTTGTGGGCATTTTTGGGTGTTCGATGAGTGGGGCTAAGAGAAATTCTGTAAAGAGGAGCATATGGCTGTCTCAGAGGGACAGAGCTCAGAATCAGGGACTACCCCTCTCAAATAGGGACAGTTGGGAGGTCTGCATGCACACAATTCAACAAATCGTGCCCTCCATTAACCAGTTTAGCACATTGTAGCACTTTCTGTGTTTATTTATTTATAAATGTATTTGTTCTATAATGTTTTGAAGGTGTTTTTGTGATGCCTGTATCCTGCACAGTGAAATTTGTTCTATGTGCTTGGAGGTAAACAGTTATGAGAAAAATGCTGCTTCATTATATTGGGGAGTGACGAGGAGAGGGTACAAACCTTTTTTAAATTCTGCAATTTTTGAGTTGTGATGTTGCACCACTGACTAGAAAAAAACATTTTTTTAGTGGAATATGCCACATATACTTATAACATGTTTAATTACCTACCCTATTCCTATGGTCAGGGTTTCAAATGTTTATTAGTCTACTAATGCTAGACTAAAAAAGAAATTATAGCAGATGAGTTACAGATTAGGCTCCCCCCAATATTTAGCATTATATAGAATAAGCATTGTTCTTCCCTGACTGATGAACTATAGGGATAGTTTTGCACCGCTGCTTATACTTGCCTACACCAGTGTTTCTCAACTCCAAACCTTAAAGGGACACTGAACCCCAATTTTTTCTTTCGTGATTAAGATAGAGCATGCAATTTTAAGCAACTTTCTAATGTACTCCTATCATCAATTTTTCTTTGTTCTCTTGCTATCTTTATTTGAAAAAGAAGGCATCTAAGCTTTTTTTTGGTTCAGACTCTGGAAGGCACATTTTTATTGGTGGATGAATTTATCCACCAATCAGCAAGAACAACTCAAGTTGTTCACCAAAAATGGGCTGGCATCTAAACTTTCATTCTTGCATTTCAAATAAAGATACCAAGAGCATGAAGAAAAATTGATAATATGAGTAAATTAGAAAGTTGCTTAAAATTTCATGCTCTATCTCAATCACAAAAGAAAAAAAATTGGGTTCAGTGTCCCTTTAAGTACCCCTATCAGGCCAGATTTTCATTATATCTCAACTAGAGCACATGTGAAATAAGTATCTGATGGGTGAGAACAGGTTAGTAACCATGGTTACTAATCAGCTGATTATTTCACCTGTGCTCTAATTAAGATATCATGAAATGCAGTGGGCTTGCAATATCCCCTTTAAAGTCCTGTCATGTTTTCAGGCTTGCTTTATTCTAATGCACAACTTAAATTGCATATACTTTATGCCAGTGTTTCTCAATACCATTCCCCAGGACCCCCAAGAGGCTAATGTTTCATGATATCTGAACTACAGCACAGATTAAATAATCAGCTGATGGGTGAGATTAGGCTAGTAACCATGGTTACTGGTCAGCTGATTATTTCACCTGTCTTTCATTTATCTTGAATAACTGACCTGTTAGGGTCCCTAAGGATTGGACTTGACAAACACTGATTTTTCTGAAACAGTTTAAAGAAACTTAAAAGTCAAAATTAAACTTTCATGGTTCAAATACCCTGTATATGTTTCTGTATTAACTATAAAGACCATTGTTTTATGGTTCTACCAGTAAAATACTGTTTGATGGGCATCTCTAGCCTAAAGGTCATTGTTTACATTTCCTGGAAACAGATGAAAGGTAACACAGAGTTAATTACACATACTGGAAGAGTTGCTTTTAATTTGCATGGGAATTTAAGTTTTCAGGATGACTTAAAATAAAAAGAGACCTAACTTGTTTTGAAAGCTTGCATGCTAATTTTATTTGCAGAAAGTATTTTTCCTAGATATGTTTACATTATAATTCAAAAGCATTATTATAGTTTGTATAGAGAAAAATATGCAATGTTTATATGTGTTTTGAATGCAATGACAGTGATGGACGATAATTTACAGCTCCAAGAAAGGATATGTTGTGAGTAATGTCATTTCTGATATCATATGTTAAATCAATAGTCATGTAATCAAGAGGCAAATTAGTAATGTTTTAAATGCAGAGCAATTCCTTTCAAATCCCATAAGAACCATTATTTAACCTATTTCTGATCACAGAACAGTTTTGTTAAATGGTATGACTTTTAAAGGGATGCCTTTTTTTTCAAATATTTTTATTGAGTTTTCACATAGTATAACAATAGTACAACTCATAATTGTAATCAATTTAGACATGGTTACATACTAGATTGTAACTTTTATAAACATATGTATGTAAGTCATCAATAACATAACGTAATCCGACTTCGGTAACAACTGTCAAGGATTCAACTCTGGTTGAAAATTATTTTTTGGTTTAATAAATTATATAAAGTAACAATAGCTCTATCTGCGATAGATATTATTTTCCTTTGTCCTCCGAATGAAGCTATTAATTGCAATACCATAAATAGTTTAAACACAATTATATTGGCAGTTAGACATTGTATACTGAAAAATTGGAAAGCTAAGAATAGCGGTGGGTTAACTGTGGTTTTTAAAATATTGCAAGACCAAATAGTATTTGAATCATATCACTTATATGATGCTGCAGAGAAAAGAATCCAGAAATTTTTATGGAAGTGGTCACCTGTTATATTATCCTATCCCACCTCGCTGCAAAAATTGATTCTTTCCCCCTTCTTATCATCAGTGAGTTTTGCGGAATTGACATTACTAAATGTCTGGCTGGAGTGACCTGGTGGGGTGTAACGGGTGGGGATGCCGCGGGGGTGGTGGGGGGGGGGGTTGAGAGAGAGAGGGTTTTTTTTTTTTTTGTTTTTTCTTTCTCTTTTTCTCTTCCAAGATGGATAAAATCTTATGTATAGTTTTGTTGTCCTTGATGTTGTAGGAGCTGCGTCTCCAACAAATATTCATATTTTTGTTTTTTTTTCTTCTTGTTTTGTTGTTTGATGTATGTGAAAAAAATCTGATAAATAAAAGATTTTAAAAAAAAAACATAACGTAATCCAGATGTAATAAAGGTGATCGGTCATTTGTAGTATATTGTTGCAGTAATAGTTATATAACAAGTTTTTGGCTAGATTACGAGTTGAGCGTTAGGCTGAAAAAGCAGCGTTAACAGGTCCTAACGCTGCTTTTCCCCTACCACTGCTATTACGAGTCTTGCAGGTTTAGGGGCACCGCACACTTCTTTGGCCGTACCGCAAAACGACGTACGTAAACTTTGTAAAGTCTTTTTTCGATGGGACTTCCATAGCGCCGGTATTACGCCTGGGAGGCCAAAAAGTGAGCGGTACACCCTACCCTGTCAAGAGTCCTAACACATTTAAAAGTCAGTAGTTATGAGTTTTATGGTACAACGCCATAACTAAATTGCTAAAAAGTACACTAACACCCATAAACTACCTATTAACCCCTAAACCGAGGCCCTCCCGTATCACAAACACTATAATAAATATTTTAACCCCTAATCTGCCGCTCCAGACACTGCCGCCACCTACATTACATTTATGAACCCCTAATCTGCTGCCCCCAACATCGCCGACACCTACATTATATTTATTAACCCCTAATCTGCCGCCCCCAACGTCGCTGCCACTATAATAATCATATTAACCCCTAAACCGCCGCACTCCTGCCTTGAAAATATTAGTTAAATATTATTAACCCCTAATCTGCCGTCCCTAGCATCGCCACCACCTACCTACATTTATGAACCCCTAATCTGCCGCCCCCAACGTCGCTGCCACTATACTAAATGTACTAACCCCTAAACCTAAGTCTAACCCTAACACCCCCTAACTTAAATATAATTTAAATAAATCTAAAATAAATATTCCTATCATTAACTAAATAATTCCTATTTAAAACTAAATACTTACCTATAAAATAAACCCTAAATTAGCTACAATATAACTAATAGTTACATTGTAGCTATCTTACGCCTAGATTTAGAGTTTTGCGGCCAAAGGGGTGCGTTAGCTACGCTGGCTTTTTTTCTCCCGCACCTTTTAAATACCGCTGGTATTTAGAGTTCACAGAATGGCTGCGTTAGGCTCCAAAAAAGGAGCGTAGAGCATATTTACCGCAACTTCAACTCTCGATACCAGCGGTGCATACGGACGCGGGCAGCTTCAAAAACGTCCTCGTGCACGATTCCCCCATAGAAAACAATGGGGCTGTTTGAGCTGAAAAAAAACCTAACACCTGCAAAAAAGCCGCGTTCAGCTCCTAACGCAGCCCCAATGTTTGCTATGGGGAAACACTTCCTACGTCTGCACCTAACACTCTAACATGTACCCCGAGTCTAAACACCCCTAACCTTACACTTATTAACCCCTATTCTGCCGCCCCCGCTATCGCTGACACCTGCATATTTTTTTTAACCCCTAATCTGCCGCTCCGTAAACCGCTGCTACTTACATTATCCCTATGTACCCCTAATCTGCTGCCCCTAACACCGCCGACCCCTATATTATATTTATTAACCCCTAATCTGCCCCCCACAACGTCGCCTCCACCTGCCTACACTTATTAACCCCTAATCTGCCGAGCGGACCGCACCGCTATTATAATAAAGTTATTAACCCCTAATCCGCCTCACTCCCGCCTCAATAACCCTATAATAAATAGTATTAACCCCTAATCTGCCCTCCCTAACATCGCCGACACCTAACTTCAAACATTAACCCCTAATCTGCCGACTGGAGCTCACCGCTATTCTAATAAATGTATTAACCCCTAAAGCTAAGTCTAACCCTAATTAAATAATTTAAATCTAACGAAATAAATTAACTCTTATTAAATAAATTATTCCTATTTAAAGCTAAATACTTACCTGTAAAATAAATCCTAATATAGCTACAATATAAATTATAATTATATTATAGCTATTTTAGGATTTATATTTATTTTACAGGTAACTTTGTATTTATTTTAACCAGGTACAATAGCTATTAAATAGTTAAGAACTATTTAATAGCTAAAATAGTTAAAATAATTACAAAATTACCTGTAAAATAAATCCTAACCTAAGTTACAATTAAACCTAACACTACACTATCAATAAATTAATTAAATAAAATACCTACAATTATCTACAATTAAACCTAACACTACACTATCAATAAATTAATTAAATACAATACCTACAAATAAATACATTTAAATAAACTAACTAAAGTACAAAAAATATAAAGATATTTACAAACATTAGAAAAATATTACAACAATTTTAAACTAATTACACCTACTCTAAGCCCCCTAATAAAATAACAAAGCCCCCCAAAATAAAAAAATGCCCTACCCTATTCTAAATTACAAAAGTTCAAAGCTCTTTTACCTTACCAGCCCTGTACAGGGCCCTTTGCGGGGCATGCCCCAAAGAATTCAGCTCTTTTGCCTGTAAAAAAACACATACAATACCCCCCCCAACATTACAACCCACCACCCACATACCCCTAATCTAACCCAAACCCCCCTTAAATAAACCTAACACTAAGCCCCTGAAGATCTTCCTACCTTATCTTCACCTCGCTGGGTATCACACCGATCCGTCCTGGCTCCAAAATCTTCATCCAACCCAAGCGGGGGCTGGCGATCCATAATCCTGCGGCTGAAGAGGTCCAGAAGAGGCTCCAAAGTCTTCATCCTATCCTATCCTATCCTAACCATCTTGATCCAAGCGGCATCTTCTATCTTCATCCGATGAGGAATGGCTCCATCGTGAAGACCTCCAGCGCGGACCAATCTTCTTCCTCCGACGTCCAACTGAAGAATGACGGTTCCTTTAAGGGATGTCATCCAAGATGGCGTCCCTCGAATTCCGATTGGCTGATTGGCTGATCGGAATTAAGGTAGGAAAATTCTGATTGGCTGATGGAATCAGCCAATCAGAATCAAGTTCAATCCGATTGAGGGGGGTTTGGGTTAGATTAGGGGTATGTGGGTGGTGGGTTGTAATGTTGGGGGGGGTATTGTATGTGTTTTTTTACAGGCAAAAGAGCTGAATTCTTTGGGGCATGCCCCGCAAAGGGCCCTGTTCAGGGCTGGTAAGGTAAAAGAGCTAGAATAGGGTAGGGCATTTTTTTATTTTGGGGGTCTTTGTTATTTTATTAGGGGGCTTAGAGTAGGTGTAATTAGTTTTTAAAATTGTTGTAATATTTTTCTAATGTTTGTAAATATTTTTTTATTTTTTGTAACTTAGTTCTTTTTTATTTTTTGTACTTTAGTTAGTTTATTTCATTTTAGTTATTTGTAGGTATTGTATTTAATTAATTTATTGATAGTGTAGTGTTAGGTTTAATTGTAGATAATTGTAGGTATTTTATTTAATTAATTTATTGATAGTGTAGGTTAGGATTTATTTTACAGGTAATTTTGTAATTATTTTAACTATTTTAGCTATTAAATAGTTCTTAACTATTTAATAGCTATTGTACCTGGTTAAAATAAATACAAAGTTACCTGTAAAATAAATATAAATCCTAAAATAGCTATAATATAATTATAATTTATATTGTAGCTATATTAGGATTTATTTTACAGGTAAGTATTTAGCTTTAAATAGGAATAATTTATTTAATAAGAGTTAATTTATTTCATTAGATTTAAATTATATTTAACTTAGGGGGGTGTTAGTGTTAGGGTTAGACTTAGCTTTAGGGGTTAATACATTTATTACAGTAGCGGCGAGATTAGGTCGGCAGATTAGGGGTTAATAATTGAAGTTAGGTGTAGGCGATGTTAGGGAGGGCAGATTAGGGGTTAATACTATTTATTATAGGGTTATTGAGGCGGGGGTGAGGCAGATTAGGGGTTAATAACTTTATTATAGTAGCGGTGCGGTCCGCTCGGCAGATTAGGGGTTAATAAGTGTAGGCAGGTGGAGGCGACATTGAGGGGGGCAGATTAGGGGTTAATAAATATAATATAGGGGTCGGCGGTGTTAGGGGCAGCAGATTAGGGGTACATAGCTATAATGTAGGTGGCGGTGGTGTACGGAGCGGCAGATTAGGGGTTAATAATAATATGCAGGGGTCAGCGATAGCGGGGGCGGCAGATTAGGGGTTAATAAATATAATATAGGGGTCGGCGGTGTTAGGGGCAGCAGATTAGGGGTAAATAGGGATAACGTAGTTGGCGGCAGTGTACGGAGCGGAAGATTAGGGGTTAAAAAATTTAAATATAGTGGCGGCGATGTGGGGGGACCTCGGTTTAGGGGTACATAGGTAGTTTATGGGTGTTAGTGTACTTTAGAGCACAGTAGTTAAGAGCTTTATAAACCGGCGTTAGCCCAGAAAGCTCTTAACTACTGACTTTTTTCTGCGGCTGGAGTTTTGTCGTTAAATTTCTAACGCTCACTTCAGCCACGACTCTAAATACCGGCGTTAGGAAGATCCCATTGAAAAGATAGGATACTCAAATGACGTAAGGGGATCTGCGGTATGGAAAAGTCGCGGCTGGAAAGTGAGCGTTAGACCCTTTCCTGACTGACTCCAAATACCGGCGGTAGCCCAACTCTAAATCTAGGCCTTAGGGTTTATTTTTATTTTACAGGCAAGTTTGTATTTATTTTAACTAGGTAGAATAGCTATTAAATAGTTATTAACTATTTAATAAATACCTAGCTAAAATAAATACAAAAGTACATGTAAAATAAAGCCTAACCTAAGCTACAAAAACACTACACTATAATTAAATAAATTAACAGATATTTAAACTAATTACACCTAATCTAATAGCCCTTTTAAAATAAAAAAGCCCCCCCAAAATAAAAATAAAAACTTAACCTAAACTAAACTACCAATAGCCCTTAAAAGGGCCTTTTGCGGGGCATTGCCCCAAAGTAATCAGCTCTTTTACCTGTAAAAAAAAATACAAACATCCCCCCCAACAGTAAAACCCACCACCCACCGGTGTCCGGATCGGCAGATTAGGGGTTAATAATATAATGCAGGTGTCGGCGATGTCGGGGGCGGCAGATTTTGGGTTAATAAGTGTAAGATTATGGGTGTTTAGACTCAGGGTTCATGTTAGGGTGTTAGGTGTAGACATAAATTTTATTTCCCCCTAGGAATCAATGGGGCTGCGTTAAGGAGTTTTACGCTGCTTTTTTGCAGGTGTTAGACTTTTTTCAGCCGGCTCTTCCCGTTGATTCCTATGGGGAAATCGTGCACGAGCACATACGACCAGCTCACCGCTGACTTAAGCAGCACTGGTATTGGAGTGCGGTAATGAGCAAAATTTTGCTCAACGCTCACTTGTCTTTTAATGACGGGTTTCTGAAAACTCGTAATACCACCGCTGCAGGTAAGTGAGCGGTGAGGGAAAACTGCTTGTTAGCATCGCACAGCCTCTAACGCAAAACTCGTAATCTGTGCCTTTATTTCTATCTGTGTGTTCATTTTTATCATTAGAAGTGTGTTTATTTCGAATGGGATCCATATTAGCTAACTTATGATGATCCATTTACAAAGGCGGAATGAGGGTGGAATCTGGGGCATGTGAGAAGAGGAGGTTAAGGAAGGAAGAGGGAGAAAGAAAAAAAAAAAGGAAATCCAGACATTGCTATCTCTCACTGTGATGGCATCAGAACAAGGTGAGGAGATAAGGACTACATTATTTGTGTAGCCAGGTTTCCCAAACAGACCAGTAATTTTCCATTTGATCAATTGAGTTGTAGAAATGTTTTTCCATCATGGCCATGTAGTCAACCATTGCACTTATTTCAGCAAGACGCGGAGGATCAGATTTTTCCATGCCCGAGCTATACATAGTTTATCAGCCGTAAACATGCAAATCATCAATCTCTTTGATGTATCTGGGATATTGTTTTCCATGATATGTAGCAGAGTATTAGAGGGGGCCAGTGTGGGAGTAAGGTCGATTCGCATACTCCCTTTATGCCTTAATGGTGTGAGTTTTGGACAACCCCACCATATGTGCATGTGGAGAGCCTACCTCTCCACATCCCTGCCAGCATATAGGTGAAGCCGTCGGGTACATCTTAGCCAGTCTAAGGGGGGTTCTATGCCATTTTAATAAGAGTTTAATATAAACCTCCAGCATAGTGACGCAATGTACTGTTTTTAAAGGGATGCCTTTTAAATTCACATGACTCACTGCCAATATGTATACAGTAAAAACAGACACACAAACCATATCTAACACATTTCATGGCATAAAGAAGGCACTTGGGCAAAATGACTAATAAACTGCTGCCAGTATCCCTATCCACTGATTCTCTAGATATGTGCCATTTTAGCTATACTATAAAAGAAAGTTAAAGCTCAATAGATCATGTATGAATACAATTTCAAGCAATGTATGAATATGTTATATCGGTCCATAGAAATTACAGCATTTGATGATATTGAACCATAATCTGAATGTTCCCCTTGTCACTGTACAAAAAAGCAATAGCTCAAGCTATCCTAAACATCTCCACAGCTCACAAATACCCTAGGGCAGTGGTTCTTAAACCAGTCCTCAGAACCCCACAACCTGTCCAGGAATAAGGGATTACCCAGTTGTGTCTCAGTTGTTTTTTTGGAAAACACCTTAGACACACCTGGGTAGTCCTAAAATCCTGGACTGGTTGTGGGGTCCTGAGGACTGGTTTAAGAACCACTGCCCTAGAGAACTTCTGTAAGTGACAATGACAGGTTGTGACTCAGATGAGCTCTGAGGAGGACTATAGAATGAAAGATAGAGATTTACTGAGGGTAACAGCATTTGAGAATTTAATTTGACGACCCTCAAGCTAAATCTAGGGTCCCAGATCATTGAGTCCCATTGCAGTTCCAGACAGCATTCGGATTTCAAACCCCAAAGTATACACTGCAGTCATTTGCTACTCTACCTGTTAAAGAAACATTTTTAATGATGCAGAAAAAAACATGTCATTTTAAAGGTGTAGCAATCTATTACTGGGAGATAGCTGATTTATGGCTGCACAAAAATACTTCTTTTAATTGGTTCACCTTATGTGTTCATCTACCTACCAGTAGTGTATTGCTGCTCCTTCAACAAAGGACCAACAAATTGCTATTAGGAAATGTTAGCACTCAAAAAAAAAAAGATGGTATCCACTGTGTTAACGCTGTTAGAAAACTTTGAGTAGCTACTATATCAGCTTTTTAAAAAACTCAACATGCTACTGAAGGGTGGATCAACAGACATAAAATACCTGAATGTCAAGAGCTTGCCACTATGTCCATAATATTGGCACCTTTTTATTAGACAACAGCAGCTTGTCAGGCTAGCAAGTGAGATTTCTGCTCCCACTTTGCAGTAGAAGTAACCATTACTGACAACAGAAATAGAGTTACCTACAGTTCCCAGACAAGTACACAGTCAGATCATACTTACCGGCCTACCCAAGACAAACAGGATTACTTTAGAGGCCATTCTGAAATCATTTAATGATCATCAAACTACTTTAGAATTTATTTGCACATCATCAGGCTTGTAAAGTCATCAGCTATAGTAATAAAATCTGGTTGATGACTTCATAATGATTAGCAGATTACCTTACTAATTACTTCACAAGCATGAACAGCCAGTGAATGACATCTCATCTAAATATTTTGACCTGTGGGTATACTTCAGGATGGATTCTTATGACTAGTCTGGAATCATCGATTACTTCAGAAAGACCGCAGGAAGATCATCCCTTTTGACTAGGGCAGCTAAGGATCACAGCAGCACAAAGAGGAGATCCTGTAAACTTCTCGTTGAAGCAATGCAATGGTATGTGATGGATCACAAGAGACCAGGCGGTCAGTTCTGCCTGATACTGCAGAGAAGTACCAAGTATGTGCTAACTGGTTCTCTGCATCATGGATGTTGCAGGTTAGGACTGAAGTGGGCTAAGCTTTTCTGAGAGCTGGTAACCACCTTTATTTCATGCAGAATGTGTACCACATATGCTATTCTAGAAACATAGATTTTTATGTCAGATAAGAGTTATAGGCCCAGCTAGTCTGTCCGATATTTCCTAAAAGTATAAGCTTTTCCAGTTGGTAGGATAGCCTTATGCTTGTCCCAGGCATTATGAAACTACCCCACAGTGTTTGTCATTACCACCTCTTGTGGAAGTTTATTCCATGAATCAATCACCCTTTCTGTAAAGAAGTGCTTCTGCAAATTACTCCTGAATATAGAACCCTTCAGCTTGAGATCATGAATCTTGAATTTTTCTTTTAATGTAAAATACTCTAGCCCCAGCTTAACTATGCCCTCTTTCCCTTCTCTAAGCTAGGAAGATTTAGATCATTGAGACTCTCCTAGTATATTTTATTTTTTAGACCATGTACCATTGTTTACTATACTTTAAATCATCCTAAATAATAATTAATAAGTCCCATTCCTCATTTGTAACAGTCAATAAAGTGTCGTTGAGTGTGTAGTTAACATATGGATTTTTGTTCCCTAAATGCATAATTTTACACTTTGCAGTGTTAAACTTTTGATCCCAGTAATTTGTCCAATCCTCCTATTGTTGTATATCACTTCTCATTTGTTTTCCCCCCTGGGACCCTAGATTTAGCTTGAGGGTTGTCAAATGTTTGTATAATCTGCAAACAGACATACTTTCCCCTATAGCCCTGTGCTGATAACTCTGATAAATATGTTAAACAAAACAGTCCCCAGAACTTATCCCTAAGGAACACAACTAGTAACAGCCCCCTCTGCTGACAATCTAAAGTTAGAGAGTAGCAGATTCAGGAGAAATTTGAGGAAGCATTATTTTACAGAAAGGGCGGTGGATTCATGGAATAATCTTCCATTTGATGTGGTAAACACAAAGACTGTAAAGGAATTAAAAAATTCCTGGGACATGCATAAGGCTAGCCCAAAAAGTAACATGTAATATGGATAGACTTGATGGCCCTTTTTGGTTCTTATCTACCGTCAAATTCTATCGCCTAGATTACGAGTTCTGCGTTAGCCTTAAAAAGCAGCGTTAAGGGGTCCTAACGCTGCTTTTTAGCTAACGCTGGTATTACGAGTCAGGCAGGAAAGGGCCTACAGCTCACTTTTTTTCTGCGACTTGAGGCTACCACAAATCCCCTTACGTCAATTGCGTATCCTATCTTTTCTATGGGATTTGCCTAACGCTGGTATTACGAGTCTTGGAAGAAGTGAGCGGTAGAGCCTCTACCTCCAAGACTCCAACTGCAAAAAAAGTCAGTAGTTAAGAGTTTTATGGGCTAACGCTGGAACATAAAGCTTTTAACTGCAGTGCTAAAAGTACACTAACACCCATAAACTACCTATGAACCCCTAAACCAAGGCCCCCCACATCGCAAACCCTATAATAAATTTTTTTAACCCCTAATCTTCCGACCGTACATCGCCGCCACCTACATTATCCCTATGAACCCCTAATCTGCTGTCCCTAACATCGCTGACACCTATATTATATTTATTAAGCCCTAATCTGTCCCCCCCAACCTCGCCGCCACCTACCTACACTTATTAACCCCTAATCTGCCAACCGAACATCACCACAACTATAATAAATGTATTAATCCCTAAACCGCCGCACTCCCGCCTTGCAAACACTATAATAAATCTTATTAACTCCTAATCTGCCCTCCCTAACATCGCCACCACCTACCTACAATTATTAACCCCTAATCTCCAGCCCCCAACGTCGCTGCTACTATAATAAAGTTATTAACCCCTAAACCTAAGTCTAACCCTAACCCTAACACCCCCCTAATTTAAATATAATTTAAATAAAACTAACTAAAATTACTATCATTAAATAAATGAATCCTATTTAAAAATAAATACCTATACAATAAACCCTAATATAGCTACAATATAACTAATAATTACATTGTAGCTATTTTAGGGTTTATATTTATTTTACAGGCAACTTTGCATTTATTTTAACTAGGTATCATAGCTATTAAATAGTTAATAACTATTTAATAGCTACCTAGTTAAAATAATTACAATATTACCTGTAAAATAAATCCTAACCTAAGTTACAAATACACCTAACACTACACTATCAATAAATTAATTACATAAACTAACTACAATTATCTAAACTCAAATACAATTAAATAAACTAAACTATAGTACAAAAAACAAACAAACACTAAATTACAAAAAATAAAAAAATATTACAAGAATTTTAATCTAATTACACCTAATCTAAGCCCCCTGATAAAATAAAAAAGCCCCCCAAAATAAAAAAAATCCCTACCCTATACTAAATTACAAAATAATCAGCTCTTTTACCAGCCCTTAAAAGGGCTTTATGCGGGGCATTGCCCCAAAGTAATCAGCTCTTTTACCTGTAAAAAAAAATACAATCCCCCTCCCAACATTACAACCCACCACCCACACACCCCTACTCTAAAACCACCCTATCCCCCCTTAAAAAAACCTAACACTACTCCTCTGAAGATCACCCTACCTTGAGCCGTGTTCAGCCAGCCGGCCACCGATGGAACAGCAGAGGACATCCGGACCGGCAGAAGTCTTCATCCTATCCGGGCAGAAGAGGACATCCGGACCGGCAGACATCTTCATCCAGGCGGCATCTTCTATCTTCATCCTTCCGGAGCGGAGCGGAGCCATCTTCTATCCAGCTGACGCGGAGCCATCCTCTTCTTCCGACGGACTAACGACGAATGAAGGTTCCTTTAAATGACGTCATCCAAGATGGCGTCCCTCGAATTCCGATTGGCTGCCAATCGGAATTAAGGTAGGAAAAATCTGATTGGTTGATTTAATCAGCCAATCAGATTGAAGTTCAATCCGATTGGCTGATTGGATGAGCCAATAGAATGCGAGGTCAATTCTATTGGATGTGCTGCCGTGCTTTGCCAGTTCTATACTCTGTAATATGAGTGTTTGGTCTCCGCTGCCTACCTCTTTACAGAGTGAGTCGAAATAGTGCCTAGCCTGAAGATAGGCGTAATGATGAGTTCTAGGTAGTTCAAAAGTACCTTTTAAGTATTCAAAGGACTGCATGTGTTTCCCTCCCCCCATCTCCGTTTGTCCTACTGTGCGTAGTCCTTGGTCTCTGCACTGGAAGAATGCTTGGACGTGATGCCTGCAGGAAATTCAGGATTCCCACACCATGGTAAGTATGAGATCAGCCTATGCCCCACCCCCAGCTTTCTGCAAACCTGCCTCCAAGCTCTTGCAGGTTGGCTCAGAAGCTCCAGGTCCCCCAGGTGTCTAGTCACTTGTGTCTCGCTTTCTAGTCTAAGATCAGTGAATTTTTCTTGTCCCGTCATTCAGTCTATGACAAATTTACACTGAGCCGCCCAGTTGTAAAGTTCAAAATTGAGTAATGATAGCCTTCCCATCTCCCGTGGGGCAGTAAGTTTAAGGTAGCTGACTCTGTGTTTTTTGTTATTCCAAATAAAATTGAGGACCGTCTCTTTGATGTGGTTCAGATCTGATTTCCTTAGTATTGCTGGCAGTGTTTGGAAGAAGTACAGTAATTTTGGGAAATAGATCATTTTTGTGAGTCCAACCATTCCCGATAGAGATAATGGCAACAGGGACCATCCCCTAATTAAGCCGTCATGTTTTTTAAGTAAGGGGCCATAATTGATGGAGTACCATCTGCGAGGGTCTATATGTAGTGTAATCCCTAAATATTTAAAGTTGCTGTCGACTATCCTAAAATCATACCCTGGGATTTGTTTACCTCGAATCCCATTTTGCCCAGTGTGTTGAACAAGTGCCTCCACAAAACCTTGTCAAAGGCTTTTTCCGCATCTAAAAATAAAAGAGCCGCTTCTTGTTGTTTCGCCTCGCGCAATTTATTCTGCGCTATAGTCCAATAGTATTGAATGACTGTTTGGACTCTCCTAATATTAAGAACTGAGGACTTCCCCTTTATGAAGCCAGTTTGGTCAGGGTGTATAATTGACGGCAGGATATTTGCTAATCAATTGGCGAGTATCTTAGTCAAGATCTTATAGTCTTGCTTGAGTAGGGAGATGGGGCGATATGATTGTATTAACAGGGGGTCTCTACCTTCCTTCGGGATGATGCTAATGTTGGCTTCAGCGAATCTAGGGGAGGGTATAATCTCATCTGTGAGCAAGCCATTAAACAGTCGCGCCAGGGTGGAGCTTACCTCCATTCCCATTATTTTATAAAACTCCGCCGGCAGGCCATCTGGACCCGGGGTTTTGTCTAGTGCTAGATCCTTGATTGTTGCCAGAATCTCTCCCGGGGTTATGGGACTATTAAGTGTCTCTAACTGGGCTTGGTCTACTGTCAGCAGCTTCAATTGATCCCAAAACCTCTCCTCATTTTCGGGTTGTGTTTGTTGTGTTGAGTAAAGGTCTTTGTAGAAGTCAGTGAATGCCTTTTGAATGTCTGTTTCTTTTTTTTAAGACTACCTCGCCTTGTCTAATCGCTAAAATAGCGTTTCTTTTACCTGACAATTTTGTCATTCTAGCCAATAGTCTTCCAGTCTTGCTTCCAAATCTATAGTATTTAGCCTGAGTTTTAGCATGAGCTTTGCTAGTTTGTTGGAAAATGAAATCATCCCTTGCACGTTTGACTTCTCTGTATTTAAGCCTGTTAGTGTGATTTGGGTTTCTGAGATATCTATTTCTAGCGTTTAAGATCTGTGCTAAAAGGAGCTCTGATTGGGCCTTACTCTTTTTTTTAACGTTTGCAGCATAGGCAGATATAACCCCCCTCAAAACTGCCTTGGCTGTCTCCCAGAGTAAGAGAGGGTTATTGACATGTTCTTCATTAAGTTGTACATATGTAAGCCATTCCCCCAGAATGTGTCTGTAAAAGTTAGGATCCTTATATAGATATGTTGGAAATACTCACTTGTTAGTTTTTCCCCTATTGGGACTTATTTGAATTTTAACTGCTACTGGGGCATGATCCGAAATTGTTATCGGATCTATCTCTGCGCTCACTACTCTCGGGCAAAACTCTGTGGATACGAGGAAGTAGTCAAGTCTAGATAATGTGTCTTTTGCAACTGACATACATGTGTAATCTTTTTGCTCAGGATGTCTGGCTCTCCAAACATCCTGCAGACCTAGCGATCTCCTAAATGTGTGGATCACCTGAGATTCTTTTTTGGAATTTCTAAAGCTTTGGGCAGTGACTGCTTTCTTGTCTGGATTATGAAATCTATCTGCTGGGACCTGAGGGGCGATGTTAAAGTCTCCACCCATAACAACCGGTAGTGTTGTGAACTGAATTGTCTTAGATTGTATTTCTCTCCAAAAGAGATGCTTTTGCCGTTGTGGGCCGTACACCCCCACCAATGCAAATGCCATTCCCTGAATTTCCAATTGAAGCATTACAAATCTCCCTTCCTGATCTACTAGTGTTTTAGTGATGTTGTATGTCAAGTATTTCCGAAACAGTACAGCTACTCCTCTCACCCTTTTTTGCTCGAATGGGGTGTAGATAACCTGACCTACCCAACTTTGTTTTAATTTCTGGTGTTCAAGGTTCGATAAATGCGTCTCCTCCAACACAGCTATGTCAACTCTTCTGGAATTTAGATACCGCAAGATTGATCTGCGTTTTGTGGAGATGTTATGCCACCTACATTCCAACTCATTATGTGTAGGTTGTTCATTATCCTAATTTAATTTCAAGGATGTTTTGTGAGGTTGAGATGTTTTACTTGTAGGTATGATGTTCTGGTAAGTATGAAACGGTGTGGATGTTGTTTTAGAGTCTTACCCATGAGCTCCAGTTTGGGGACAGTCCCCCAGGTCAGGGGGTCCCTGGGAGGGAGGAGAGTACCACGCTCGCTAATTAAAGAGAGAATCAACAAAATCAGCACTAATGGATAAAAAAACAGCAAACAAAGCAACCAATAAATTGTAACAAACATAACATTTTGGTATCTTACATTCATAGTAACTATTCAACGTCTGGACCAGTTACTATATAGAGGTTATTTCAGTGTAGCACTACACTTTCCCTCCTATTAGAAATATATTTGTATCTTAATAAGCTAACTAGGACTATCTCTACAGATATATATCTATCTCCTCCACTAAGGAGGGGTGAATCTCAATCTCCCTTCAATTGGGCCCCACCTCCTGGATTAGTTACTTTGTCATGTGGTTTTTGATGGCTTATAATGTCTACCTCTCAACCCACACTCTCTAGCATAAATCATTTTTATGATTGGTTATGGTAAGAAAAAAGGGGAGGAAGCCTCCCAACACTCCAGAATAAATAGTCTTCTCCGGCTAACCTATCTCTCCAAATCGGGGGTTGGCAGACACTTCAAACCTGGTTAACTAAATTATTAAGCCCTCTAAGGGTTGGTCTCATTCCCTCAGTGCCTAGTCCACAGGATACTGTGACTAGGTGGCGGTATTATATTGAAGGTGGGCGCCATAAACTAAGGTGGAGACAATTTGAAAAAAACCATAACTGTTTTAACATTAAGAACTTAAATTCAATTCTAACCAACATCAAAATTATTGTGAGACAGTTCCAATGTCGAAATGTTCACCCATTTTCTAGCTCAAATTAGTGGGTAATCCCCAAGTCCCCTCCCCACCCACTCAGTGTACAGTTGAAATCATATTACCAGTCTCTTGAGTTGCAGGCAGCATTATTTCAGGTCTCCTTGTCAGCTGACTCCTGTTCAAGTCTCAAGAATTTCTGTAGGTGTCTAGGATCATCAAAGAACTTGATGCCCTGCTGGGTCTGGAGCTTTAGTCTTGATGGGAATAATAAGGACACTGAGCGTCCTGCTTCTATTAGAGACCTGCAATAAGGGGAAAACTCCCTTCTCCTCCTAGAAATCTCTGCAGAGTAGTCTTGGAACACAAGGATCTTCTTTCCCTCAAACATCAGGGGGGAGCATTGTCGATAGGCTCTCAGGATTAGGATTTTGATCCTGAAGTTGAGGCAGCAGATCATTAACTGTCGAGGGTAGTGATGTCGCGAACCTAACATTTTGCATTCGCAAATGGCGAACGCGAACTTCCGCAAATGTTCGCGAACTGGCGAACCGGGCGAGCCGCCATTGACTTCAATGGACAGGCGAATTTTAAAAGCCACAGGGACTCTTTCTGGCCGCAATAGTGATGGAAAAGTTGTTTCAAGGGGACTAACACCTGGACTGTGGCATGCCGGAGGGGGATCCATGGCAAAACTCCCATGGAAAATTACATAGTTGATGCAGAGTCTGGTTTTAAGCCATAAAGGGCATAAACCACCTAACATTCCTAAATTGTTTGGAATAACGTGCTTTAAAACATCAGGTATGATGTTGTATCGATCAAGTAGTGTAAGGGTTACACCCGCTTCACAGTGACAGACCAAACTCCCCGTTTAATGCACCGCAAACAACCGCAAACAGTCCATTTGCACAACCACGAGAGTGATCGATTTGATAGATACATAGATTACATAGATCAATAGATGCAATATACATTTGATAGATACCAATTACATAGATCAAAAGATGCAATATACATTTGATAGATACGAATTACATAGATCAAAAGATGCAATTTACATTTGATAGATACGAATTACATAGATCAAAAGATGCAATATACATTTGATAGATACAAATTCCATAGATCAAAAGATGCAATATACATTTGATAGATACGAATTACATAGATCAAAAGATGCAATATACATTTGATAGATACAAATTACATCAAAAGATGCAATATACTTTTGATAGGTACGAATAACATAGATCAAAAGATGCAATATACATTTGATCGATACGAATTACAGAGATTAATAGAAGCAATATATATTTGATTGATACGATTGATAGTTATATAATTTCCCTGACAGAGTATAACAATAAGGCATGAGGACTGGGACCCATGGTAAGGTTACTTCCTTTTGCACAATCAAGTATACCAGTTGCAGAGGTTCTGACCCTGCATTCTGGCTGCACCTCTCCCTGCAAGAGAGATCTGTTAAAGAGTCTGTGGGCCTCTATGCAAAGAGCTGGCCTGCCTGAAAGGAGCAGCAAGGCAGATCAAAAGATGCAATATATATTTGATAGGTACGAATAACATAGATCAAAAGATGCAATATACATTTGATCGATACGAATTACAGAGATCAATAGATGCAATATATATTTGATTGATACGATTGATAGTTATATAATTTCCCTAACAGAGTATAACAATAAAACATGCGGTCTGAGACCCATGGTAAGGTTACTTCCTTTTGCACAATCGAGTACAGGTTGGGGTCCGGGATTGCCTTTTTGTGCTGTCTGATTCTTTCAGGTATACCAGTTGCAGAGGTTCTGACCCTGCATTCTGTTACAGAGTCTGTGGGCCTGTATGCAAAGAGCTGGCCTGCCTGAAAGGAGCAGCAAGGCAGAGGGATTGATTCCTGCCTATAAGAAACCAGAGGGCACGCTACCCGCTGGAAGTGTGCAGTGAGGCAGAGGGATCTATTCCTGCCTAGAAGCAGACAGGCAGAGGGGACGCTACCTGCCTGGGAGCCCACTGAGACCAGCCCATGATACAACCACTGGCTTGACCCCGGTCTCAGCCACGATAGCCCTGGTCCCACTATTTGGAGGCAGAGGGATCTATTCCTGCCAAGAAGCAGCCTGGTAGGGGGATTTATTCCTGCCTAGAAGCAGACAGGCAGAGGGGACGATACCTGCCAAGAAAGAGCTGCAGGGCAGAGAGGACGCTACCTGCCTTGGAGCCCACTGAGACCAGCCCAGCTGGGGGAGATACAGCCGCTGGCTTGACCCTGGTCTCAGCCACGATAGCCCTGGTCCCACTATTTGGAGGCAGAGGGATCTATTCCTGCCAAGAAGCAGCCTGGCAGGGGGATTTATTCCTGCCTAGAAGCAGACAGGCATAGGGGACGATACCTGCCAAGAAAGAGCTGCAGGGCAGAGAGGACACTACCTGCCTGGGAGCCCACTGAGACCAGCCCAGCTGGGGGAGATACAGCCACTGGTTTTACCCCGGTCTCAGCCACGATAGCCCTGGTCCCACTATTTGGAGGCAGAGGGATCTATTCTTGCCTAGATGCAGCCTGGCAGGGGGATTTATTCCTGCCTAGAAGCAGACAGGCAGAGGGGACGATACCTGCCAAGCAAGAGCTGCAGGGCAGATAGGACGCTACCTGCCTGGGAGCCCACTGAGACCAGCCCAGCTGGGGGAAATACAGCCACTGGCTTGACCCCGGTCTCAGCCATGATAGCCCTGGTCCCACTATTTGGAGGCAGAGGGATCTATTCCTGCCAAGAAGCAGCCTGGCAGGGGGATTTATTCCTGCCTAGAAGCAGACAGGCAGAGGGGATGATACCTGCCAAGAAAGAGCTGCAGGGCAGAGAGGATGCAACCTGACTGCAGAGTAGTCTTGGAACACAAGGATCTTCTTTCCCTCAAACATCAGGGGGGAGCATTGTCGATAGGCTCTCAGGATTAGGATTTTGATCCTGAAGTTGAGGCAGCAGATCATTAACTGTCGAGGGTAGTGATGTCGCGAACCTAACATTTTGCATTCGCAAATGGCGAACGCGAACTTCCGCAAATGTTCGCGAACTGGCGAACCGGGCGAGCCGCCATTGACTTCAATGGACAGGCGAATTTTAAAAGCCACAGGGACTCTTTCTGGCCGCAATAGTGATGGAAAAGTTGTTTCAAGGGGACTAACACCTGGACTGTGGCATGCCGGAGGGGGATCCATGGCAAAACTCCCATGGAAAATTACATAGTTGATGCAGAGTCTGGTTTTAAGCCATAAAGGGCATAAACCACCTAACATTCCTAAATTGTTTGGAATAACGTGCTTTAAAACATCAGGTATGATGTTGTATCGATCAAGTAGTGTAAGGGTTACACCCGCTTCACAGTGACAGACCAAACTCCCCGTTTAATGCACCGCAAACAACCGCAAACAGTCCATTTGCACAACCACGAGAGTGATCGATTTGATAGATACATAGATTACATAGATCAATAGATGCAATATACATTTGATAGATACCAATTACATAGATCAAAAGATGCAATATACATTTGATAGATACGAATTACATAGATCAAAAGATGCAATTTACATTTGATAGATACGAATTACATAGATCAAAAGATGCAATATACATTTGATAGATACAAATTCCATAGATCAAAAGATGCAATATACATTTGATAGATACGAATTACATAGATCAAAAGATGCAATATACATTTGATAGATACAAATTACATCAAAAGATGCAATATACTTTTGATAGGTACGAATAACATAGATCAAAAGATGCAATATACATTTGATCGATACGAATTACAGAGATTAATAGAAGCAATATATATTTGATTGATACGATTGATAGTTATATAATTTCCCTGACAGAGTATAACAATAAGGCATGAGGACTGGGACCCATGGTAAGGTTACTTCCTTTTGCACAATCAAGTATACCAGTTGCAGAGGTTCTGACCCTGCATTCTGGCTGCACCTCTCCCTGCAAGAGAGATCTGTTAAAGAGTCTGTGGGCCTCTATGCAAAGAGCTGGCCTGCCTGAAAGGAGCAGCAAGGCAGATCAAAAGATGCAATATATATTTGATAGGTACGAATAACATAGATCAAAAGATGCAATATACATTTGATCGATACGAATTACAGAGATCAATAGATGCAATATATATTTGATTGATACGATTGATAGTTATATAATTTCTAGACATGTGCGGTTCGTTTCGGATTAATTCGAAAATTCGGTAAATTCGGTAAATTCGGAGATTCGGATCGATTCGGATTTCCGAATTAAAATACTTCCGAATCTACCGAATGAATCCGAAATAGCTGCCGTATCTCCGAATAAATCCGAATTAGCTCGTTAAGATTCGGCATTTCCCCATAGGAAACAATGGGAGTTTCGGCTGAAAAAAAACTAACACCGCAGCCCCATTGTTTCCTATGGGGAAACACTAAGTCTGCACCTAACACCCTAACATGTACCCCGAGTCTCTAAACACCCCTAATCTAACACTTATTAACCCCTAATCTGCCGCCCCCGCTATCGCTGACACCTGCATTATTTTATTAACCCCTAATTTGCCGACCGAATATCGCCGCCACCTACATTATAGCTATTAACCCCTAATCTGGTGTCCCTAACACCGCCGACCCCTACATTATAGTTATTAACCCCTAATCTGCCTCCCCCAACGTCGCCGCAATCTAACTATAAGTATTAACCCCTAATCTGCCGACCCGATATCGCCGCCGCCTACATTGTAGCTATTAACCCCTAATCTGCTGTCCCTAACACCGCCGACCCCTACATTATAGTTATTAACCCCTAATCTGCCTCCCCCAACGTCGCCGCAATCTAACTACAAGTATTAACCCCTAATCTGCCGACCCGATATCGCCGCCACCTACATTATAGCTATTAACCCCTAATCTGCTGTCCCTAACACCGCCGACCCCTACATTATAGTTATTAACCCCTAATCTGCCTCCCCCCAACGTCGCCGCAATCTAACTACAAGTATTAACCCCTAATCTGCCGACCGCAAATCGCCGCCACTATAATAAATGTATTAACCCCTAAACCGCCGCACTCCCGCCTCGCAAACACTATAATACATTTTATTAACCCCTAATCTGCCCTCCCTAACATCGCCGCCACCTACCTACAATTATTAACCCCTAATCTCCCGCCCCCATCGTCGCCGCTACTATAATAAGGTTATTAACCCCTAAACCTAAGTCTAACCCTAACCCTAACACCCCCTAACTTAAATATAATTTAAATAAAACGAAATAAGTTTACTATAGTTAAATAAATGAATCCTATTTAAAACTAAAGACTTACCTGTAAAATAAACCCTAAGATAGCTGCAATATAACTAATAGTTACTTTGTAGCTATTTTAGGATTTATTTTTATTTTACAGGCAACTTTGTATTTATTTTAACTAGGTAGAATAGTTATTAAATAGTTAATAACTATTTAATAACTACCTAGCTAAAATAAATACAAATTTACCTGTAAAATAAATCCTAACCTAAGTTACACTAACACCTAACACTACACTATCATTAAATTAACTAAATAAATGAATCATATTTAAAACAAAATACTTACCTGTAAAATAAACCCTAATATAGCTGCAATATAACTAATAGTTACATTGTAGCTATTTTAGCATTTATATTTATTTTACAGACAACTTTGTATTTATTTTAACTAGGTACAATAGCTATTAAATAGTTATTAACTATTTAATAGCTACCTAGTTAAAATAAATACAAATTTACCTGTAAAATAAATCCTAACCTAAGTTACAATTAAACCTAACACTACACTGTCATTAAATAAATTAACTACAAGTACCTACAATTATCTACAATTAAATAAACTAAAGTACAAAACCCCCCCACTAAATTACAAAAAAAAAAAACACTAAATTACAAAAAATAAAAAAATATTACAAGAATTTTAAACTAATTACACCTAATCTAAGCCCCCTAATAAAATAACAAAGCCCCCCAAAATAAAAAAAAATGCCCTACCCTATACTAAATTACAAAAGTTAACAGCTCTATTACCTTACCAGCCCTGAACAGGGCCCTTTGCGGGGCATGCCCCAAAGAAAACAGCTCTTTTGCCTGTAAAAAAAAAACACAATCCCCCCCCCACATTACAACCCACCACCCACATACCCCTACTCTAACCCAAACCCCCCTTAAATAAACCTAACACTACCCCCCTGAAGATCTCCCTACCTTGAGTCGTGTTCACCCAGCCGGGCCGAAGTCTTCATCCGATGGGGCAGAAGAGGACATCCAGACCGGCAGAAGTCTTCATCCAAGCGGGGCAAGAAGAGGTCTTCCATCCATCATACAAGTACCAAAATACAAACAAACACTAAATTACCAAAAATAATAAAATATTACAATAATTTTAAACTAATTACACCTAATCTAAGCCCCCTACTAGCTATTAATATAGCTTCAATATAACTAATAGTTACATTGTAGCTATTTTAGGATTTATATGTATTTTACAGGCAACTTTGTATTTATTTTAACTAGGTACAATAGTTATTAAATAGTTAATAACTATTTAATAACTACCTAGCTAAAATAAATACAAATTTACCTGTAAAATAAATCATAACCTAAGTTACAATTACACCTAACACTACACTATCATTAAATTAACTAAATAAATGAATCCTATATAAAACTAAAGACTTACCTGTAAAATAAACCCTAATATAGCTGCAATATAACTAATAGTTACATTGTAGCTATTTTAGC
This sequence comes from Bombina bombina, assembly GCF_027579735.1. NCBI lineage: Eukaryota > Metazoa > Chordata > Amphibia > Anura > Bombinatoridae > Bombina > Bombina bombina. The sequence continues at coordinate 576,733,804 of NC_069499.1, forward strand.
ATTTATATTTATTGTACAGGCAACTTTGTATTCATTTTAACTAGGTTCAATAGCTATTAAATAGATATTGACTATTTAATAGCTACCTAGTTAAAATAATTACAAAATTACCTGTAAAATAAATCCTAACCTAAGTTACAATTAAACCTAACACTACACTATCATTAAATAAATTAACTACAAGTACCTACAATTAAATGCAATTAAAAAAACTAAACTAAAGTACAAACCCCCCCCACTAAATTACAAAAAATAAAAAAATATTACAAGAATTTTAAACTAATTACACCTAATCTAAGCCCCCTAATAAAATAACAAAGCCCCCCAAAATAAAAAAAATGCCCTACCCTATACTAAATTACAAAAGTTAACAGCTCTATTACCTTACCAGCCCTGAACAGGGCCCTTTGCGGGGCATGCCCCAAAGAAAACAGCTCTTTTGCCTGTAAAAAAAAAACACAATCCCTCCCCCCACATTACAACCCACCACCCACATACCCCTACTCTAACCCAAACCCCCCTTAAATAAACCTAACACTACCCCCTGAAGATCTCCCTACCTTGAGTCGTGTTCACCCAGCCGGGCCGAAGTCTTCATCCGATGGGGCAGAAGAGGACATCCAGACTGGCAGAAGTCTTCATCCAAGCGGGGCAAGAAGAGGTCTTCCATCCATCAGAAAAGTACAAAAAAACAAACAAACACTAAATTAGCAAAAATAATAAAATATTACAATAATTTTAAACTAATTACACCTAATCTAAGCCCCCTACTAGCTATTAATATAGCTACAATATAACTAATAGTTACATTGTAGCTATTTTAGGATTTATATTTATTTTACAGGCAACTTTGTATTTATTTTAACTAGGTACAATAGCTATTAAATAGTTAATAACTACCTAGCTAAAATAAATACAAATTTACCTGTAAAATAAACCCTAACCTAAGTTACAATTACACCTAACACTACACTGTCATTAAATTAACTAAATAAATTAATCCTATATAAAACTAAATACTTACCTGTAAAATAAACCCTAATATAGCTACAATATAACTAATAGTTACATTGTAGCTATTTTAGCATTTATATTTATTTTACAGGCAACTTTGTATTTATTTTAACTAGGTACAATAGCTATTAAATAGTTATTGACTAATTAATAGCTACCTAGTTAAAATAATTACAAAATTACCTGTAAAATAAATCCTAACCTAAGTTACTATTAAACCTAACTCTACACTATCATTAAATAAATTAACTACAAGTACCTACAATTAAATACAATGAAATAAACTAAACTAAAGTACAAAAAAAACAAACACTAAATTACAAAAAATAAAAAAAATTACAAGAATTTTAAACTAATTACACCTAATCTAAGCCCCCTAATAAAATAACAAAGCCCCCCAAAATAAAAAAATGCCCTACCCTATACTAAATTACAAAAGTAATCAGCTCTATTACCTTACCAGCCCTGAACAGGGCCTTTTGCGGGGCATGCCCCATAGAAAACAGCTCTTTTGCCTGTAAAAAAAAACACAATACCCCCCCCCCACATTACAACCCACCACCCACATACCCCTACTCTAACCCAAACCCCCCTTAAATAAACCTAACACTACCCCCCTGAAGATCTCTCTACCGTGTCTTCACCCAGCGGGCCGAAGTCTTCATCCGATCGGGCAGAAGAGGACATCCAGACCGGCAGAAGTCTTCATCCAAGCGGGGCAAGAAGAGGTCTTCCATCCATCAGAAGTCTTGATCCAGGCGGCATCTTCTCTGTTCATCCATCCGGAGCGGAGCGGCAGCATCCTGAAGACATCCCACGCAGAGCATCCTCTTCTTTCTTGATCCGACGACTAGGTGACTGTACCTTTAAGTGACGTCATCCAAGATGGCGTCCCTTGAATTCCGATTGGCTGATAGGATTCTATCAGCCAATCGGAATTAAGGTAGGAAAAATCTGATTGGCTGATTTAATCAGCCAATCAGATTCAAGTTCAATCCGATTGGCTGATGGAATCAGCCAATCAGATTGACCTCGCATTCTATTGGCTGTTCCGATCAGCCAATAGAATGCGAGCTCAATCTGATTGGCTGATTGGATCAGCCAATCGGATTGAACTTGAATCTGATTGGCTGATTGAATCAGCCAATCAGATTTTTCCTACCTTAATTCCGATTGGCTGATAGAATCCTATCAGCCAATCGGAATTCAAGGGACGCCATCTTGGATGACGTCACTTAAAGGTACAGTCACCTAGTCGTTGGATCAAGAAAGAAGAGGATGCTCTGCGTGGGATGTCTTCAGGATGCTGCCGCTCCGCTCCGGATGGATGAACAGAGAAGATGCCGCCTGGATCAAGACTTCTGATGGATGGAAGACCTCTTCTTGCCCCGCTTGGATGAAGACTTCTGCCGGTCTGGATGTCCTCTTCTGCCCGATCGGATGAAGACTTCGGCCCGCTGGGTGAAGACACGGTAGAGAGATCTTCAGGGGGGTAGTGTTAGGTTTATTTAAGGGGGGTTTGGGTTAGAGTAGGGGTATGTGGGTGGTGGGTTGTAATGTGGGGGGGGGTATTGTGTTTTTTTTTACAGGCAAAAGAGCTGTTTTCTATGGGGCATGCCCCCGCAAAAGGCCCTGTTCAGGGCTGGTAAGGTAATAGAGCTGATTACTTTTGTAATTTAGTATAGGGTAGGGCATTTTTTTATTTTGGGGGGCTTTGTTATTTTATTAGGGGGCTTAGATTAGGTGTAATTAGTTTAAAATTCTTGTAATTTTTTTTATTTTTTGTAATTTAGTGTTTGTTTTTTTTGTACTTTTGTTTAGTTTATTTCATTGTATTTAATTGTAGGTACTTGTAGTTAATTTATTTAATGATAGTGTAGAGTTAGGTTTAATAGTAACTTAGGTTAGGATTTATTTTACAGGTAATTTTGTAATTATTTTAACTAGGTAGCTATTAATTAGTCAATAACTATTTAATAGCTATTGTACCTAGTTAAAATAAATACAAAGTTGCCTGTAAAATAAATATAAATGCTAAAATAGCTACAATGTAACTATTAGTTATATTGTAGCTATATTAGGGTTTATTTTACAGGTAAGTATTTAGTTTTATATAGGATTAATTTATTTAGTTAATTTAATGACAGTGTAGTGTTAGGTGTAATTGTAACTTAGGTTAGGGTTTATTTTACAGGTAAATTTGTATTTATTTTAGCTAGGTAGTTATTAACTATTTAATAGCTATTGTACCTAGTTAAAATAAATACAAAGTTGCCTGTAAAATAAATATAAATCCTAAAATAGCTACAATGTAACTATTAGTTATATTGTAGCTATATTAATAGCTAGTAGGGGGCTTAGATTAGGTGTAATTAGTTTAAAATTATTGCAATATTTTATTATTTTTGCTAATTTAGTGTTTGTTTGTTTTTTTGTACTTTTCTGATGGATGGAAGACCTCTTCTTGCCCCGCTTGGATGAAGACTTCTGCCAGTCTGGATGTCCTCTTCTGCCCCATCGGATGAAGACTTCGGCCCGGCTGGGTGAACACGACTCAAGGTAGGGAGATCTTCAGGGGGGTAGTGTTAGGTTTATTTAAGGGGGGTTTGGGTTAGAGTAGGGGTATGTGGGTGGTGGGTTGTAATGTGGGGGGGGGGTTGTGTTTTTTTTTACAGGCAAAAGAGCTGTTTTCTTTGGGGCATGCCCCGCAAAAGGCCCTGTTCAGGGCTGGTAAGGTAATAGAGCTGTTAACTTTTGTAATTTAGTATAGGGTAGGGCATTTTTTTTATTTTGGGGGGCTTTGTTATTTTATTAGGGGGCTTAGATTAGGTGTAATTAGTTTAAAATTCTTGTAATATTTTTTTATTTTTTGTAATTTAGTGGGGGGGGGGTTGTACTTTAGTTTAGTTTTTTAATTGTATTTAATTGTAGGTACTTGTAGTTAATTTATTTAATGATAGTGTAGTGTTAGGTTTAATTGTAACTTAGGTTAGGATTTATTTTACAGGTAATTTTGTAATTATTTTAACTAGGTAGCTATTAAACAGTAAATATCTATTTAATAGCTATTGTACCTAGTTAAAATAAATACAAAGTTGCCTGTACAATAAATATAAATGCTAAAATAGCTACAATGTAACTATTAGTTATATTGCAGCTATATTAGGGTTTATTTTACAGGTAAGTCTTTAGTTTTATATAGGATTAATTTATTTAGTTAATTTAATGATAGTGTAGTGTTAGGTGTAATTGTAACTTAGGTTATGATTTATTTTACAGGTAAATTTGTATTTATTTTAGCTAGGTAGTTATTAAATAGTTATTAACTATTTAATAGCTATTGTACCTAGTTAAAATAAATACAAAGTTGCCTGTAAAATAAATATAAATCCTAAAATAGCTACAATGTAACTATTAGTTATATTGAAGCTATATTAATAGCTAGTAGGGGGCTTAGATTAGGTGTAATTAGTTTAAAATTATTGTAATATTTTATTATTTTTTGTAATTTAGTGTTTGTTTGTATTTTGGTACTTGTATGATGGATGGAAGACCTCTTCTTGCCCCGCTTGGATGAAGACTTCTGCCGGTCTGGATGTCCTCTTCTGCCCCATCGGATGAAGACTTCGGCCCGGCTGGGTGAACACGACTCAAGGTAGGGAGATCTTCAGGGGGGTAGTGTTAGGTTTATTTAAGGGGGGTTTGGGTTAGAGTAGGGGTATGTGGGTGGTGGGTTGTAATGTGGGGGGAGGGATTGTGTTTTTTTTTTACAGGCAAAAGAGCTGTTTTCTTTGGGGCATGCCCCGCAAAGGGCCCTGTTCAGGGCTGGTAAGGTAATATAGCTGTTAACTTTTGTAATTTAGTATAGGGTAGGGCATTTTTTTTATTTTGGGGGGCTTTGTTATTTTATTAGGGGGCTTAGATTAGGTGTAATTAGTTTAAAATTCTTGTAATATTTTTTTATTTTTTGTAATTTAGTGTTTGGTTTTTTTTGTAATTTAGTGGGGGGGGTTTGTACTTTAGTTTATTTAATTGTAGATAATTGTAGGTACTTGTAGTTAATTAGGTTTAATTGTAACTTAGGTTAGGATTTATTTTACAGGTAATTTTGTAATTATTTTAACTAGGTAGCTATTAATTAGTCAATAACTATTTAATAGCTTTTGTACCTAGTTAAAATAAATACAAAGTTGCCTGTAAAATAAATATAAATGCTAAAATAGCTACAATGTAACTATTAGTTATATTGCAGCTATATTAGGGTTTATTTTACAGGTAAGTATTTTGTTTTAAATATGATTCATTTATTTAGTTAATTTAATGATAGTGTAGTGTTAGGTGTTAGTGTAACTTAGGTTAGGATTTATTTTACAGGTAAATTTGTATTTATTTTAGCTAGGTAGTTATTAAATAGTTATTAACTATTTAATAACTATTGTACCTAGTTAAAATAAATACAAAGTTGCCTGTAAAATAAAAATAAATCCTAAAATAGCTACAAAGTAACTATTAGTTATATTGCAGCTATCTTAGGGTTTATTTTACAGGTAAGTCTTTAGTTTTAAATAGGATTCATTTATTTAACTATAGTAAACTTATTTCGTTTTATTTAAATTATATTTAAGTTAGGGGGTGTTAGGGTTAGGGTTAGACTTAGGTTTAGGGGTTAATAACCTTATTATAGTAGCGGCGACGATGGGGGCGGGAGATTAGGGGTTAATAATTGTAGGTAGGTGGCGGCGATGTTAGGGAGGGCAGATTAGGGGTTAATAAAATGTATTATAGTGTTTGCGAGGCGGGAGTGCGGCGGTTTAGGGGTTAATACATTTATTATAGTGGCGGCGATTTGCGGTCGGCAGATTAGGGGTTAATACTTGTAGTTAGATTGCGGCGACGTTGGGGGGAGGCAGATTAGGGGTTAATAACTATAATGTAGGGGTCGGCGGTGTTAGGGACAGCAGATTAGGGGTTAATAGCTATAATGTAGGCGGCGGCGATATCGGGTCGGCAGATTAGGGGTTAATACTTGTAGTTAGATTGCGGCGACGTTGGGGGGAGGCAGATTAGGGGTTAATAACTATAATGTAGGGGTCGGCGGTGTTAGGGACAGCAGATTAGGGGTTAATAGCTATAATGTAGGCGGCGGCGATATCGGGTCAGCAGATTAGGGGTTAATACTTGTAGTTAGATTGCGGCGACGTTGGGGGAGGCAGATTAGGGGTTAATAACTATAATGTAGGGGTCGGCGGTGTTAGGGACAGCAGATTAGGGGTTAATAGCTATAATGTAGGCGGCGGCGATATCCGATCGGCAGATTAGGGGTTAAATAATGTTATTATAGGGTTTGCGATGTGGGGGGGCCTCGGTTTAGTGGTTCATAGGTAGTTTATGGGTGTTAGTGACTTAGTGTACTAAATGGGTGTTAGTGTAGTAAAAACATACCGAATTTCGGAACGGAATAGAACCGAATTCAGCCGAATCCGAATAAATCCGAAACGAATTTATTCGGATCCGAATAAATCCGAAACGAATTTATTCAAATTTTGCCGAATCAGATTCGATCCAAAACGAAATTCTAAAAGTCCGAATCGATCCGAACCGAAAACGAACCGAATTTTTTAGCGGTGCACATGTCTAATAATTTCCCTAACAGAGTATAACAATAAAACATGCGGTCTGAGACCCATGGTAAGGTTACTTCCTTTTGCACAATCGAGTACAGGTTGGGGTCCGGGATTGCCTTTTTGTGCTGTCTGATTCTTTCAGGTATACCAGTTGCAGAGGTTCTGACCCTGCATTCTGTTACAGAGTCTGTGGGCCTGTATGCAAAGAGCTGGCCTGCCTGAAAGGAGCAGCAAGGCAGAGGGATTGATTCCTGCCTATAAGAAACCAGAGGGCACGCTACCCGCTGGAAGTGTGCAGTGAGGCAGAGGGATCTATTCCTGCCTAGAAGCAGACAGGCAGAGGGGACGCTACCTGCCTGGGAGCCCACTGAGACCAGCCCAGCTGGGGGAGATACAACCACTGGCTTGACCCCGGTCTCAGCCATGATAGCCCTGGTCCCACTATTTGGAGGCAGAGGGATCTATTCCTGCCAAGAAGCAGCCTGGTAGGGGGATTTATTCCTGCCTAGAAGCAGACAGGCAGAGGGGACGATACCTGCCAAGAAAGAGCTGCAGGGCAGAGAGGACGCTACCTGCCTTGGAGCCCACTGAGACCAGCCCAGCTGGGGGAGATACAGCCGCTGGCTTGACCCTGGTCTCAGCCACGATAGCCCTGGTCCCACTATTTGGAGGCAGAGGGATCTATTCCTGCCAAGAAGCAGCCTGGCAGGGGGATTTATTCCTGCCTAGAAGCAGACAGGCAGAGGGGACGATACCTGCCAAGAAAGAGCTGCAGGGCAGAGAGGACACTACCTGCCTGGGAGCCCACTGAGACCAGCCCAGCTGGGGGAGATACAGCCACTGGTTTTACCCCGGTCTCAGCCACGATAGCCCTGGTCCCACTATTTGGAGGCAGAGGGATCTATTCCTGCCTAGATGCAGCCTGGCAGGGGGATTTATTCCTGCCTAGAAGCAGACAGGCAGAGGGGACGATACCTGCCAAGCAAGAGCTGCAGGGCAGATAGGACGCTACCTGCCTGGGAGCCCACTGAGACCAGCCCAGCTGGGGGAAATACAGCCACTGGCTTGACCCCGGTCTCAGCCATGATAGCCCTGGTCCCACTATTTGGAGGCAGAGGGATCTATTCCTGCCAAGAAGCAGCCTGGCAGGGGGATTTATTCCTGCCTAGAAGCAGACAGGCAGAGGGGATGATACCTGCCAAGAAAGAGCTGCAGGGCAGAGAGGATGCAACCTGACTGGGAGTCCACTGAGAGCAGCCCAGATGGGGGAGATACACCCGCTGGCTTGACACCCGTCTCAGCAACTATATCTCTGGTCCCACTATCCGGTGGCCACCCCTGGGTTTGGACAGAGGAAGGGAGACCCCCTAGTGGAGTACCGCTACATCCGGGAGATGGAAAAAGATGTTTGGACACCCAGTACAGGTCGTTCTCCTTCAGCCATTTTATACGAGGGTCCCCGACCCCAAACAGGCACGACAGCATGAAAGACCCCATCTGCCATGACTTACTTTTGCACAATCAAGTACAGGTATGGCATCGATTTTAGGAAACCGGAGATAAGTTTTAGGAACCGGGAGATGGAAAAAGATGCTTGGACACCTAGTACAGGTCGTTCTCCTTCAGCCTTTTTATACGAGGTTCCCCGACCCCAAACAGGCACGACAGCATGAAAGACCCCATCTGCCATGACTTACTTTTGCACAATCGAGTACAGGTATGGCATCGTTTTTAGGAACCCAGAGATAATTTTTAGGAACCGGGAGATGGAAAAAGATGGTTGGACACCCAGTACAGGTCGTTCTCCTTCAGCCTTTTTTTACGAGGGTCCCCGACCCCAAACAGGCACGACAGCATGAAAGACCCCATCTGCCATGACTTACTTTTGCACAATCGAGTACAGGTATGGCATCGATTTTAGGAACCCGGAGATAATTTTTAGGAACCGGGAGATGGAAAAAGATGCTTGGACACCCAGTACAGGTCATTCTCCTTCAGCCTTTTTATACGAGGTTCCCCGACCCCAAACAGGCAAGACAGCATGAAAGACCCCATCTGCCATGACTTACTCTTGCACAATCGAGTACAGGTATGGCATCGTTTTTAGGAACCCGGAGATAATTTTTAGGAAACCGGGAGATGGAAAAAGATGCTTGGACACCCAGTACAGGTCGTTCTCCTTCAGCCTTTTTATACGAGGGTCCCCGACCCCAAACAGGCATGACAGCATGAAAGACCCCATCTGCCATGACTTACTTTTGCACAATTGAGTACAGGTATGGCATCGATTTTAGGAACTCGGAGATATTTTTTAGGAACCTGGAGATGGAAAAAGATGCTTGGATACCCAGTACAGGTCGTTCTCCTTCAGCCTTTTTATACGAGGGTCCCCGACCCTCAACAGGCACAACAGCATGAAAGACCCCATATGCCATCACTTCCTTTTGCACAATCGAGTACAGGTATGGCATCGTTTTTAGGAACCCGGAGATAATTTTTAGGAACCGGGAGATGGAAAAAGATGCTTGGTCGGTCCTCCTACTTCAAATTTGGGGCACTGCGCGTGCAATCTATTGTGCCACCAGATATGAGTGGTGTGTTAAGTAGTACTAATCTTAACAGTTTAATCACTGTTATGTGCCTTTTTTTTGGTTTGGGTTTTGTAGCCACAGTGCAGCACCAGAGGCCAGAAAAATTAGGCATGTACAAATGCCTGAAAAATTAGGTATTGTTGCAGCCGCTGCTGTAGCAGCAGCCAGAAAAATTGATGTTTGTAAAACAGTTAAAAAGTGCCCTAAAACATTGCGGCTTGAACCCTAGTTGTTGGCGGATAAGTCACGCAAGTCATTCGAAGATAAATACAGCAGCGTGTGTACCATTTGTAGCCCAAAGCAGCTCATCTCATCAGGCCTTTTTTACTCGAATGTATCGCCCAATGTCAGTCCCTTCGGGATCCATCCCTCATTCATTTTAATAAAGGTGAGATAATCAAGACTTTTTTGACCTAGGCGACTTCTCTTCTCAGTGACAATACCTCCTGCTGCACTGAAGGTCCTTTCTGACAGGACACTTGAAGCGGGGCAGGCCAGAAGTTCGATTGCAAATTGGGATAGCTCAGGCCACAGGTCAAGCCTGCACACCCAGTAGTCAAGGGGGCCATCGCTCTTCAGAGTGTCGAGATCCGCAGTTAATGCTAGGTAGTCTGCTACCTGTCGGTTGAGTCTTTCTCTGAGGCTGGATCCCGAAGGGCTGTGGCGATGCATAGGAGTTAAAAAGGTCCGCATGTCCTCCATCAACAACACTTCTGGAAAGCATCCTGTCCTTGCCGGCGTGGTCATGGGAGGAGGAGGATTATTTTCATCTCTTCCCCTGTTAGATTCCCGTTGTGCTGTGACATCACCCATATACGCTGTGTAAAGCATACTTTTTAATTTATTTTTTAACTGCTCCATCCTTTCCGACTTGCGGGAATTTGGTAACATTTCAGTCACTTTATGCTTATACCGGGGGTCTAGTAGCATGGACACCCAGTACAGGTCGTTCTCCTTCAGCTTTTTTATACAAGGGTCCCTCAACAGGCACGACAGCATGAAAGACCCCATTTGCACAAGGTTGGATGCTGAGCTAATCATGTCCTCTTCCTCATCCTCACTGATCTCACTGAAGGTATCTTCTTCCCCCCAGCCACGTACAACACCACGGGTACCAGATAGGTGACAACAACGAGCACCCTGGGATGCCTGTTGTGCTTGGTCTTCCTCCTCCTCCTCAAAGCCACATTCCTCCTCTGACTCCTCTTCCTCACAATCCTCTTCCTGCGTTGCCTCTGGTCCAGCAAGCAATGCTGATAAGGCTGTTTGTGGTGGTGAGGGAGACCACAACTCTTCCTCTTCACGCTCATCTACGGCCTGATCCAGCACTCTTCGCAGGGCACGCTCCAGGAAGAAAACAAATGGTATGATGTCGCTGATGGTACCTTCGGTGCGACTGACTAGGTTTGGCATGTCCTCAAAAAGACGCATAAGCCTACAGGCATTGCGCATGAGCGTCCAGTAATGTGGCAAAAAAATCCCCAGCTCCCCAGAGGCTGTCCTAGCACCCCGGTCATACAAATACTCGTTAACAGCTTTTTCTTGTTGTAGCAGGCGGTCGAACATTAGGAGTGTTGAATTCCACCGTGTCGGGCTGTCGCAAATCAAGCGCCTCATCGGCAGGTTGTTTCGCCGCTGGATATCTGACAAGTGTGCCATGGCCTTGTAGGAACGCCTTAAATGGCCACACACCTTCCTGGCCTGCTTCAGGACGTCCTGTAAGCCTGGGCACTTATGCACAAAGCGTTGTACAATCAGATTACACACATGTGCCATGCACGGCACATGTGTCAACTTGCCCAATTTCAATGCCGCCACCAAATTACTTCCATTGACAGAAACAACTTTGCCAATCTCCAGTTGGTGCGGAGTCAGCCACTGATCCACCTGTGCATTCAGGGCGGACAGGAGTGCTGGTGCGGTGTGACTCTCGGCTTTCAGGCAAGTCAACCCCAAGACGGCGTGACACTGCCATATCCGGGATGTTGAATAGTACCTGGGGAGCTGGGGGGGTGCCGTTGATGTGGAGCAAGACGCAGCAGCAGAAGAGGACTCAGCCGAGGAAGAGGTTATGGAAGAGGATGGAGTAGGAGGAGTAGAGGAGGTAGCAGCAGGCCTGCCTGCAAGTTGTGGCGGTGTCACCAACTCCTCTGCAGAGCCACCCATTCCATGCTTGTCAGTCTTCAGCAGGTTTACCCAATGCACAGTGTAGGTGATATACCTGCCCTGACCATGCTTTGCAGACCAGCTATCAGTGGTCAGATGGACCCTTGCCCCAACGCTGTGTGCCAGACATGCCATTACTTCCTTTTGCACAATCGAGTACAGGTTGGGGATTGCCTTTTGTGAAAAGAAATTTCGGCCGGGTACCTTCCACTGCGGTGTCCCAATAGATACAATTTTTTTGAAAGCCTCAGACTCCACCAGCTTGTATGGTAAAAGCTGGCGGGCTAAGAGTTCAGACAAGCCAGCTGTCAGACGCCGGGCAAGGGGATGACTTTGGGAAATTGGCTTCTTACACTCAAACATGTCCTTGACAGACACCTGACTGTGGGCAGATGAGCAGGAACTGCTACGGAAAAAAGACGGAAGAGAGAGTGGCGGATGGTTGAGAGGGGGCAAGGAGGACAGCAGTGGTTGACATGGCTGAAGATGCTGGACCAGGAGGAGGATCGCGGCTTTGAGTTTGTGTGCTGCTTCTATTCATGTGTTCATCCCATCGGTGTTTGTGATGTGAGACCATGTGCCTTCGCAAAGCAGTTGTACCTAGGTGGGTGTTGGACTTCCCACGACTCAGTTTCTTTTGGCACAGGTTGTAAATGGCATCGCTGTTGTCAGAGGCAGACACACACAAAAAATGCCACACTGCTGAGCTCTGTGATGACGGCATTCTGGTGGTGGCAACAGCATGCGTTGATTGGCGTGCTGTCTGGCTGACCCCGGGTGCCGATGCATGCTGTCTGACTGTGCCACTAGCTCCTTGCGACGACCTCCCCCTGCTTCCAACTCATCTCCTCCTCCTCCTCTCTGTCTCCCCATCTGAACTTTCCCCCTCTTCTTCTTTTCTAGCGGGCACCCACGTGACATCCACGGACACATCATCATCAACCGCTTCACTTGTATCTGACACATCAACAAAGGAAGCAGCAGCGGGTACAACATCATCATCCTCATCACACCGTACGTCCATGTCTGTAATGCTGCCTGACTGAGACATATCACTGTTATCTACATCTTCTGTCAATGATGGTTGCGCATCACTCATTTCTTCCAACTGATGTGTCAATAACTCCTCAACAGATCAATTGAAGCGGCTGTGGTGCTAGTGTTGGTGGTGGAAACAGGCGGGCAAGTGGCACTGGTCACTTCAGAGGTGCCCGAAAGCACAGCTGGAGGTGGATGGTGCGTCAAGGTTAGGACTAGGAGCGGAAGCTGTAGAAGATTGGGTGTCCTGTGTTAGCCATTCAACTAGGTCCTCCTCAGAACTTTTCGCGTCCCTGGCACCTGGCCTCTGAACACTGTGCATAGTTGTAGGGTCTAAGGGAATCACAGCACCATGACCACGACGGCACCTGCGGGGTGGCCTGCCTCTGCCTGTCATTTTTTTTAAAATGTACACTTACAATACTATTAAACAAATTATGAGTGGTGGCACTGGGCAAGTGGGCACAGTATACGCTGTGAGCCTGACACAAAAAATCAGACTGATGTTTCAAAGTCAAAAAAGTTTATTTTGTAAATATTAAAAGTACTGTTACAACAAATATGAGTGGTGCCACAAACTTGGCAAGTGGGCCTGGCACACACGCTGGCAGGCAGGCAACTTCAATTAGATTACTATAGTAGACTGATGTTTCACAGTCAAAAAAGTTTTTTTATTAAATATTTACAATACTGTTATAACAAATATGAGTGGTGGCACTAGTTGGCAAGTGGGCCTGGCACACACGCTGGCAGGCAGGCAACTGCAATTCAATTGCACTAGCACACTGATGATTCACAGTCAAAAAAGTGTTTTTTTTTAAATATTTACACTACAGTTATAACAAATATGATTGGTGGCACTAGTTGGCAAGTGGGCCTGGCACACATGCTGGCAGGCAGGCAACTTCAATTAGATTACATTAGCAGACTGATGTTTCACAGTCAAAAAAGTTTTTATTTTAAATATTTACAGTACTGTTATAACAAATATGATTGGTGGCACTAGTTGGCAAGTGCGCCTGGCACACATGCTGGCAGGCAGGCAACTGCAATTCAATTGCACTAGCAGACTGATGATTCACAGTCAAAAAAAGTTTTTATTTTAAATATTTACAATACTAATATAATAAATATGATTGGTGGCACTAGTTGGCAAGTGGGCCTGGCACACACGCTGGCAGGCAGGCAACTGCAATTCAATTGCACTAGCAGACTGATGATTCACAGTCAAAAAAGTTTTTATTTTAAATATTTACAATACTATTATAACAAATATGATTGGTGGCACTAGTTGGCAAGCGGGCCTGGCACACACGCTGGGAGGAAGGCAACTGCAATTAGATTACACTAGCTGACTGATGTTTCACAGTCAAAAAAGTTTTTTTTAAATATTTACACTACTGTTATAACAAATATAATTGGTGGCACTAGTTGGCAAGTGGGCCTGGCACACACGCTGGGAGGCAGGCAACTTCAATTAGATTACACTAACAGACTGATGTTTCACAGTCAAAAAAGTTTTTTTCTTAAATATTTACAATAATGTTATAACAAATATGATTGGTGGCACTAGTTGGCAAGTGGGTCTGGCACACACGCTGGCAGGCAGGCAACTGCAATTCAATTGCACTAGCAGACTGATGATTCACAGTCAAAAAAGTTTTTATTTTAAATATTTACAATACTATTATAACAAATATGATTGGTGGCACTAGTTGGCAAGTGGGCCTGGCACACACGCTGGGAGGAAGGCAACTGCAATTAGATTACACTAGCTGACTGATGTTTCACAGTCAAAAAAGTTTTTTTTTAAATATTTACACTACTGTTATAACAAATATAATTGGTGGCACTAGTTGGCAAGTGGGCCTGGCACACACGCTGGGAGGCAGGCAACTTCAATTAGATTACACTAACAGACTGATGTTTCACAGTCAAAAAAGTTTTTTTCTTAAATATTTACAATAATGTTATAACAAATATGATTGGTGGCACTAGTTGGCAAGTGGGCCTGGCACACACGCTGGCAGGCAGGCAACTGCAATTCAATTGCACTAGCAGACTGATGATTCACAGTCAAAAAAGTTTTTTTTTTAAATATTTACAATACTATTATAACAAATATGATTGGTGGCACTAGTTGGCAAGCGGGCCTGGCACACACGCTGGGAGGAAGGCAACTGCAATTAGATTACACTAGCTGACTGATGTTTCACAGTCAAAAAAGTTTTTTTTTAAATATTTACACTACTGTTATAACAAATATAATTGGTGGCACTAGTTGGCAAGTGGGCCTGGCACACACGCTGGGAGGCAGGCAACTTCAATTAGATTACACTAACAGACTGATGTTTCACAGTCAAAAAAGTTTTTTTCTTAAATATTTACAATAATGTTATAACAAATATGATTGGTGGCACTAGTTGGCAAGTGGGCCTGGCACACACGCTGGCAGGCAGGCAACTGCAATTCAATTGCACTAGCAGACTGATGATCCACAGTCAAAAAAGTTTTTTTTTAAATATTTACACTACTGTTATAACAAATATGATTGGTGGCACTAGTTGGCAAGTGGGCCTGGCACACACGCTGGCAGGCAGGCAACTTCAATTAGATTACACTAGCAGACTGATGTTTCACAGTCAAAAAAGGTTTTATTTTAAATATTTACAATACTGTTATAACAAATATGATTGGTGGCACTAGTTGGCAAGTGGGCCTGGCACACACGCTGGCAGGCAGGCAACTGCAATTCAATTGCACTAGCAGACTGATGATTCACAGTCAAAAAAGTTTTTATTTTAAATATTTTCAAAACTGTTATAACAAATATGATTGGTGGCAATAGTTGGCAAGTGGGCCTGGCACACACGCTGGCAGACAGGCAACTTCAATTAGATTACACTAGCAGACTGATGTTTCACAGTCAAAAAATATTTTTTTTTAAATATTTACACTACTGTTATAACAAATATCATTGGTGGCACTAGTTGGCAAGTGGGCCTGGCACACACGCTGGGAGGAAGGCAACTGCAATTAGATTACACTAGCTGACTGATGTTTCACAGTCAAAAAAGTTTTTATTTTAAATATTTACAATACTGTTATAACAAATATGATTGGTGGCACTAGTTGGCAAGTGGGCCTGGCACACACACTGGCAGGCAGGCGACTGCAATTCAATTGCACTAGCAGACTGATGATTCACAGTCAAAAAAGTTTTTATTTTAAATATTTACAATACTGTTATAACAAATATGATTGGTGGCACTAGTTGGCTAGTGGGCCTGGCACACACGCTGGCAGACAGGCAACTGCAATTAAATAACACTAGCAGACTGATGTAAAAGTTTTTTTTTTAAAAGTTACACTAATGTTACAACAGATAGGAGTGGTGGCACTGAGGATAGAAGTAGGCACAGTATGTGCTGGCAGCCTGACACACAGGCTGGCACTAGTGGCAGGCTGGCCTGGCAACTAAAATTAAATAACACTAGAAGACTGATGTAAAAGGTTTTTTTTTTACAAAATTTAAACTAATGTTACACCAGATAGGAGTGGTGGCACAGAGGATGGAAGTAGGCACAGTATATGCTGGCAGCCTGACACACAGGCTGGCACTAGTGGCAGCCAGGCTGGCCTGGCAACTAAAATTAAATAACACTAGAAGAGGACTGATGTAAAAGTTTTTTTTTAAAAAAATTTACACTAATGTTACACCAGATATAAGTGGTGGAAAACAGAGCTATCAATCACAGTATATGATGTGGGCTTGACACACAGGCCTGATAGAAAATGAAATTAGATTACACTAGCAAAATGATGTAAAAGTTTTTTTTTTTAAATTTACACTAATGTTAAGCAGATATCAGTGGTGGCACAGAGCAATTAACCACAGTATATGCCATGAGCCTGACACACAGGCCTGATAGAAAATGAAATTAGATTACACTAGCAAAATGATGTAAAAGTTTTTTTTTTTTAATTTTACACTAATGTTACACCAGATATCAGTGGTGGCAGAGAGCAATTAATCACAGTATATGATGTGGGCCTGACACACAAGCCTGATAGAAAATGAAATTAGATTACACTAGAAAAATGATGTAAAAGTTTTTTTTTTAAATTTACAATAATGTTAAGCAGATATCAGTGGTGGCACAGAGCAATTAACCACAGTATATGCTGTGAGCCTGACACACAGGCCTGATAGAAAATGAAATTAGATTACACTAGCAAAATTATGTAAAAGTTTTATTTTTTTATTTTACACTAATGTTACACCAGATATCTGTGGTACTGGTGGCACAGAGCAATTTATCACAGTATATGATGTGGGCCTGGCACACAGGCCTGATAGAAAATGAAATTAGATTACACTAGCAAAATGATGTAAAAGTTTTTTTATTTTATTTTACACTAATGTTACACCAGATATCTGTGGTACTGGTGGCACAGAGCAATTTATCACAGTATATGATGTGGGCCTAACACACAGGCCTGATAGAAAATGACATTAGATTACACTAGCAAAATGATTTAAAAGTTTTTTTTTGTTTTTTTTTAATTTACACTAATGTTAAGCAGATATCAGTGGTGGCAATAATCACAGTATATGCTGTGAGCCTCACACACAGGCTGACAGCCAGGCAAATGCAAATAAAATTACAAATTTTACAACTGAAGTTCTAGCCCTAAAAAGGGCTTTTTGGGCTGAAGTTCTAGCCCTAAAAAGGGCTTTTTGGGGTGCTGTCCTTACAGCAGAGATTATATGAGTCCTTCAGGACTGTAGTGGACACTAAATACACTAGCCTAGCTATCTATTTCCCTATAAAATCATGAGCAGCAGCACTAACCCTCCTCTCACTAAGAAACAGGATCGTAATGAATCTAAAATGGCTGCTGCCCAGGAGCTGGGAGGGTCTGGGAGGGAGTGTCTGCTGCTGATTGGCTCAAATGTGTCTGCAGGCTGTGAGATACAGGGTCAAAGTTTCTTCAATGATAACGAATAGGGGGCGGATCGAACATCGCATATGTTCGCCCACCACGGCGAATGTGAACAAGCTATGTTCGCCGGGAACTGTTCTCCGGCGAACTGTTCGCGACATCACTAATGCCCAATAGAGACAGCACCCTTACCTGCAGTAAAGCTTAGCTCAGCTACTAAATTATTGGAGCACTGTAACTGTCTCTGTCACAGCACACAGCTTAGACGCTAGAGCGGGAGGTGAGGGGAGAGCAAAACAGAAGAGATTTCTGGCAGGAATGTGAGAACGGGAGACTGTGCAGCTGGAAGTGGCATGCTTTGATCATTCTTGATTATGCTTTACAAGAGCAGTAAACACACACTCCAATAACTCCACCCCCCAGCAAATGTTCCACAAGACCACAATGAATGGTAAAGGGTCAGATACCATCCTGCCCCCATGACTAACTTCATGCTTACATTCTGTACCTCTGCTCTGTGCATTGCCTGCAGTGTGCTTCATATTTTCCGCATCAGCCATACCTACTGTAGTTCTAGATAAGTCACCTTTTTAATTTTTCTTGTGTGTTTTACAAGCAGCCTGCTGCTGCATTGCTTGATTGGCCCTCCCCAGCACTGGGGCTCTGGTGCCACTGCACCTCTTGCACACCCCCAGTAGTTCCTCCTCCCCTTAAGCCATATACTCCTACTCCCACATGAGTGCACACTGGTATATTGCACAGCCACACTGGCACTGCACTGCATTGCTGTATGCTTCAGCTTGACCCACACATGATGTGTGGGTCAAGCTGAAGCACACAGCAGTGTAGTGCCAGTGCAGCTGTGCAATACTATGTTAACTTACTGACCTGTTTCACATCACAGAGCTACTAGCCTTGCAGTTATGGTAGGTGGGGGTGGGGCTAAGGAAAAATGCAGCCCAACAGCCGCACCAATCAGGTCAAAGCAAATAAAGAGCCAGCCACAGTGAAGCATTCTGTTTGTGTGATAATGGTGGGCGGGGCAAAGGGAACTGGCAGCCCACTGGGCATCTGCCTGGTATGCCCTATGGTCAGTCTGAGCCTGTATTGCTCCACTAGTAATCTGGCCCTTAGAGTTGCAATACACAACTAACTGCAATACACAACTATTTTTAACTTTTAGATACACATCCACATCCACATATGTATATTATATTATATTTATTTACTTAATCTACTGTGGGTGGAACTAGTCCATTCAATAAGATGTCATAAGGTCTTTATTACTATATAAGTAGAATGGCCCAACAAAAAGAGATTCACACCAGCCATCGGGCACTACTTTGGTATTTTGTGTATCCCTTGTCCCATGTTATAATAAAAGTCTGATGTAATTGTTATTTGAATCTCCATGCGATTTACAAGTCATTGCAGTGTTCACCTGCTATATAAATGACCACTACAAGAAGAATCAGATACTGCAAAGAGCAAGACACTTGTCCCAGAGAGTACTTATGATGGCAACTGACAATTCTCATTTATCTGGTATGTTTGGGTAATTAAAATCTACCTAAAATAATTGTCAGGGTACCTGTGAAGTAACATTAAATAAACTACATATGTATCACACAGTTTAATATTTCATGTCAGCTAATATCTCCCCTGATATGAGTTGAGTGGACTATAGCCACAACAGACCAACCCCCCTTGTTCTGAAACACAGGTTTCAACAACAAAGGAACACGCGTCTGTAAAATCTCAGGATGTCACTTCTAAGAGGATCTTTCTTCTATGTGATAAAATTACCAGATAATGCCCCCTGGGGTGACAGAGACACAATTCTGCACTGTTTCAGATAAACTAGCAGAATCCCAGAATATTGTAAGTTAACAGATACATGTGATAATCAACATGCTGATTCTCTAGATCCTCTTTGAAATCACAATACACATCTTGCCTGGAAACAAAGAAAGATACTTGCAGACATGTGGAAATGATGTGACTTAATCTTCATATAAATTAATATTCTCCATACTCAGATTATATTAACAACATATGTGTGTATAACAGATAAAAAAGAACAGAAGCGCTAAAAAATTCTCTTGTTAATATGAGAGTAAATCAATATACTGTTAATAATACTGATAGACACAAGTAAATTGTAACAATCTTACTCAGAATTATCCTTTTAGTCCATATAGTATATTGTGTCCAATATGGGGTTAATTTATCGATGTTCCCTTCAGCGTAACACACTCAAATCCAGCAGCCTTCAATAATGCAGCTCACAGGGGGTTGGCTGTTTATTGCACAGCCGGCAAAAGTATCCAGTGTAGCAAGATCTAGAGCACAAAGGAAAAGACCCAGGATAGTGTGAGATCCGATAACAAATTTATTAGACACGCTAAAATAGAACTACTCACAAGAGTTCCAATTAAAATGGCATAAAACAGATGATCGTGACAGCAAACTGAAAGGGGTTCCAGCGTTCCTACTGCGGCACAATCCGTGAACAAGTCGGCGTGTGACGTCACCACCAGATCGCCTCCACCACGCTATCAGGAACACACCTCCTCTTGGAACTGTCACTCAAATATATATATATTGATCTGAAAAATATAGCGTCGGCTATATTAAATAAATAAATAAATAAATATATTGGAGATTTTTAACTGGTTGGCAATCAAAAATTAGATTGTACAAAAGATTCTATTTTCTGAAAGGGACAATGCCTGTGTAGTTGGTGCTGTAAATTAACTCACCCAGTGAAACACTAAATATGAAATGTATCTCAGATTTATGTAATAAATAAAAAATTGTAATAATCCCATTTAAAGTATATAACATGTTTTGCTCTTCTATCTTCCAGACATCTGTGGAACAGATTGGGCTCCAGATGGGGCTAATAAATGATGTTACAGGGAGTGACTGTATAGTGTGTGTGCCCTGAGTCACATCATATAGTTATACACAAAATATTAAAATAATAACTGTAAAAGATGACAATTGTAAACTGAGAAAATAGTTAGATCCATGCTGAAAGTATTGTTATCCTTTTAAGTCCTTTCATAAAGATGTAGTTTTAAATACATTTTTTTTATAATAATTTCTATCAAAATATGACTCATGTTTTGCATGAAAATATTCAGATTAAATAGTATTAAATGGTCCTATACATATTGGACATATTTATTTACTGATGCTGGAAATTATAAGTGTATTTTAATGAACACTTTAAAATATATATATATATTAAACTGTTAGCAGTATTTGATAATGAAACTGTTTTTCTATGTCTGCTGCCCCCCGATGGAATAAAACTGGTATTGCAATCAAAAGGTATTTGGCTGTTCAGAGAGGCGTTTCTAAATAACCAATTAGAGACATGCTTCGGTTGAGGGCGTTAACAAAATTTCATAAATGATTAGAAAAAGAGGTGGGTTTTAGTCACATGATAAAAGTCTCATGCAGATGAGTAAAAGGGGTTCATGCTGCTAAATTTGGAGTCACTGACTTAACCTGCTGCCTTGGATTACAGAAAGCAAAATTGAGCCTAACATTTTATTTCCAGAATTGCACATTCTCTTTATATGACGGTGAAAATAATTTATATTGGAAAAGCTGAAATTATCAAATTGGTTATGTGGTAATTTATGAAGATGTATATATATTTTAATAGATTTTAACAAAGGTAATTTATTCTTATATTTAATATTATTTAGACCAAGAGGACCATTTATCAAGCTCCGAACGGAGCTTGAGGGCCTGTGTTTCTGGCGAGTCTTCAGACTCACCAGAAACAGCAGTTATGAAGCAGCGGTCTAAAGACCGCTGCTCCATAACCCTGTCTGCCTGCTCTGAGGAGGTGGATAGGAATAGCCACAATTCAACCCAATCGAGTACGATTGGGTTGATTGACACCCCATGCTGGTGGCCCATTGGCTGCGAGTCTGCAGGGGGCGGCGTTGCACCAGCAGCTCTTTTGAGGTGCTGGTGCAATGCTGAATGCGGAGAGCGTATTGCTCTCCACATTCAGCGATGTCTGTCGGACCTGATCCCCACTGTCGGATCAGATCCGACAGACATTTGATAATTCGGCCTCCAAGGGTAGTAAGTATACTGGTGTTAAATATTAATATTTAGAAATAATTTTTGTATTTTAATGTCATAAGTTAATAACAACTATTGTGATATATTTTTAGAATTTGTCTTATTGTGACTAAATAAGAGGTTGTTTCAGGCCAGATTAATTAGCATATAAATAGGCTGTTGCATTATCAATATACCATTTCTGGTGGTTTACTTGAAGTTATATAGAACCATTTGTGGGCTAAATAGTTCAATTATACTTTGCTGAAACTTATCCTAGATTTATTGAGATTTAGTAAGATTTGTGTGAAGTATCTTGTTATATTGTTAACTAAGCACTGTTAAGTTAGCAGTCCATATTTTGGTATTGGAGTAAATATTGCTGTATAATTATAGACTGTTCTGGTATTCTCATTTGTGATATTTTAAAGAAACGATTCATTGTGAGTAAGGTTAATTTTTAGAGATATATTTTATGGTCCGTTTTGTATAGAAAATTGTCACAGAATAAGTGTGTATAATTGATTCATAATCTAGTTTTTACATAAATATAATTCAATGTGTCTATAAATATAACTGATCAGAACAAAGGATTAAATATAAATTTGTAATAATAATATTGTTGTCAAATTTATAGGTATCTCAGTAGTGATATTTTGGAGTACACTACAGAGATTTAATATCTTACTGAAGTGCATGGACAGAGTTCTGCTCTATTAATTGTAGATATTGCTGACAATAGTTTTATACTGCTATTAATGATTATTATTCATAATTACAATACGTAACATAATTATAATTATTTGTTTGCAAACACTGATCCCATAGGGCTACAGACACTTGAAAAGTAGATTGGAAATTGACTGAATTCAATATGATCCATTAATGTTTACGTTAAGACTCTTCTGCTGTCCCTTTAATGTAAAGAAATTAATGTTTGTATATTTCATGGTTTGCAGTGGTACAAGCATCTCCAGGGACGTCTTTAACTTAGAGCAAAATATGTCGTCCCATGACACTCTGGAGGACATAGAGTGAAGCACCCCAGTTTCACCAGGAGCACCGAGTACATAAATCTACCACATCTTTTTTTAGTGTTTACAACTTCAGCCCTGAAGGCATCCCAACAGCCCAGATTTTCATGATATCTGATATACAGCACTAGTGAAATAAACAGTTGATCAGTAACCATGGTTACTAACCTGCTGTCACCAATCACATGATTATTCCACCTGTGCTTTAGTCAAGATATCATAAATATCTGTCCTGTGTGGCTTGAGGATTGGAGCTGAAAACACTTCCTTTTTACAAACTAATATAATTTATTTGTTAGTTAAACAGCATTGATAAAGCAATGTATAGCATTTCAGCTGATTATAATGGGCCTTATTTCTATTATAAGTATGCACTTATTTATAATATTTATTTGGCTTTCACAGAGGTTGGAAGGGCGAAGCTTGGAACAATGGAAAAATACCTCCTGAGTCAGAGTAAGTTTAACATTTGCTTGACATTTATGCTAAAATTCCAATCTCTTGCAATGGTAAATAAAGGGACACTCAAGTCAAAATTAAACTTATTATTCAGATAGAGAAGCCATTTTAAACAACTTTCCAATTTACTGCCATTAATAAAATGTCTTTTTATATTCATACTTCTTGAGTCCCCAGCTCCTACTGAGCATGGGCAAGAATTCACAGAATATACATATATGCATTTGTGATTGGCTGATGGCTGTCACATGATGCAATGGGAATGGAAATAGACAAAATAGATTAAGTGCTATTGTATTATTTTGTTATCGTGCATTTGCTGGTTATGCAGATCTACTGTATTTACTGGTCCAAAAAGACTGCTTAATATTATTACATACATTTCACTAGCAAAATGGGAAACTGCATTTTTGACATTTGTTACACCTGGTACCGGCTTTTAAAACATATCTTTTTATCACCTAAGATACAATGATAACTCTTGACCTGATGCCTATTGAAGCAGATGTTGCATTGAATAGAGGGCATGATCTCAGTGGGCAGGGATAACAAGATGGGATTGGGAGACATAGCAAGCTGTACTGAAAGCGCAAGCAGCAGTACGGTTTTAAACGCTAAGTCACAGGGACCAAGAAATGCATCAGTCAATAACATAAGGGATGCAATACATAGATGTGTTGCAAAGAAATTGAGAAAGAAAAACAAAATGCTTATTGAATATCACAGGTTGTCAAATTTTTAGAGACAGACCAATGCAACAATGCGACCAAGGATGTAATTGGAAGAGGAAGTGTTGCTGTAGTGTAAAAAGGTGTAGATAAGACAGCGATGACAGCACTCCCTGAACTGCAAATTTAAATGGACAGTCTATTCAAATTAAACTTTCATGATGGCTTAAACTGATTTCCAAACTGTTGGAAACGGCCTCTTAATGTGTGTCATATAGATAACATTATACTCACTCCTGTGGAGTTATTTAGGTGTCCGCACTGATTGGTTAAAATGCATATCTGTCAAAAGAACTGAGCTAAGTGGGCAGTCTGCAGAGGTTTAGATATAAGGTAATCACAGAGGTAATAAGTGTATTAATATCACAGTGTTGGGTGTGCAAAACTGGGGAATGGGTAATAAAAGGATTATATATCTTTTTAAATAATAAACATTTTCACGTAGACTGTCCCTTTAAGAATTTTAAACAAACGTTCCTTGTGCTTACTGTCTTTTTGAGTTTTCTACTTGATTATGTTGTAAAGCAAATAAAATATGTTTGTACTTGAAATTTTGCAGGTTATATTTATTTTCTTATGTATGTGTAAATAACTTGTTTTTTGTAAAGAAATTTGGCAGCAAATACAGTATATAAAACAATATAATTATTATTATATTATACTATTATTATTATTATAGTTAAAAAGAGAGATGCAATATTTTTCTTTATGAAAATTCTTTTAAAATAATTTTAAACTTATGAAAAACATAAATACCCCGCCCCACCAGAAATAAAAATAAAGGGACAGTCAAGTCCCAAAAAACTGTAATTGTTTTAAATACGGCATGTAATTTTAAACAACTTTCCAATTTACTTTTATCACCAATTTTGCTTTGTTCTCTTGGTATTCTTAGTCGAAAGCTAAACGTAGGAGGTTCATGTGCTAATTTCTTAGACCTTGAAGGCCGCCTCTAATCTAAATGCATTTTGATAGTTTTTCACCCCTAGAGGGCATTAGTTCACGTGTTTCATATAGATAACATTGAGCTCATGCACAGGAATTTACCATGGAGACAGCTCTGATTGGCTAAAATGCAAGTCTGTCAAAAGAACTGAAATAAGGGGGCAGTCTGCTGAGGCTTAGATACAAGGTAATTACAGAGGTAAAACGTGTATTATTATAACTGTGTTGGTTATGCAAAACTGGGGAATTGGTAATTAAGGAATTATCTATCTTTTAAAACAACAAAAATTAACTTAATTAATGATGATTCATACCTGCATGAAAAATTTCATGCAGAATCAAAATGATAAAAGAATCCATACAAAAATGCATTGAGGTAACACTTTTCCCCACTGTCTGCGTACATTTTTTGGTGCAGGAAGGCAATTCCAAGAAAAATTGTGTCTATACACTGTAATTATATGCTGCATATTTTTATTTGCATTTCTCTTTGAATAAACAAGAAAATACACAGCGGCTGCGAGCGTATGCACGCCAATTTGTATGAGAACCACTTCCAAATATGCAGCAAATCTTTAGAATAGAGTCCTTAAGTGTGTTACTTGAAGTATTTTGGTAAAATCACTGCAGTGTGCAGGTTTCTGTCAATTTTGGTGAGTTATTAATCACAGTTGTTTGAGACTGGTCTTTTGCCAGTAATTAATGAATCTTTTGTAAATATTTCAAACAGTAAGGACTTGTTTCCATTAAGCCGCAATTGGGCATAACCAAAATACTAGTGTCGGAAGCCATTACGCTTATCGACAGTTTCCAATGGCTCATTTTCCTTTATTATCAGCAGCTGGAGTCCGGGTGCTGAAAAGAAATTGCATATCCTGTAGAAAATAACAGAAGCCGAAAAGCGCAAAATTACACCCGGTTTGCATTGAACACGCAAACAGTTAAAACACTGTCGGAAAGCTGTCGATAATGTCTCAAACATTATGGCATACTGAAGTAGTTGTGAAAGAGGAAAAATAAGCTTATTGAGGCTTAGTTCCCATTGATAGAAGTTTACAAACAATGCAAGTGTTTCACTTTATAAATGTATTGTCATATGTAATATTTATTGCTGGCCCAGGTATAGGACTAGTTGGAGTTATGTTCCTATTTATATATTATTATGTTTTTACATATACAAATATTATCAAACACATACCTCTATAATTCAAACTAGGCCTATGCCTAGGGCAGCAATACATATTACATATATCAATAAATTTAAAATTTGAAAAAAAAGATTTTTTCTTTAAAAAAAAAAATTTCATATGCTTTTTTTATGTATCTTTTGTGACCTACATAACTTCAGTGTCTTTCTTTCTAGAGGCAATCACACTGCACAAAATATTTCAATGGGCCCCTGGTACTAAAATGGAGCAGTAAACTACTTTTAGCTGTTGGCAACTTAAAGGGACCCATAACACTTGTCTGCTAAAACTTCTTAAAACTAACCTCTGAGCAGAAAAACCCGTAGAAAGTATGGATGTCTATGTGATTTGTTCAGCTTACCCCAACCTGTTTAAATAAAGTAATTTAAATTACAATGTTGTTCCAGTGCTTGATGCTGCTATGTGTGCAGCCATATTGTAATGCATGTTACACACAGCGGTCACATGATGTGACGTGCACGGCATATTCTGTTATGTATGCTTAGAGGCACATCTGCATTCTGCACTGTGCAGATTCAGAAGCACTCTCTTACCGTGACTACAAAGCGTGCCCTGCAGTGTCTGATGAGGATGTTGTTCCCTGTCAAAAGTTTTATTGTGCAAAACAAATCACACTTTTTAAAGTTCCTAAACAAATCTTAAAATATAATAATTTATGTGGTTAGTTTACACAATCATAAACATATTATATATAATCTTCCTCTCCCCGGAGCTTACTATTTACAATTATACCCGTGTCTGGGACCATGCATTCATACACGCTCAGTAACTTTAAAAACTGTGCACTCATTTTTTTTTTCAATTTATTCCACAATGCTAATTCATATTTTCCATCTGTATAATTTTTGTATTTCAGTATATTTTTAGTATCCATTTGTATATTTAGTGTCCATTTTATTCAAGCCAAGCCCCAGTCCGTGATCAATGTGTTGCACTTACTGCTCCCTGATCGCTCTCAGAGTCTCTTGTTCTTCTGTTGATCTCTGCATGCTACGGGGGAAGGGGCACTGATATCACAGCTGAAGTGTGAATTGCTGTGCGGGGCAGATCTAAGCCCGTGCACAGCTGTTTGTTTTAGAACGGCTCTACCTCTGCTTTATTATACTTGTGACAGCTGAAAATAAATCACTGCAGTGGCAGCAAGAAGCTCTGAACCTTGTAAAATCAGACATGGAGTACGGCTGCAATTACACAAATACTAGAATTTGGTCCCCCCCTTGGATATTGACCAATATAACATTTGCAATACAAAGTAATTTAAAACGCTTCATTTAAAAAAAAAATTTTTGCATTCAGGGAGCAATTAAAAATTGCATGGACGCAGCATCAACATACAAAATACATAGTAAGTTAAAGTTGCACATGTAAAGTAAATATTTATTTTGTTTATGTAAAATGCTTTATTTATTTTTTAATTCCACATTGCTTTTTGCAATGCTAATTATGGTACAGAATACAATATGGTGATAACTGATGCATTTCCACAGAGTAACAACTTTCTCATCAGACGCTGCAGCACAATCACATGCTCTGCAATACAGAGAGCCAGTGCTGCAGATGTGTTTCTTCTAAGTAAACATACATAACAGAATAATATGCAGTGCACATCACATGACTGCTGTGTGTAACGTAAGGAACAAAATGGCGGCACACATAGCAGCATCAATTGCTGGATCAACATTGTAATTCAAATCACTCTACGTGAACTGTGTGCAGTAAGCTGAACAACCAGCATAGACATCTGTGCTTAGTTGTTTTTTATTATTTAGTAGAAGTTAGTTTTAAGGAACTTTAGCAGGTGTTATGGTTCCCTTTAAGTAGCTTACAGCTCCATTTTTAACGACTCAATGGAAACTAGCCCTAAGTTGGGTAAAGGCATCTAATTGGCTATATGTCTAACCAATCAGAGTTTAATTAAAAAATATAAAAAAGAAAACAAACTAGGCCAGACCCAAACATACTGTGAGGAGCAGGACAGGAAGTCCCTTTTTTTCTTAGATATCATACCTTTTGCTCCCATTTCGCTATTGCATCATTTTTGTTTTTGTTTACCTTGCACTTTTTTTCCCGCCATATTTACTCCATTTAACAAATTTTTGTGTTGCTTTATGATTTCTCACCAAATTTAATGTAACTTTTTATCGGTACACTTTAGTTTATTTAGGCCAATGTTATGTTTTGTGCAATGCCCATGTTTTTAGCATGGAGTTCCTGCTGGTGGGTGTGATTTGTCTTATGATCCTGCCATTGTTATTGATCTAAAGCATTTGGTTCAGATTGTGTTACTGGACTCTCTGCTGGATTCTGACTTTAAAAATGGCCCTGACCTCAAGGGTATAACCTAAATTGTGTTACTGGACTTTGCAGATTCTGACTTTGTTATCATTCCTAACCTTAAGAGTATGATCTGACTTGTTATGGGACACACTTCTGGATATCTTCCAGTTCTGGCAATTCCAAATATTCACTGTTGATGTGAGCTCAGTTACTAGTCTTAAGATAATTTTACTATTTCCAATTACATATTACTTCTTGCTCTCTTATCTTAGCTCTGTGGGTTCAACTTCCGGACTAATATCGAACTAGGCCATATTTTTTTTCCAATACCAGTCCCTTTTTGCAACTGATTGAAGAGCTAACCCTTAGGGGCCGATTTATCAACTGTAGTGCGGACATATGCTGTTGGCATTTATCATTGCACAAGCATTTTGTGTGAAATGCTTGTGCATTACCGCCTCCTGCACATTTGCGGCAAATTGGCCGCTAGCAGGGGGTGTCAATCATCCCGATCGTATCCGATCGTGATGATTGCTGTCCGCCGCCTCAGAAGTGGCAGACGAGTTAAGTAGCAGCAGTCTTACTCCTGATTCCGGCGACTCTGAAGGCTCGCGCGGAATAAGCATCTTGACTACTTCATAAATCGGTCCCTTAGTATTATCAATAAAGAACAAGTAAACTGCCTGGGCAAAACTTCATCAAATGTTTAATCTTCTTCCTTGCAAAGATCCTGTGAAAAAAGAATATTCCAATTTAGGATATTCCCTTACAAATAATGGTGGAGATATTTTGTGTAGACTGAACAGAGGAAAGAGCAGCCAAAGGGGCCTATTTATTAAAGGTCTTGCAGACCTGATCAGACAGGGCGGATCAGGTCCGCAAGACCTCGCTGAATGCGGAAAGCAATACGCTCTCCGCATTTAACATTGCACCAGCAGCTCACAAGAGCTGCTGGTGCAACGCCGCCCCCTGCTGACTCGCGGCCAATCGGCCGCCAGCAGGGAGGTGTCAATCAACCCAATCGTACTCGATCTGGTTGATTTCCGGCAATTCCAGTCCACCTGATCAGAGCAGGGGAACAGGGTTATGGAGCAGCGGTCTTTAGACCGCTGCTTCATAACTGGTGTTTCTGGCGAGTCTGAATATTTGCCAGAAACACGGGCCCACAAGCTCCGTTTGGAGCTTGATAAATGGGCCCCAAAGTCTAGATATTTATTGTAAGAAAGTGAGTGAAATATTTGTGAAAGTTCAGTTTTAATTTTATTTTAAAATGGAAGTTTTTTCCCAAAGCAATATCAGGCTTGGTATAATTAGTATAATTAGTATTCCAATCACTAAGTTTTCTTGTACAGTAAAGCAGTTATTTTAAATTGAAAGTGTTATATATAATATAATATCTATCTATCTATATATATATTCTACATTGTATTTTTGAACTAAGTAAATTAATTCACTGGATCATTCACAAAATGTGGTAATTTATTATTATTGTTATTATTTTTACACTAATACAGATATAGCTTCTAAATATATTTTCCTACTTAAGGAGAAGGGAAAAATATTGAGGAAGGGATATTTTCTCTTTAATTATTTACGTTTTCATTGACATAAAAGATACACATGTAAAGTTAATAGTCTGTTAATTCCATGAACTCTAGCTGATATTGTGATCAGATGCATTTCTACTACCCAATCCTCAAGCTTAACAGCAGCCACAAATAAGCAGGTTATGTAATCAGTTGGTTTAGTTCTTTGTCATGGAGCAGCCACACCCGATGACTCAAATGCTCCATCAGGGCTTTGACTTGGGGAATGTGTGTGGGGCTGTACAGGGAGTGGGTGTCTTTGTTGGCTCAGTGCATAGAGGACAAGTTCTCATTTAGCATACAGAGGGGAATCTGAAGGGTGTGAGGTTCACACACCTTGACCCACTCCCCTGCTATTTACCTAAGCAAACTGAGATTTTCTTTGCTTTTTAAGCTGATGATGTACAAGTGACTGGTGTTTCAGTGCTGTATCATGTCACATGAAAGTGATTTCAATATTCCCAGTACATTATAAATATGTTATTTCTAGTTAATGTTGAACACACAAGTTATGGAGTTCAGCTGTTGATAAGAAGGAATTCTATACATGGAAAGAGCACCAAGGGAAAGTATCAGAATGCAGGTGCAGAATCTGGTCTGATCTAAAGAACCTTGACTTAAATCCATCACATTGTAATGACACATATGAATTGCAACACTGTTTTGCTGTTAATATGTTTTACTTTGTAATCCTAATTACACAATTGTAATTTCATTGTTCCTTTTAAGATAAGCCATATGATTTATCAAACTTTTAAAAATAGCAACTTCTAATAGAAAAATAAATGAAATGATATTGTTTCAAATTCTGGTGAGGAACCTGAATGGGACAAAGGAGCAATAAGTGCTATAATATAAGCCAGACACTTTCCTTATTGTACTTTTGCTTTCTGACTATGGGCTAGATTATGAGTGGATCGGGTTTTCGCGATCGTTTGCGCGCAGGTTAAATTGCGCTCATATTACAAGTTGAAAGTAAATGCAATCACTTTAGCGCAATAAAAGTTAACGCTTGTTGGGTTAGCACGTACTCAGAGCTGTGGTTAACTGTTTCACAAAACAAAAAAGTCTCACAAAACACATAAACACAAAAATACTTTACAAAGTACATTTACACTTATAATAACACCATCTAATAAACAAAAATTAAAAATATATTGCACACAAAAGTTATAAGTGCTCAAAGATATGAGGTCTCAGGTGTTAGAAAAAAAAAAAAGCAGGCAAATGGCTTTAGCACAGAGATCTCTTCATATCGGTTAGCACCCTTGAGAACATGAGTACGGATTAGCAGTAGGGTGTTAGGATTTTTTCCACTTTTTTCCTCCACTTACTTATATGGGAATAGGTCATAGTGCGCACAATATTCTAATTGCACTAGAAGAAAGCTGTTTGTGTGCGTCAGGTTAGAGCGAGTGCAATAACTTTTTACTTTCAACTTGTAATTTGAGCACAACCCAACGCGTGCAAAAAAATTAATTCTAGCGCAATTAGCACTCTAGTGCTCCACTTTGTAATCTGGCCCTTTATGTTTCCCCACCTCATGATGATTTGAATAATGTAGGGATCTGCAATTAATCACAAGATCAGTACTAGTTTTTTGAGCAGTAGAATAATGATAAATTACGTCTATGACCATGATTGTAAACCTATGCACCACCAATAGTGGATGGAAGTTTGCCCTCTTAAAGGGACATGAAACCCAAAAAAATTATTTCATGATTTAGAGAGAACATACAATTTTAAGCAACGTTCCAATTTACTTCTATTATTTAATTTGTGTCCTTCTCTTATTATCCTTTGCTGAAAGGTTTATCTAGGTAAGCTCAGGAGCAGCAAATAACCTAGGTTCTAGCTGCTGATTGGTGGCTGCATATATATTCCGATTGTCATTGGCTCACCCATGTGTTCAGTTAGAAACCAGCAGTTCATTGATGATCCTTCAACAAATAATACCAACAGAATAATTTGATAGCAGAAGTAAACTGGAAAGTTGTTTAAAATTGTATGTTTTACCTAAATCATGAAAGAAAATGTTGGGTTTCATGTCCCTTTAATGGCTGAATTCACCTATTTCTTTATGATTACCTTCTGAAGGTGTGTGCTTTATTGATCCATGCTAATATACATAAATCCTCAGATATTTCTAAGGTGGCATATTTTGCATTTATTCTCGCATTGCCTCCCTGTACAGCAGGTGTATCAGGTCCTGTAGCTGTATTATGCATGTAACTGATCACAGCCTGAGGTATAAAATGATCTGCATTAGCAATATGTTTTAGTAATGTATAAAATACTTCTACTATATGCTGTTTTGTAAAGATTCAATTACATAAAATTGCAAAAGGAAAATGCTCTTATGTGTTATAACTTTATTATTGCACTGTTCTCATAATATTATGTGTTTAACCCCACATGGTTAACCACGTAGTTACAGTGAGCTCTAGAGCAGCAGTGCATTATTAGGCAGGCGCTGGTCTAGTGCACCTGTTGAGCAAATTACAGCAGTTAGCTTCTCGTAGTGCATTTATTCTCCTGAGCCTACCTAGGTATGTTTTATCACAAAGGACACCAAAAGAACTAAGTAAATCTGATAACAGAAGAAAACTGAAAAGTTTGTTAAAACTCCATCTTGGAAGCAAATGTAATCAGGGTATCTTTCTCTCTCTTTCTTTCTTTTTGTTAAGGCTTCCAGGGAGTTACGGTGCTTTTTTACTATGCGCAAGGGTTACTGCACCTGCCTTTGTGTTTCTCTCTCTTTCTTTCTCCATCTCTCACCCTCTATCCCACACTACTGTTTATACAGAAATTTGTTTTCTGTTTTCAACATTAATCATTGCAGGATCATTGGCAATTGCATGCAAGCAGGGACTGCCAATCACCTTGGTTTGAATAGCCCGGGTTGATGTTAATCTGCCTGCTCAAGAGCTGGTGTATAGGTTAGAACACTGCCGTCTGATTACCGCTGCTTCTTAATTATCAGCAGCAGGCTTCCTCATGCCAACCTCTACTGCAGGAGCTCCAAAGCTGTATCTACAGCTAGATAAATGGAGCCCATAATGTAAATGTAAACTGATGTATTTACAATTACTTTAAAAAAGATAGATAGATAGATAGATAGATAAATAAATAGATGATAGATAGATAGATAGATAGATAGATAGATTGATGATGATAGATAGATAGATAGTAGATAGAGAGATAGATAGATAATAGATATATGATAGATAGATAGATAGATATATGATAGATAGATAGATAGATAGATAGATAGATAGATAGATAGATAGATTGCTGATGATTGATAGATAGATAGATAGATAGATAGATAATAGATATATGATTGATAGATAGATAGATAGTAGATAGAGAGAAAGATAGATAGATAGATATGATTGATAGATAGATAGATAGATAGATAATAGATATATGATTGATAGATAGATAGATAGATAGATGATAGATAGTAGATAGATAGATAGATAGATAGATAGATAGATAGATAGATAGATAGTAGATAGATAGATAGATAGATAGATAGATAGTAGATAGATAGATAGATAGAGTTAAGATATATAATTGACTTTTAAATTCAGCTCCAAACATTATTAAAAAAAGAGTCAGTTGAGGTTGTAAAACAGTTTCCTATGTTAAATAAATAAGAATGAACTTACTTGATAGATAGATAGATAGATAGATAGTAGATAGAGAGAAAGATAGATAGATAGATAGATAGATAGATAGATAGATAGATAGATAGATATGATTGATAGATAGATAATAGATATATGATTGATAGATAGATAGATAGATAGATAGATGATAGATAATAGATATATGATTGATAGATAGATAGATAGATAGATAGATAGATAGATAGATAGATAGTAGATAGATAGATAGATAGATAGATAGAGTTAAGATATATAATTGACTTTTAAATTCAGCTCCAAACATTATTAAAAAAAAAGAGTCAGTTGAGGTTGTAAAACAGTTTCCTATGTTAAATAAATAAGAATGAACTTGTAAGGGAAATGTTGCACTACCACACAATAATATAGATGTAGTAAAACACCATATCCACCTACATACATTTTATGTGTATTGTTTTATGGCTTTCACATGCAGCTGAGTCACATTGTTTACCTTTGGAGTCATGTAAGCCACCATTACTGTTCTTCAATAAGACTAAATGCTTCTGAACAGTAAAACATATACTCTCTGTGATTGTTCATCTCTCATTAGTTGAGAATATATCCATTAATAAAGAGGAAAATGTTTTTTTTTATTTCTTAAAGACACATTTGAAAGTGTTTGATATGGAGCAGGTTAAGCAACTTCACCTATTTATTTTGCTGCACCATGCAACTGAAAAGGGAACTTTTGATAACTAATAAATAGTAATTAATATTAATAAAATAATTCTGTGCCCGGAGAATGCTTCTGGGTGTCAGACAAGATGGCTGACTTAGGGCTCGATCACATATTTGGCTACATGCGCAAAAGCAAGCATTGCCAAATATTTGTCTTATCAATCGATCACATATCCGGCGCAACAGACAAGTTATGCGCATATATTTTACATGTTGCGCGCATTTTTTACTCCCAGAAACTAACAGAACCGGCGTCTCCAGTTGGTATCACATGCAGCGCATGGACTTATGCACGTAGAATGGAGATATTTTACTCCATTTTCACCTTGCAACACAAAGGCAGGTGCAGTAACCCTTGCGCATAGTAAAAAAGCACCGTAACTCCCTGGAAGCCTTAACAAACACCCAACACATGGGCAATATCATCACCTAATCTGCCATCCCCCCCACATCACAATCACTAATAAAAGTTAACCCCTAAATCGCCATCCCCCCACATCACAATCACTAATAAAACTTAAACCCTAAACCATCATCCCCCCACATTGCAAATACTAATAAAATGTATTAACTCCTAAACCGCCACCCACACAATGCAAACTGCCTAATTAACCTATTAACCCCTAAACTGCCATCCCCCACAACGCAAAGTAATAAACCACATACTAAGCCCCCTAACCTAACACCCCCTAATTTAAACCCAATTAAAATACATTGAAATAAAATTTAAAAGATACTAACAACATTAAAAAAGTTACATAAAATAAAAAACCTAATTTACATAAAACTCTAACATCACATTAAAAAAAATACCATTACAGAAAATAATTTAAAAAAAACTACCATTACAGAAAAAAATTTTTTTAGCCATAATAAAAAAGTTATTCCTATTCTAAAACCCCCGTTTAAAAAAAAAAAAAAAAACACCCGAAAATAAACCCCCCCAATCTATAAATAAACGTAAGCACTAGAGTTAAGCACTAGAGTTAAGCACTATATCTGGGAGGATGTCACCAACCTAGATATGACCTACAGATTCTATTATACCAAGTTAACCGCTATTTGTTAGTTAATCAATTGATTAACTAACAAATAGCGGTTAACTTGGTATAATAGAATCTGTAGGTCATATCTAGGTTGGTGACATCCTCCCAGATATAGTGCTTAACTCTATGGGAATACAGGGTGAATGGTAGTTAAACTCATTTCGCTCAAACCCCAATATTACATTAGAAAATTATTATCCAAGTAACCTAAGAACCTACACTAACATAATATCCACTGAGACCTTAGGAAAACCAGTGAATTGTTATAAAAGAAACATTAAACTATAGATGAATTTATCACTATAGTTCTGAAATCATATGTTACAAGCTTAGTCCTATTGAGCATTTACATAATACTGAAATTAATCTCTACAGCAGACGATAATTTTAAAAGTTTTTGTCTTTGTGTGTTTGCAATATATTTTAATAATTTTGAATAAAAGTTAAATTTTAATATTCTAGCTCCAAAACTCCACTTAGGAGTCTCATCTAAGTCAATATCCACCCAAAAATTGTTTATTACAGGAATGTGAGTGCTGATTAGATGTACATTTTTTGTCAGTACAATACTGACTTGTCCTAGGTTCCAATAAAAGTACATAGCACCCCACCTTTCTCTTTACTAAATAAACCAGCGATAATATTTAGCTGGCGTATTCAGAGAAAATAAAATCCCTGTATCACAATAATAGTAGTGCCTTAGTACACCCTTCTTTCTCTAAGTTACAATTAAACCTAACACTACACTAGCAATAAATTAATTAAATAAAATACCTACAATTATCTACAATTAAACCTAACACTACACTATCAATAAATTAATTAAATACAATATCTACAAATAAATACAATGAAATAAACTAACTAAAGTACAAAAAATAAAAAAGAACTAAGTTACAAAAAATAAAAAAATATTTACAAACATTAGAAAAATATTACAACAATTTTAAACTAATTACACCTACTCTAAGCCCCCTAATAAAATAACAAAGCCCCCCAAAATAAAAAAATGCCATACCCTATTCTAAATTAAAAAAGTTCAAAGCTCTTTTACCTTACCAGCCCTGAACAGGGCCCTTTGCGGGGCATGCCCCAAAGAATTCAGCTCTTTTGCCTGTAAAAAAAACACATACAAAACCCCCCCCAACATTACAACCCACCACCCACATACCCCTAATCTAACCCAAACCCCCCTTAAATAAACCTAACACTAAGCCCCTGAAGATCTCCCTACCTTGTCTTCACCTCACCGGGTTCATCGATCGGTCCTCGGAAGTCTTGATCCAAGCCTCGGAAGTGTTGATCCAAGCCCAAGCGGGGGGCTGAAGAGTGACGTCCATCGTCGGGCTGAAGTCTGGATCCAAGCGGCGGCTGAAGAACTCCATCATCGGGCTGAAGTCAGAAGTCCTTCATCGGGATGAAGTCTTCTATCAAGCCGCATCTTCAATCTTCTTTCTTCTGGAGCAGAGCGGAGCCATCTTCTTTCCAACCGACGCGGATCCAACCTCTTCAACCGACGCCTACTCGCCGAATGACGGTTCCTTTAAATGATGTCATCCAAGATGGCGTCCCTCGAATTCCGATTGGCTGATAGGATTCTATCAGCCAATCGGAATTAAGGTAGGAATATACTGATTGGCTGATGGAATCAGCCAATCAGAATCAAGTTCAATCCGATTGGCTGATCCAATCAGCCAATCAGATTGAGCTCGCATTCTATTGGCTGATCGGAACAGGTGGAGGCGACGTTGAGGGGGGCAGATTAGGGGTTAATAAATATAATATAGGGGTCGGCGGTGTTAGGGGCAGCAGATTAGGGGTACTTAAGGATAACGTAGGTGGCGGCGCTTTGCAGTCGGCAGATTAGGGGTTAATTATTATAGGTAGCTGGCGGCGACGTTGTGGGGGGCAGATTAGGGGTTAATTAATATAATATAGGGGTCGGCGGTGTTAGGGGCAGCAGATTAGGGGTACATAGGGATAAAGTAGTGGCGGTTTACGGAGCGGCAGATTAGGGGTTAATAATAATATGCAGGGGTCAGCGATAGCAGGGGTGGCAGAATAGGGGTTAATAAGTGTAAGGTTAGGGGTGTTTAGACTCGGGGTACATGTTAGAGTGTTAGGTGCAGACGTAGGAAGTGTTTCCCCATAGAAAACAATGGGGCTGCGTTAGGAGCTGAACGCAGCTTTTTTGCAGGTGTTAGTTTTTTTTTCAGCTCAAACAGCCCCATTGTTTTCTATGGGGGAATCGTGCACGAGCACGTTTTTGAAGCTGTCCCGTCCGTAAGCACCGCTGGTATCGAGAGTTGCAGTGGCGTTAAATTATGCTCTACGCTCCCTTTTTGGAGCCTAACGCACTGAAAACCCAGCCATTCTGTGAACTCTAAATACCAGCGGTATTTAAAAGGTGCGGACAGAAAAAAGCATGCGTAGCTAACGCACCCCTTTGGCCGCAAAACTCTAAATCTAGGCGTCAGTATTTGCGATGTGGGGGATGGTGGTTTAGAGGTTTTGAAGTGTCGATTTAATTTTTTTTCCAGTTTAGATTTTTACGTGCAAATTCAATATTTTTTTTAATTACGTGTTCAAGATGATATACTGGCGTAAATTACTAGCAACGACAGATATGTGTAGTTGCGCACATTTCTGAACCTCACCAGTTTGTCCTATTTATGGCAGTATATTATCTGGCGGCGCGTGTTATGTGATTCACCTGATGTGCAAGGTGAGCTTACGGGTGATGTGGGTTTCAGCAGTTGTGCTGAAACTCCACTGTTTATCAGCAGATAGACATACCATCCGATCTTAATCTCTATAGATTCTTTAACAGCTGAATAAGATGATTATTTTGAATAAAGTTGGTATCTATCTTTCCACTTCCAAGTACTGGAACAGAAAGACCTTCAGTGGAGGTGTAAGTGAGCCTTGGTCTTTCCTACCCCCTGATATGCCAGGAAGAAAAGCTGTTATGTGCTGCAAGGTTATACATCTCATAATGGAGGAGTTATATCTTGCTTTAAGTACTATACTGGAATACTATGAGAGGCTTTTGTGATTTGATGGAGCTAGTCTGTCCTCAGCAATTCTAAAATATGGAAAATGTGACAAGCTTAACTATGGATCAAGCTTTGGATGAAGAAGATATTGCTGGGGTCCTACTTTATGAGATGCCTTCCTTTGAGCCATTTACAGTATTGAAAGTTTTGTCAAACTTATCTGCTGCTCCAGGGGTAGGCATAGGCCCTGTTTCTGTTCATCTGCAATAAAAGGAGGCATACATATTGGCCCCTTCCATACTGATATCTACCTCAGAGGATGTGGTTTCTCTGTCCCAGACCATTCCCGATGGAAAAGAGAATAGTATCCTGACTACTGACATTACACTTGTCCTTAAGGCTGATGACAGAGAGTGGACCCCTTGCCCTGATCATTCTCTGGATTATAAATCCCAAGAGACATTGCAAAATGCTTCACCCTGGCTTCCGATTTCACTACTGTGTCACAGTATGCTATCTGCTGAGATGGATGACACCGTGGTTGGGTATAGGGATATGCTAGTCTCCTTTCAGAATGTTACTAATTTAAGTTTCTAGAGATTCACTGAGAAGAGACTTGAATCACTGGCAACTGGTGATCCGATGACTCCTATACAACTGATCCCTAATTGAGCAGCTGAAATGCGCAAAAATGAGAAGGCTAGTTTGGGGGTCTTGGATACTGTATCCAGGGTGGCTCATAGTTGAAACCTCATACAGCCTGAAAGTGGGAGTGGGATAAGGCGGTGAAGCACTGTAGTTGCTCCCGGTCATATGAACTGTCTGGTTTGTGCTCCTTGCATAAAGTATTTGCCAAATTCATATTATTATTTTTTTGTCATGTTCTTATATTCCTTGTTGAATCTTATATATTAATGGACACACTAACAACTATTGCAATTTTCAAGAAATGCAACATATGGTGACCATTTGGCTGAAAAGTGTAGCAGTCAGAGGAGTTTTCCTCTCATGCTTTTTAGTAGATCTTTATAGCATGATATAGTGTTAAATCCTTTACCTAGATGTTAATTATTCTTACTGGAGATTACTGGGATTCCACATGAGGGTACTTATGTCTAAGGTCTGGGCTTATCTTTTGCATATTCACTGCTTACAAATAATGGAAGCATTGTTGTTTCTTTCCCAGTCTGAATGATACTATACTCTTTGACTATGTACATACTTATACTATATAATTCCACAGCTCTCCCTTATTTCCATATCTCCTAGGCTAACCTGTGCAACATGAGGAGTGTTTTTTTTGCAGTATCTGATGTAAGAACAAGCTATTTCATTTTGGGATATAGTTTGAGCCTTATATTCATTATTATAAGTCTTATCAACAGAATGTGTATGCCTTTGACTCTTTTGTGCCTGTTTAAACACCCAAAACATGTTAAATGATGTGAACTATTTTATTTTTGTTATATTATTGTAACACAAATATTATTTTATGTTTTGTCATATGGCCCAGTAACCACAGGTAACAGTAGTCATAATTATTCACTTATTTTTTTCCATGTGTGGCCAACTAAGGGCTCCTTTTCATTCAACAACAGAAGAAAATTGGAAAGTTGATTTCTATCTGAATCTTGAATGTTTAATTTTGACTTTACTGTCCCTTTAAGAAACAGAAATTTAGTTAAACCATTGTGTTTTCTTGTGAGTAACATAACATTAGACACGTTATAAATGTAGTCATATTTTAAAAAGGATTTACACATAACACATTGGCAACAATGGTATCATTTGCGTGCGCTGGTATTACTAAGACACAAATATCGTTTTCACGGAAGCGATATTTTGCGCTCAGTTTGTAATCTGGCCCTTAATGCATGTTTCCAAATTTCATATGTAAATCTTTAAATGGCCTATGAGGGCTTTAGGAAGAATGACAAGACTGCAAAAGCAGCAAAGATAGATGAATGCAGCACCTTAATACTTAAATGATATTATGATGTTAATTATTCATTTTAAAGGGACATACAAACCAAATGTTTTCAAATAAATAATCAGTGTAGATTATCACTACATACAATCCACTGAGATTACTTATTGGAGTACCATTGTTACCAGATAAGAATTAAAAAAAATAATAAGGCAAACAAACAAACATATTTTATAATGATTACTTTTATTATTACATAATTAGCATAATTCATATATGTAATTTTCAATGCAAAAATGTTTTTATCTTTTTGATTTAAAATGTAAATCATGACACATTAAAATATTTTGTGTCGGGGGCGGAGCCGAGCCAACCACCAGCATGGCCGCACTTATGTGATGCTCCGTGCAGTATCCCCTCAAAGGGCTTATTAACAGGAGATTCCAGGCTCAGAAGCGGCAGAACCACTGCACAAATATGCAGTAACACCTAAGGAACAAAGAACTGCCTGCCAAGTAAGCCACGCTTAACAAATTACAGACTGATAGTCGCCTAAAGATGGGAGTAGCAGCGCAGTGAAGCACCATCTTAGATCAGCAAAGTCACCCGCTCCAGCAACACAACGGGTAAGAGCTGTGGGACATGCATAGACACCACGACTGCACCGGAGACAAGTAAATTCCCGACTTACTAACATAGAACACACGGTGCAGCACTCACATACAGACAACGGCTCAAAGATGCTGCGCTAACGAGCACCCACGTGGTCACAATATCTCCCCTACCTACATAAATAGAGAGACCAAGACAAACGTTCCTGTGGAACAGAGGATTGGGGATTAGTCTCCCACTGGGCTGCAACATCCATACACTGAAGCGGTAGGGCTGTGGGTTTCTCAGGACACAAAGGAAGGCACATAGCAACTTTTAATCAACCCTAAACCCTTCCCTATATATGGCGCCACTACGGAGGCCTAACTACAGAAAGCACATACCCAGCCTTCAGACAGACATTAAGACAACTGTATCTAAACTGCCTACAATACAAGTAGCTTGCCATAAAATATAAGCATCAGCTCAGATTGTGCAGTAACCACCACAATGGCATCCAAACGCCTAACTAAAGGAGACAAGGCAAACAAAACAGCTGCAGTATCATCTACAAAATTAAACACATACTTCAAAGCTGTAGACCCTAGCACTGCTATACCACGTATCTCCCCTTGCTCAAGTGATAGTATACAAGAAGATGACATGGAAACTGTACATTCTGACTCTAATGTCCCTCTAACTAAGGCTGACCTGCAATCCCTACCAACAAAAGAGGACTTTGCATCTTTCATGAGTCAGGTTAGCCATCTTATTAGAGAAGGCCTTGCAGAGGTCAAAAAAGATGTCACAGAATTGGGAAACAGAGTGCTTCAATTAGAAGAGCACGCAGAAGAAATATCTGAACCTATAAATTTACACTCTATGCAGCTACAACTCCAAGCAGAGGAAATGAGACAAATGCAGATGCAAATAGAAGATCTAGACAACCGCGGTAGGCCCCAAAACCTAAGAATAAGAGGTATATATGAAAACATCCAAGCTGCCGCTCTCC
Source organism: Bombina bombina (assembly GCF_027579735.1). NCBI lineage: Eukaryota > Metazoa > Chordata > Amphibia > Anura > Bombinatoridae > Bombina > Bombina bombina. Next base: position 576,775,455 of record NC_069499.1, read on the forward strand.
CACAATATCTGCAGGGTCTATTTGCTTTTCTCTTGGATGGTGATGAAACAGCTAACATCTCCCTGGACAGAGCACACAGGGCACTAAAACCTAAGCCCCCACCAAAAGCCCCACCAAGAGATATCATACTCCGTTGTCACAATTACAAAGACAAGGAAAAGTTACTAATAGCCGCCAGAAAGAAAGCACCAATAAACAAAGATGGCGATAATATACAAATCTTTGCGGATCTTAGTCCGCTCACCCTCACCAGACGAAGAAATGTCAAATTCCTTACTGCCCACCTACAAGAACACAACATCACCTACCATTGGGGATTCCCCTTCTCAATTAGAGTGACCAAAGACAATAAAGAATTTGTATATAAAGATATAGAAGATTTGCATCCCTTCTGTTCACAACTTCACATCCCATTGCCGAGACTACTACCCCAACCAGCTGAACTGGAAGATAACGTCCTAACTACAGATCCTCCACCCTCAAAACTGCAGAGACAAAAATGGACTACACTGATAAGAAAACGCAAAATGATTAATGTCTCTCCCCACAAATCGCTGACCCCACTACAGACCCACCTTGATAATTCACCTTCAATTGCCTCAACAAGATCCTGTCACTTTGGGACGGACTCTCAGAGTTTCTCACTAAAACATCTGGAACTCCCTTTATATAAGAACATTCCCCTAGCCCTCAGAGGGGAAATGAGAACTACAGTGCAATTGCTTTCCCTCGATTGTTTACTATCAAGAATAAGGGATCGCATTCTTGATCCTGTGTATAGACTAAGTTATCGTTACTTGATTGTACTTGTTTTTCTTTTTCTTTTTTCTTTCTCTTTCTTCTGTCTTGTCTCTCTTCTTTTTCTCTCTCTTTCCCCTACCTTTATTGAAATGTTTTATTATGTATTTCAATGTTTTTTCTTATGTTATTATAGCATCTCTGCAAGGTATAACATAACCCACTGGTGTGCATGTCCTATAGGCGACATCGTTACCCTACTTAGATGGCTTTTGCAGCCTCTCACAAAACAAAGAATCATTCAACTGCAGTTCCAGCATAGACTAACAGCCAATGGTAAGACCTTTCCATTTAACATTTTAGCTACATCCATCACACGAGACAAACATGACCTCTAGACAAATAAAAATAACTACACAAAACACCAAGGGTTTGAACTTGCCCACTAAAAGATCAGTAGCCCTGAACTGGTTTGCCAAACAAAAGTGCTCCATAGTCTTTATCCAAGAAACGTACTTCCCTCAAGCAGAGGAACCTAGGTTCTCTAATAGACACTTCCCTTTGGGCTTTTTTAATTCCCACAAAAAAAAATGGAGTTGGGATTCTCCTACACAACTCCCTGCCCTTTCAATTGATCCGTACAATAACTGACAAAGAAGGTTGAGTACTTATTTTAATAGGACTTATATACAATAGGCCAATTACCTTAATCAATGTTTACGCTCCTAACACAAATAAAAGCAGATTTTACAAAAAACTCACCTCAATGTTAAGGGATTCCAGAAAAGGCATAGTGATAATGGGAGGGGATATGAATGTAGCCATGGACCCCACGCTAGATACCACATCATCCAACCCAAATAAATCTCCACGCCCTCCCAATTCAACGTATAACTGCATTAAACATTTGAGACTGGTCGATACATGGAGAATACAGCACCCGACACAGAGAGGTTACTCCTTCTATTCATACCCCTGGTCCATGTATTCTAGGATTGATTATTTATACCTTGATCGATCCAGCCTCTCCTTATTAGCAGACACTGATATTACACCAACACCATGGTCAGATCACTCGATGATATCCATGACAATGCAATGGCCCGACTCCCCAATACACCCCTTCATGTGGAGGTTAGATACCTACCTGCTGCACCACCCTCCAACAACCCAAAAGCTCACAACTACCTTAACCAAATACTTCAACCACAATGCTATCCCAGAGACGCAACCACGCAGTGTATGGGAGGCACACAAAGCGGTATTCCGTGGGGAGTGTATTAAACACAAAGCATACATCAAAAAACAACACAATACCCTTCTCAACATGTTGACCAGTAAACTACATGCATTAGAGAAACAACATAAACACTCACCCTCAGACCAGCCTACGCTAATAGCTCTGACCTCTACCCGAAAAGAACTAAACACTTTACTATACTCGGAAGCCCAGAGGAAAGAACTGTCGCTTAAAAAAAATATTTCTATGAGGGGAACAGACCTGGCAAACTTTTCGCTAACACCTTAAAAGACAGATATGCCCTCACACACATCCACAAACTCAAAACCAGACAGGGGAATCTAATCCTAGATAGTAAAGACATAGCTGCCCACTTCCAAGACTTTTACCAGCAATTGTATAACTTACCCACGAACGTATCCCCAGCCCATGCACAAGATATGGTAGCATACATAGACTCGGCTGCTCTAAATAAACTTACTCAGACACAAATGCAAGCTTAGAGGGACCTATCACTTTAACAGAGATTTTGAGAGCCATTAAGGAACTTCCCATAGGCAAGAGCCCAGGACCAGACGGACTCCCCAACCAATATTATAAAACCTATTGCTCAATCCTGGCCCCACACCTTCTTAAACTTTTTAACTCAATAGACGAAGGCATACAACTTTCTGATGACTCTCTAGCGGCTTACATCTCAGTAATCCTGAAACCAGACAAACCACAGGAGGACCCAGGTAGCTACCGACCCATATCTTTACTCAATACAGATATCAAGATCTTGGGGAAAATAATAGCTAACCGACTAAACCTGGTACTCCAAGACATTATACATACGGACCAGGTGGGCTTTGTTCCTGGCCGAGAAGCTAGGGACAACACCCTCAGAGCCCTGACCCTCATGGAGTATGTTAAACACAATAACATTGAGTCGGTGCTGATGGCTATAGACGCAGAAAAAGCATTCGACCGAACGAATTGGCAATTCTTATTGGAAACTCTAAAAAATATAGGATTCGGCCCAAAAATTATCAACAGAATTTTTAGCTTATATTCTCACCCAAATGCAAAAGTTAAAGTAAATGGCACCCTTTCAGACACACTCCCCATACGCAATGGCACATGACAAGGATGCCCTTTATCTCCAATCCTGTTCATCTTAATGATGGAGGTATTAGCTTCGCACGTTCGCAGGAATTGAAATATCAAGGGTATAACATTCGGCCAACAAGATTACAAAATAGCAGCCTATGCAGACGACCTCTTATTCTCGGTCTCCTCCCCCAACACGACTATACCAGAAATACTAACTGAACTTGACAGATTCGGACACTACTCTAATTTTCTTGTAAATAAGCAAAAATCAGAAATCTTGAACATCACGCTTACAGATGCCCAATTCCAGTCCCTATCTACATTATGCCCGCTAAAGCTAAAAACCGACACAATCAAGTACCTAGGAATCCACCTTTCCCCCAACCAGACGACACTGTTCAACAGAAACTATAACGCACTGCTCACCAACACGCAAAGGGATCTTAAGACATGGACCAACAAGCCGTTATCTTGGTGGGGACGCATACAAGCCATAAAAATGACCACACTTCCCAGAATCACTTACATCCTACAGACACTACCGATACATCTCCCTCGGTGGTTCATAACTCGACTGCAAAACAGCCTCAATTAGTTTGTCTGGGGAAAATGTAGGTCGAGAATCAATAGAGACACAATGTACAGACCAACCACAGAGGGTGGATTAGGTCTCCCCAAAATTGAAGAATATTATCAGGCAGTGACACTCCAAAGGGTCATGGACTGGCACAAAAACCAGGAAAGTAAGGCTTGGGTTACATTAGACTCGCACATACTCAAAACACCATTGGTGCAATCTCTATGCTGGGTACCGAATGAGCTCAGGCCACCGCAATGTCGACAGTTAGATATACATAGACATCTATTTAAGACTTGGGACCACATAGTTGCCACTAAGCCACAAATTTCCACCAGTAGATCCCCCCTATTCCCCATAATGCTAAATGTAGAGATGGTGGGCGGATTGGACAAGGGCTACCAAAGACTGACTGAATGGGATTATACTATTCCACTATTCAACTTCATTGAAGCAGGCAAACTCTTGGAAAGGGATAAACTAGCTGACTTAGCAGACGGCAGATTCACACATTGGCTAAAATATGCGCAGTTACACCACTTTGTGCATACCTCCCCATTCAAAACCGATTTCCTAAGAAAGCTCACAGCATTTGAACAAATATGTCACGGGGGCCTTATACCGAGAGGTACACTTTCTCTATCCCGTAAGCTTCTTATCAAAAATCACACTGACACACTGCCTCCTTTTACTACCAAATGGAACTTAGACCTTGCAACCCACATAGACATGATAGGTGGGCCAATATCTTTAGCTCGGTTAAGAAATCCTCGACATCAGCAGTAATATTTAGAACTCAACTTTAAAATCCTCCTTCACTGGTACTTAACTCCATCACGGTTAAACAGTATATATCCAAATACACCAGACACATGCTGGAGAGGCTGTGGTAGATGTGGTAGTCTATTACACATGTGGTGGCAGTGCCCTAGAATCTGCCCACTTTGGAATTCAGTGGAATCACATTTTAGGCGGAGTATCTCCGCCGATCTCACACTAAGCCCAGACATAGCCCTATTGAACGATCTACCCAAACTGACTTGCCGTCTTAAACTACTAATACTACAGATAGGCCTCAATAGTGCTAGGAAATTAATAGCTTGCCACTGGAAAAAACCTACGTGTATCTCTAAACAGATGTGGCTAGAGGAAGTAGAAGGGCAGCTTTCATTGGAGCAATATGGCTATCTCTGCCGCAGCAAGATGGACACTTTCCTGAACGCTAAGTTCATTTGGCAAGAATCCTTACACAGCGTCACCAACACATAAACAGTAAGATTATCCCCAGACTCTCCCCGCATAAGAGACAATGAGCTATAAACCCCTAGATATCACTGACTGCGACTAAATAGACCAAAGACTTGACACCACACTTATATACCTTGTGTATGCAAGGAGATGCACCAGATCTTAACTTACCTTGCAGAGACAAATAATGTTTAAAGTAATTAACTGAATTTATATGTTTGCAGAACCAACAGTTAAACTTTAACCCCCTGGTTTGTTAGTTAAATTGTTATTCCCCCTCCTGGTCTTACAATTCTTGATTCAGGGGAGCAGTGGACTACCCTATCTATCCAGCTTCCAAGAAAAGCCCATGACAAGAACCTGGGTAATTGACTCAAGTTTACCCAAGATGGGAAGGGGGAAGAGAGAAAAGCTGGTATAATGGACATTACCTACAAAAATATTGTTGAATTACTCACAACGGCTTTGTAGTATTAATGACCAGTGAAGATTGTTATTGTTAAAATCTTTAATAAAAATAACAAATAAAAAAATATATATATATTTTGTGTCATATGATTAATATTTTAAAATATATATATTTAACATCATTATTATGTCTGCTCAAGCAGAGTATACATTTGCAATATTTTGGTATATTAGAAAAATATTATGAGCAACAAATAAAAACTTCACAAATTTGGAAGTCTTATCGTCAACATGGAGTTAGTTAAATTTTCTCAAAGTGTTTTGTGCATTGGTCCTAGAGAGAGCCTATGTCTATTCATATGATGTCAATTAAAATAAATGACCACCTCTATATCAAGGCAATCACAATCTATGCTCTACATACATCACAGTGCTTAAATATAATAGAGATGCACTTTAATACATTTGTCAAAATGGAGTGCATTCGCCATGTTAGGTATACAAGGTATTTGGCCATACCAGCAGGAATGAGGACTTGCTTTCAAAGTTTTTCTACAACTGGATAACTCTTACTAGCTTGTCATGAAGGAGCAACCAGCATTTGTTTCAAGAACATTAGTCATAACATTATTTGCACATGTAAGTTGACTAATGTTAAATATAATGTACTTTATGAATTTCTCAAAGTATTGTTATATGGGATAATATTGTTGAAATAAGGACACACATTTTTTAACATAGTACACATGCATAATAGTTGACATCATGTGAAAAAAGCTGTTGTAAAGAAAATAAACAGCTTTTCAAAATATCTTAAAAAACATAAAATTGGTTGGTATCAGTCAGCGAAAAACTTAAGATAATACATTTGACAGATGTGTGAGATGGAAATCACACTTAAAAAGTGGGAAAAAAGGCAAAAAAAAGGGAGCGGAAATTACTGCATGCAGCAGAACTGACTTGGCTTTGGGAGAAGAATTAATTGGAGGGGAAGTGTGGCATCTCATGCAATGCCAAACAGCTGCTTGGGAGGAGACCACTCTTGACTTAGGGTCCTGCATAGATATTACAAAGGATGCCAAACTTATGGAGGTGGGAGTTTGGGGCCTTTCCACATGTCTTTCCACTGTCAGGTGGACAAGTGTGGCATTCAGCATGTCCTTCTGGCTCTGATATCTCTTGGATGCCTGTTGTTGCTGGAGCCAGGCCAGGGGCATATCATAGTGTATGAGCCACAACAGTTTTTCCTGCTGTGACTGGGAGGGAATATTAGGTGCCATGGGGGGACTTGTTGCAGAATTGGTCACATACTGTTGGAATGTGTCAGTTGTGTCCTTCTGTATTGGGGATTGTGAGGGTGTCTCTGACTCAAAAGTAGGCCAAACATTGACCAAGATTACAAGTTGTGCTGTATGGCTTTAGCGCTAAAAAAAGGCCTTTGAGTGCGGAATGCTCAGCTACTCGGTATTACATGTTGCGCGGTATAGCTGTACTGAGATCATTATGGACTAGTCCACAACGATCCATTCCGCATTCAAAGACCTGTAGTTATGGATTTTGCAAAACAAAAAAGTTTCACAAAACCCATTACAAATATGTTACAAAATACACTAACACCCATAAACTACACTATTAACCCCTAAACCGCCATCCCCTAGCATTGCTACTAATAAATAAAGCTGTTAACCCCTAAACCGTGGTCCCCCCACATCACAACTACTAAATAAACCTATTAACCCCTAAACCGCCATCCCCCCCATATCGCCAACACTAAATAAACTGATTAACCCTTAAACTGCCGTCCCCCCAAATCACGACTACTAAAATAAACCTATTAACCTCTAAACCGTTATCCACCCACATTGCGACTACTAAATTAACTTTTATATAAGGAACCCCTCAATTAAGAGGAGAAGGGGAAGGGAGCTAGAGCTCTTGGGAAGGAGTTTTCCTTTCAGGTAGGCCTATGTATCACTGAAAGGCAGTGCCTTAATACCAAAATATATAGTCAAAAAATATAGGGAGAGAAAAAGAGGTATTGATTATGGCACACTCATGTACAAGAGCCTAGATTACTAAATCGGAAAGGGTATGGGAGGACTAATTAAAAAAACCATTGTATATATAATAACAAAATATTTCTGATAATTATCTAGTCAATGGAATAAAATAAGTATTGTATAATAAAATGCTTAATATGTGTTTGGGATATGTACAAAAATATAAAATTTGTAATGAATATACTCCTTAGAATACATTGAAACAATAATATCGATCCCCAAATAATAGATTGTTTTTTAAGGACAATACATCTTTGACAAATAATCAGTAAACTCTATAACAAGAGACTTTTGTTGTCACGATATCAGAATAATCCTGTATCCCTCCCTCTGACAGTAAAATGTAATCAATACATATTACGTGAGAATGTGATGTTATGACTACGCTATGATTGGTAGCCATAATCATGTGTCAGGACACACCCCCCTCCCGGATTGGCTGGCGATCAAAATAAAAGGTGTAACAGTGAGGACTATCTGCGTCATTGATAAAGCAGTCAGCGAAACGCACGTCAGGCATTCACACTGCTTCTCCTATGCATTTTAGTCTAATTTAGTTTAATTTAAAGCATAGCCTGTGTATAATTCTGTTGGGCCCTAATTGGCATCTTAGCACCTATAGAACAGTTACGGATCGTAATAAGCCTCAACTACCTAGTAGAAGTATTTTTCTGCTAACATTGCTGTACTCTTTGATATATTTTTTCTCTGGCAGATGCCACATATAACGCAGTGTAACTCCTACGTCTCCTTGTTCTTATATTGTAGATCTTTAGACTACATACTAGGCAGGCTGTAAGATATTTGATACGGATATACTCCCAATCCTTCTGCTTATGTAGCTTAACTTTGTTGGCGCTTAATCACCATCACAACCCTAATACCTATAGAACAGTTACGGATTGAAAAAAGCCTCTGATACTTAGTGGAGGCTGCCTGCTAAACATCCCTACGTAACGTAACTACGTAACGCAGTGCAGCATTACATCTGCTACTCCTTGTTCTTACATTGTAGATCTCTAGGACTACATTGATAGGTGGCTTTAAAGTCTTAAAGGGATATGGCTCAAAATCCTCAATATATTTTGATTTATGTTTATATAACTCCCAGCATAGGAGAAGTGTGCGCAAAATGTTTTTCAAACACATGTTTTTATATTCTTCTTCTTTTTTCTTCTTACTTATAAAACGTATTGGATGATTTTTTTTATCATCTTTATTTATACCATAACTAGTAGTAGGGGTATGGATAATAGCTCTAGTATTTGCCTGCTTAATTAAATACATATTTGAACATATTGTGTTTCCCCCCCTCCTCTACTTGCTCTGTTGTATATAATTAGATTTGCACATATTACACCTATATTATGTTTTTTACAATGTATTATTAAAAGTTATATTTTATTTTGATTAGTCCTCCCATACCCTTTCCGATTTAGTAATCTAGGCTCTTGTACATGAGTGTGCCATAATCCTATACTTCTTTTTCTCTACCTATATTTTTTGACTAAACTATTAACTCCCCTAACACCCCCTAACTTTAAGTTAAAGTTACAATTATACTAACTACCTTTAAAATAAATAAAAACTTTCCTGTGAAAAAAAAATAAGCTTAAATTACAGAAAAAAAACTAACATTACAGAAAATGTAAAAAATCTAAAATTACACAAAATAAAAAAACCTAAAATTACATAAAATAAAAAAAATAACATTACATGAAAAGAAACACCTAACATTACAAAAATAAAAAATAGCTAGATTACAAAAAATAAAAAACTAACATTACAGAAAATAACAAATGAAATTATCCAAAATAAAAAAAGTATTCCTAATCTAATATCCCCTTAAAAACAAAAAAAGCCACCCCAAAATAAAAAAACCCTAATCTAACAATAGACTATAATTAGCCCTTAAAAGAGCCTTTTGTAGCACATTGCCCTAAAGAAATCAGCTCTTTTTAAAAAAATAAATAAAAAAAACCTAACAAAAAAAAACGAATCTACCCGTTGCCCCTAAAGAGGCATTCGTATGGGCATTGCTCTTAAAAGGGCAATCAGCTCTTTTACTGCCCATAAAATAAAAAAAGCCCTAATTTAAAAAAAAACACCCCCAAAAAAACTAACACTAGCCCACTCACCATTACTGAAGTCTGGCGATGCATCTTCTTCCAGGCGGCGAAAAGTCTTCATCCGGGCGGATCCATCTTCTTCTCATCGCGGGACCATCTTCTATCTTCTTCCCGGAGGTGCAGAGCGGTCTTCTGAAGCACGGATCCGGAGCACTGTTCTTTGTTGGCGCCAGCAGTCATCATCGACGTGGAGGTCCTCTTCATGCTATCTTCTGCCGCACACTAAAGATTGAATGCAAGGTACCCCTTTTATATTGGGGCACCTTGCATTCCTATTGGCTAAAAAAATTTAAATCAGCCAATTGGATGAGAGCTGCTTACATTCTATTGGCTGATTTGATCAAAGTCTAATTAGAATGTAGGATGTAAGAAGATGCATCACTAAACTTCAGTAATGGTGAGTACCTATTTCGGGGTTAATGTTAGTTTTTTTTGTTTTTTTCGGGTGTTTTTTTTTTAAATTAGTTTATTTTTTTATTTTTATGAGCAGTAAAGAGCTGATTGCCCTTTAAAGGACAATGCCCATACAAGTGCCCCTTTAGTTTTTTTTTTGGGGGGGGGGCTTTTTGTTTAAGGGGGTATTTAAAGACAAAAAAAAGGGGGTATTAGACACAGGCTCTCCCTCCTGGGGACCTGCCATCTCTTCCTTCTCTGTTCCCTGCAGGCTATGACAGGTCACCAGCAGCCCCATCCACACTTGCCACATCCTGCTCTACTCTCCTTGGTCTAGATGTTCCTTGCTGAGGCTGACTCCTATCTCCTTAACTGCCATTCTTTCACCCTCTCTCCTTCCCTCCTCTGCCAGGGTTTGAGGGAGGAACATTTTGGCCCCTAGACCTACCCATCCTTCTCTATCTGTCATTATTTTAGTTCTCTTAGGCATCTTTAAGGGAAGATCTATAGCAATGGATAATCCTATCTGAAATATAGTGCATTGTTCCCATAATAAATTTTGGCATGTAATTCTTAGTAAAACATTTTTATGCTGAAAGACATATCCTGTCAACTGATATACACCATAAGCCTTCCCTGTTTGCTCAAACTCATTTTACTGAGAGGTAAAAGCTTAAAGCTTAGGGCTAAAATTGTAGCTTACCTTTAAAAAGAATAGGGGCGCGATCCGATATAGATCGCAGTTTGCGGCGCAAGCGAGGGGAACCCACTTTGCCCGCAGTTATCAGCTCGCAACTCGAGCCATCCAATATGCGGCGCTGTCACTTGCTAAAGTGGCGCAAGTCTCCACAAACCAGCGATGTCCAGAAATCTGCGTAAGTACAGATTTTTGGAGTCGCCAGTGACTTGCGCCACGTTAGAAACTGCCGGCGCCTATAAAACCTGACTAAAGTCTAAATCACCCCGCACTGTCTAACACGCCTCCTAAAACATAGCCCGACATGTCTAACACGCCTCCCTAACATAGCTCCGACACTTCTAACCCTCTATTCCGCTATCCCCCCTCACTATCCTAACAATAAAAAAGCTATTAACCCCTAAACCGCCGCTCCCGAACCCCGCCGCAACCTAATAAAGTTATTAACCCCTAAAACCGTCGCTCCCGTACCCCGCCGCCAGCTATATTATATCTATAACCCCCTAAAGTGAGCCCCTAACACCGCCGCCATCCTATATTAAAATTATTAAACCCCTAATGTAAGCCCCTAACACCGCCGCCATCTCTATTAAAATGATTAACCCCTAATTTAATCTACCTACCCCGCCGCCAGCTATATTATCTATATTAACCCCTAAGTATATTATAGTTATATAGGTATTACATTATATATATTAACTATATTAACCCTAATTATATTAGGGGTTAATATAGTTAATATAGTTACTATAGTATTTATATTAACTATATTAACTCTATCTAACCCTAACAAACCCCTAACTAAAATTTATATTAAATTAATCTAATTCATTTATAACTAAAATATTCCTATTTAAATCTAAATACTTACCTATAAAATAAACCCATAAGATAGCTACAATATAATTAATAATTACATTGTAGGCTATGTTAGGGTTAATATTTATTTTACAGGTAAATTGTTAATTATTTTAACTAGGTATAATAGCTATTAAATAGTTATTAACTATTTAATATCTACCTAGTTAAAATAATTACCCAATTACCTGTAAAATAAATCCTAACCTAAGTTACAAATACACCTACACTATCAATAAATTAAATAAACTACAAACATCTATCTAAAAATACAATGAAATTAACTAAACTAAATTAAAAAAAAGCAAAAACACTAAAATTACAAAAATAAAAAAAAGATTTTTAAGCTAATTACACCTATTCTAAGCCCCCTAATAAAATAATAAACCCCCAAAAATAAAAAACATTCCCTGCCCTATTCTAAATTAAAAAAATTCAAAGCTCTTTACCTTACCAGCCCTTAAAAAGGGCCTTTTGTGGGCATGCCCCCAAAGAATTCAGCTCTTTTGCATACAAATACAATAGCCCCCCCCCCCTCATTACAACCCACCACCACCACATACCCCTATTCTAAAACCACCCAAACCCCCTTAAAAAAGCCTAACACTACCCTCCCCCCTGAAGATCTCCCTACCTTGTCTTCACCACACCGGGCCGACTCCTGATCCGATCCGGGCGATGTCTTGCTCCAAGCGGCAAAGAAGAATTCTTCCTCCGGCGATGTCTTCCTCAAGCGGCAAAGAAGAATTCTTCCTCGGCGACGGTCCTCCTCCAAGCGGCAGCAAAGTCTTCATTCTTCCGGCCGGCATCTTCTTTCTTCGCTCCAGCCGCCGCGGGAGCATTCCATCCCGGCCGACGACTGAACGACGAATGAGGTACCTTTAAATGACGTCATCCAAGATGGCGGTCGCCGAATTCCGATTGGTCTGATAGGATTCTATCAGCCAATCGGAATTAAGTTAGAAAAAATCTGATTGGCTGATTGAATCAGCCAATCAGATTCAAGGTTCAATCTGATTGGCTGATCCAATCAGCCAATCAGATTGAGCTCGCATTCTATTGGCTGTTCCGATCAGCCAATAGAATGCGAGCTCAATCTGATTGGCTGATTGGGATCAGCCAATCGGATTGAACTTGAATCTGATTGGCTGATTCAATCAACCAATCAGATTTTTCTAACTTAATTCCGATTGCTTTTTTAAGGGGGGTTTGGGTGGTTTTAGAATAGGGGTATGTGGGTGGTGGGTTGTAATGGGGGGGGTATTGTATTTGTATGCAAAAGAGCTGAATTCTTTGGGGCCTGCCCCACAAAAGGCCCTTTTAAGGGCTGGTAGGTAAAGAGCTTTGAACTTTTTTTAATTTAGAATAGGGCAGGGAATTTTTTTATTTTGGGGGTTTATTATTTTATTAGGGGGCTTAGAATAGGTGTAATTAGCTTAAAAATCTTGTAATCTTTTTTTATTTTTTTGTAATTTAGTGGGGGTTTTTTTTTGTAATTTAGTTAGTTAATTTAATTGTATTTTTAGATAGATGTTTGTAGTTTATTTAATTTATTGATAGTGTAGGTGTATTTGTAACTTAGGTTAGGATTTATTTTTACAGGTAATTGGGTAATTATTTTAACTAGGTAGATATTAAATAGTTAATAACTATTTAATAGCTATTATACCTAGTTAAAATAATTAACAATTTACCTGTAAATTAAATATTAACCCTAACATAGCTACAATGTAATTATAATTATATTGTAGCTATCTTAGGGTTTATTTTATAGGTAAGTATTTAGATTTAAATAGGAATATTTTAGTGTTATAAATGAATTAGATTAATTTAATATAAATTTAGTTAGGGGGTGTTAGGGTAGATAGAGTTAATATAGTTAATATAAATACTATAGTAACTATATTAACTATATTAACCCTAATATAATTAGGGTTAATATAGTTAATATATATAATGTAAAGTACCTATATTAACTATAATATACTTAGGGTTAATATAGATAATATTAGCTGGCGGCGGGGGTAGTAGGATAAATTAGGGGTTAATCATTTTATAGAGATGGCGGCGGTGTAAGGGGCTTACATTAGGGGTTAATAATATTAATATAGCTGGCGGCGGGATAGGGGGATTAGATTAGGGGTTAATAATTTTTATATAGGTGGCGGCGGTGTAAGGGGTCAGATTAGGGGATAGATAAGGTAGATGACAGCGGTGTAAGGGGTTCTAATTAGGGTATAGATAAGGTAGATGGCGGCGGGTTTTAGGGGCTCACAGTAGGGGGTTAGGTGTATGTAGATGGCGGCGGGGTCCGGGGAGCGGCGGTTTAGGGGGTTAATAACTTTATTAGGGATTTCGGGGGGGGGGATCGCGGTTGACAGGTAGATAGACATTGCGCATGCGTTAGGTGTGTAGGTTTATTTTAGAAGATCGCGGTGACAGGGAGATAGACATTGCGCGATGCGTTAGTGTTTAGGTTATTTTAGAAGATCGCGGTTGACAGGGAGATAGACATTGCGCATGCGTTATGTGTTAGGTTTATTTTAGCAGCCAGTTTAGGGAGTTACGGGGCTCCAATAGTCAGCATAAGGCTTCTTACGGTCTGCTTTTTGTGCGAGGGTGAAAATGGAGTAAGTTTTCTCCATTTTCCGCCACGTAAGTCCTTACGCTGCATATTGGATACCAAACTGCGCTGGTTTGGTTATACCTGCCTATATCCCAAAAAACTACGGGCGACGGCAGAAATATACGTGCGTAACTTCTAGGTTACGCCGTATATGTGATACCAAACCAGTGTAAATATTGGCGTCGCCGACTTTTGCGGGCGACGATTTTTATCGGATGGACCCCTAGAATCTACATTTTAACCAAAATCACAAATCCCCATCAGAGGACTAAATTCACATCCACATCTTCCATTTATACTGATACTACATGCTTTTAACAACAACCTTCTATAGAATAATTACAATATCTAAGGTCGTTTAGTTCTGGTCTGGATTTGAAATCTCAAGGTTTAGACACAAATGTTACTATATTGCATAACTGAGGAGAGTGAAATCAGTGGTTTAAATATAAAGCAAATGTGTATGATTTTTATGCATCGTATCCACCTTTCTAGCAAGGGAATCCTTAAAACTTCCTGGGTCATACAAACATAACATATTTATTTATTTATTTATAATAAGAAGCTACAGCACCCCAGATAATAAGGTAACAATCTGGGATCTCAGATTAAAATGTGATTACTTTAACACTCTAATTAGTTTTGCTTAAAGGGAAATAAAATGAAACAAGCAATATTGCAATAATAAAATGCTCCAACTAGGTTTTAGTCATCTTAAAGGGGCCTATTTATCAAGCTTCTTATGGAGCTTGATGCCCAGTGTTTCTGGCGAGTCTTCAGGCTCGCCAGAAACACAAGTTATGAAGCAGAGGTCTAAAAATCGCTGCTCCATAACCTGTCCACCTGCTCTGAGGCGGCGGACAGACATCGCCGAAAAATCAACCTGATCCAATACGATCGGGTTGATTGACACCCCACAGGGGTTAGTATTGCAATGATAAATGCTGAGAGCGTATGTTGTCGGCATTTATCGATGTGCAGCGGACAATATCGGATCATGTCCGCTCGTACCTTCTTAAATATGCACCATACTGTGTTCTTGAAATAATGAAATATAAATTATTAAAAAATATGAATAATAATTATTACAAATTATTATAGATATTAAAAAAAAAATATATATTATTCATATTTTTTAATATTTTATATTAGTATTTAAGAACTCTGCATGCTGGGCTGCGGAGTGCAGGAAAAATCCTTGCTTGCAGTTCTTTTTGTTATGCATGATATCATGTTCCGGGCAGTGGGCACCTCATGCATCTATTGATTATTAGTGGCAGAAACGTCCACTAACAAAAAGTGAAACAAATTGGTAAAATGATGCACAGTGAATGTTGAAATCTACCTAGTATCACTACAATACAAGCTACAGGCTCTGTTCTGAAAGTAAAAATTTAAATTTCATGATTCAAATGGAGGAGACATTTTTAAACAACTTTCCAATTTATATGTTTTATTAAATTTACATCTTTCTATTGATCTTCTTTGCAGGAAGTTAGACCCTTTCCCTGAGAGCATACTGAGGTAGGACAGGAGAATGTATGTGTTTTTAGTAATATACAACAGTGTTTGCTGGACATATAGATCTCATTTGCATGCTCCTAAACCTACCAGCAGCTTTTAAGCTGTTCAGGTTTCAGTAAGTTTTTATACAACTAGTCTTGTATATACTATGCTTGTGATACTTCAGGTAAAATCAGCAAACTGAATAATACAAACATGATTAACATGTATAAAATACGGGTGCAAGTTGTAAGGGCCACTCCAAAATGGACAACACAAAAAAAAAAAAAGAATTAGCTAAAATGAAGAAACTTTATCTATCTTTCTATCTATAAATCATCATACAGAGAAGCATGTATATTATTACTATTGCTTACTTCTGAACTACCTTTAGAGAGGGCCCAAAATAAATTGCACTATGGCCCCCTGTTGAGTAGGTTCACTACTGCAAAATGAACTATAAGATTGGAGAAAAACATTATCCATTGATAACTAAATTACTCAATTACTCATTTTCTAAGTTATAGATTTCTATCAACCACTCATTTGGCGTAAAATAAGGGAACTATATATATATAAAACATGGAAGGGAACTGCACTCCAAGA
Source organism: Bombina bombina (assembly GCF_027579735.1). NCBI lineage: Eukaryota > Metazoa > Chordata > Amphibia > Anura > Bombinatoridae > Bombina > Bombina bombina. The sequence goes on from NC_069499.1 coordinate 576,791,633, forward strand.
CCGGATCAGGTACACATCCTGTGACTCAGCAACATCCAGCCCTGGGTGCTAAATAGCACTCCAAAAAAGCTGTGATGTCACCAGAGCCACAGGCAGTTAACCCCAGTCCGGAATGGGTGCAAGAAACAAGGGGGATTACAAATAAAAAGTAATACAACACATAGAAACACCCAGCACTCACCAGCTAGCTCACAGCTAAGATAAAATCACAACTGGAAAGGTTAGTTACCGCATCTGGCCAAATGAGAAAGCTCAGGCACCACGTCAAGGTCCTTTCCATTGCCTGAGTCCCTAACACAGCCACACTATCATGCGAGCTCACAAAGCCAAACAGACTGAGAACAAAGAAGGGGTGCACAGGTGGATGTAATCACCCATAGAAAATACAAAACATGGAAGGGAACTGCACTCCAAGACCGGATCAGGTACACATCCTGTGACTCAGCAACATCCAGCCCTGGGTGCTAAATAGCACTCCATAAAAGCTGTGATGTCACCAGAGCCACAGGCAGTTAACCCCAGTCCGGAATGGGTGCAAGAAACAAGGGGGATTACAAATAAAAAGTAATACAACACATACAAACACCCAGCACTCACCAGCTAGCTCACAGCTAAGATAAAATCACAACTGGAAAGGTTAGTTACTGGCCAAATGGGAAAGCTCAGGCACCACATCTAGCTGGTGAGTGCTGGGTGTTTCTATGTGTTATATATATATATATACAGGGAGTGCAGAATTATTAGGCAAATGAGTATTTTGACCACATAATCCTCTTTATGCATGTTGTCTTACTCCAAGCTGTATAGGCTCGAAAGCCTACTACCAATTAAACATATTAGGTGATGTGCATCTCTGTAATGAGAAGGGGTGTGGCCTAATGACATCAACACCCTATATCAGGTGTGCATAATTATTAGGCAACTTCCTTTCCTTTGGCAAAATGGGTCAAAAGAAGGACTTGACAGGCTCAGAAAAGTCCAAAAATAGTGAGATATCTTTGCAGAGGGATGCAGCACTCTTAAAATTGCAAAGTTTCTGAAGCGTGATCATCGAACAATCAAGCGTTTCATTCAAAATAGTCAACAGGGTCGCAAGAAGCGTGTGGAAAAACCAAGGCGCAAAATAACTGCCCAAGAACTGAGAAAAGTCAAGCGTGCAGCTGCCAAGATGCCACTTGCCACCAGTTTGGGCCATATTTCAGAGCGTGCAACATCACTGGAGTGCCCAAAGCACAAGGTGTGCAATACTCAGAGACATGGCAAAGGTAAGAAAGGCTGAAAGACGACCACCACTGAAACAAGACACACAAGCTGAAACGTCAAGACAGAGCCAAGAAATATCTCAAGACTGATTTTTCTAAGGTTTTATGGACTGATGAAATGAGAGTGAGTCTTGATGGGCCAGATGGATGGGCCCGTGGCTGGATTGGAAAGGGCAGAGAGCTCCAGTCCGACTCAGACGCCAGCAAGGTGGAGGTGGAGTACTGGTTTGGTCTGGTATCATCAAGATGAGCTTGTGGGGCCTTTTCGGGTTTTTGGATGGAGTCAAGCTCAACTCCCAGTCCTACTGCAGTTTCTGGAAGACACCTTCTTCAAGCAGTGGTACAGGAAGAAGTCTGCATCCTTCAAGAAAAAACATGATTTTCATGCAGGACAATGCTCCATCACACGCGTCCAAGTACTCCACAGCGTGGCTGGCAAGAAGGGTATAAAAGAAGAAAATCTAATGACATGGCCTCCTTGTTCACACTGATCTGAACCCCATTGAGAACCTGTGGTCCATCATCAATGTGAGATTTACAAGGAGGGAAAACAGTACACCTCTCTGAACAGTGTCTGGGAGGCTGTGGTTGCTGCTGCACGCAATGTTGATGGTGAACAGATCAAAACACTGACAGAATCAATGGATGGCAGGCTTTTGAATGTCCTTGCAAAGAAAGGTGGCTATATTGGTCACTGATTTGTTTTTGTTTTGTTTTTGAATGTCAGAAATGTATATTTGTGAATGTTGAGATGTTATATTGGTTTCACTGGTAAAAATAAATAATTGAAATGGGTATATATTTGTTTTTTGTTAAGTTGCCTAATAATTATGCACAGTAATAGTCACCTGCACACACAGATATCCCCCTAAAATAGCTAAACTAAAAACAAACTAAAAACTACTTCCAAAAATATTTGCTTTGATATAATGAGTTTTTTGGGTTCATTGAGAACATGGTTGTTGTTCAATTAATAAAATTAATCCTCAAAATACAACTTGCCTAATAATTCTGCACTCCCTGTATATATATAAATATATGGAGGCCTAGATTTAGAGTTCGGGCGGTAGCCGTCAAAACCAGCGTTAGAGGCTCCTAACGCTGTTTTGGGCGCCCGCTGGTATTTGGAGTCAGTGGATTAAAGGGTCTAACGCTCACTTTACAGCCGCGACTTTTCCATACCGCAGATCCCCCTACGCCATTTTGCGTAGCTATCTTTTCAATGGGATCTTCATAACGCTGGTATTTAGAGTCGTTTCTGCAGTGAGCGTTAGAGCTCTAACGACAAGATTCCAGCCGCCTGAAAATAGCAGAGTTAAGAGCTTTCTGGCTAACGCCGGTTTAATAAAGCTCTTAACTACTGTACCCTTAAAGTACACTAACACCCATAAACTACCTATGTACCCCTAAACCGAGGTCCCCCCCACATCGCCGCCACTCGATAAAATTTTTAACCCCTAATCTGCCGACCCGCCACCTACGTTATACTTATGTACCGCCTAATCTGCTGCCCCTAACCCCGCCGACCCCCTGTATTATATTTATTAACCCTAACCTGCCCCCACAACGTCGCCGCAAGCTACTTAAAATAATTAACCCCTAATCTTCCCGACCGCAAATCGCCGCCCACCTACGTTATCCCTATGTACCCCTAATCTGCTACCCCCTAACATCGCCGACCCCTATGTTATATTTATTAACCCCTAATCTGCCCCCCACAACGTCGCCGACACCTACCTACACTTATTAACCCTAATCTGCTGAGGCTGGACCTGAAGCGCTACTATAATAAAGTTATTAACCCCTAATCCGCCTCACTAACCGCTATCATAAATAGTATTAACCCTAATCTGCCCTCCCTAACATCGCCGACACCTACCTTCAATTATTAACCCCTAATCTGCCGACCGGGAGCTCACCGCCTATTCTAATAAATGTATTAACCCCTAAAGCTAGTCTAACCCTAACACTAACACCCCCCTAAGTTAAATATAAATTTTATCTAACGAAATAAATTAACTCTTATTAAATAAATAATTCCTATTTAAAGCTAAATACTTACCTGTAAAATAAATCCTAATATACTACAATATAAATTATAATTATATTATAGCTATTTAGGATTAATATTTATTTTCACAGGCAACTTTGTAATTATTTTTAACCAGGTACAATAGCTATTAAATAGTTAAGAACTATTTAATAGTTACCTTAGTTAAAATAATTACAAATTTACCTGTAAAATAAATCCTAACCTAAGATATAATTTAACACCTAACACTACCCTATCATTAAAATAATTAAATAAACTACCTACAATTACCTACAATTAACCTAACACTACACTATCAATAAATTAATTAAAACCCAATTGCTACAAATAAATACAATTAAATAAACTATCTAAAGTACAAAAAATAAAAAAGAACTAAGTTACAAGAAAATATAAAATATTTACAAACATAAGAAAAATATTACAACAATTTTAAACTAATTACACCTACTCTAAGCCCCCCTAATAAAATAACAAAGCCCCCCAAAATAAAAAATTCCCTACCCTATTCTAAAATACAAATATTACAAGCTCTTTTACCTTACCAGCCCTGAACAGGGCCCTTTGGCGGGGCATGCCCCAAGAATTTCAGCTCTTTTGCTGTAAAAAAAAACATACAATACCCCCCCCCCAACATTACAACCCACCACCCACATACCCCTAATCTAACCCAAACCCCCCTTAAATAAACCTAACACTACCCCCCTGATGATCTTCCTACCTTGTCTTCACCATGCCAGGTTCACCGATCCGTCCTGGCTCCAAGATCTTCATCCAACCCAAGCGGGGGCTAGACATCCACTGAAGAAGTCCAGAAGAGGGTCCAAAGTCTTCCTCCCTATCCGGCAAGAAGAGGACATTCCGGACCGCAAACATCTTCTCCAAGCGGCATCTTCTATCTTCTTCCATCCGATGACGACCGGCTCCATCTTGAAGACCTCCAGCGCGGATCCTTCCTCTTCTTCCGACGACTAGAGACGAATGACGGTTCCTTTAAGGACGTCATCCAAGATGGCGTCCCTCGAATTCCGATTGGCTGATAGGATTCTATCAGCCAATCGGAATTAAGGTAGGAATTTTCTGATTGGGCTGATGGAATCAGCCAATCAGAATATAGTTCAATCCGATGGCTGATCCAATCAGCCAATCAGATTGAGCTCGCATTCTATTGGCTGTTCCGATCAGCCAATAGAATGCGAGCTCAATCTGATTGGCTGATTGGATCAGCCAATCGGAATTGAACATGATTCTGATTGGCTGATTCCATCAGCCAATCAGAAAATTCCTACCTTAATTCCGATGGCTGATAGAATCCTATCAGCCAATCGAATTCGAGGGACGCCATCTTGGATGACGTCCCTTAAAGGAACCGTCATTCGTCGTCTAGTCGTCGGAAGAAGAGGATGGATCCGCGCTGGAGGTCTTCAAGATGGAGCCGGTCGTCATCGGATGGAAGAAGATAGAAGATGCCGCTTGGAGAAGATGTTTGCCGGTCCGGATGTCCTCTTCTTGCGGATAGGAGGAAGACTTTGGACCCTCTTCTGGACTTCTTCAGTGGATGTCTAGCCCCGCGCTTGGGTTGGATGAAGATCTTGGAGCCAGGACGGATCGGTGAACCTGGCATGGTGAAGACAAGGTAGGAAGATCATCAGGGGGGTAGTGTTAGGGTTTTATTAAGGGGGGTTTGGTTAGATTAGGGGTATGTGGGTGGTGGGTTGTAATGTTGGGGGGGGGTATTGTATGTTTTTTTTTACAGGCAAAAGAGCTGAAATTCTTGGGGGCATGCCCCGCGAAAGGGCCCTGTTCAGGGGCTGGTAAGGTAAAAGAGCTTGTAATATTTGTATTTTAGAATAGGGTAGGGAATTTTTTATTTTGGGGGGCTTTGTTATTTTATTAGGGGGCTTAGAGTAGGTGTAATTAGTTTAAAATTGTTGTAATATTTTCTTATGTTTGTAAATATTTTATTATTTTCTGTAACTTAGTTCTTTTTTATTTTTTGTACTTTAGATAGTTTATTTAATTTTATTTATTTGTAGCAATTGTGTTTAATTAATTTATTGATAGTGGTAGGTAGTTTTAGGTTAATTGTAGGTAATTGTAGGGTAGTTTATTTAATTATTTTATTGATAGGGTAGTGTTAGGTTTAATTATATCTTAGGTTAGGATTTATTTACAGGTAAATTTGTAATTATTTTAACTAGGTAACTATTAAATAGTTCTTAACTATTTAATAGCTATTGTACCTGGGTTAAAATAATTACAAAGTTGCCTGTAAAATAAATATTAATCCTAAAATAGCTATAATATAATTATAATTTATATTGTAGCTATATTAGGATTTATTTTACAGGTAAGTATTTAGGCTTTAAATAGGAATCATTTATTTAATAAGAGTTAATTTATTTCGTTAGATAAAAATTATATTTAACTTAGGGGGGTGTTAGTGTTAGGGTTAGACTTAGCTTTAGGGGTTAATACATTTATTAGAATAGCGGTGAGCTCCGGTCGGCAGATTAGGCGGGTTAATAATTGAAGGTAGGTGTCGGCGCAGTTAGGGAGGGCAGATTAGGGGTTAATACTATTTATGATAGGGTTAGTGAGGCGGATTAGGGGTTAATAACTTTATTATAGTAGCGCTCAGGTCCGCTCGGCAGATTAGGGGTTAATAAGTGTAGGTAGGTGTCGGCGACGTTGTGGGGGGCAGATTAGGGGTTAATAAATATAACATAGGGGTCGGCGATGTTAGGGGCAGCAGATTAGGGGTACATAGGATAACGTAGGTGGCGGCGGGTTTAACGGAGCGGCAGATTAGGGGTTAAAAGTGTAATGCAGGGGTCAGCGATAGCGGGGGGCGGCAGATTAGGAGTTAATAAGTGTAAGGTTAGGGGTGTTTTAGACTCGGGGTACATGTTAGAGTGTTAGGTGCAGACGTAGGAAGTGTTTTCCCCATAGGAAACAATGGGCTGCGTTAGGAGCTGAACGCTGCTTTTTGCAGGTGTTAGGTTTTTTTTTCAGCTCAAACAGCCCCATTGTTTCCTATGGGGAAATCGTGCACGAGCACGGTTTTTGATGCCGCCGCGTCCGTAAGCAACTCTGGTATAGAGAGTTGCATTTGCGGTAAATATGCTCTACGCTCCTTTTTTGGAGCCTAACGCAGCATTTGTTTGAACTCTCGATACCAGAGTTAAATTATGTGCGGCCAGAAAAAAACCCGCGGGAGGCGTTAACAGGCCTTTTACCGCCGAACTCTAAATCTAGCCGGAAAGTATTAAAGAAAGTTAATAGCGCTCAGTTGTTCCACAAACAGATAGGTAAAGTGTTAGTGATATATTTAAGAAGACGTTTGTAAATTTCACACCTGTCTAAGAGATATGTAGATCTGGGATGTGTATGTTCCCTGTACAACTCTTAATAAACTTGGTTGGTGTAGGTATTGAGCTGCATGAATGTGTACGATTAAGTGTACCCCTGACACTGATGGAAAAATTACATACAAGAGAAATATCGAAAATTATTCAGCGCTACAGAATACTAGAAATATATAAAAATATATGTGATGTTTTGTCAACTGTACGTATGAAATGTCTCTCAAGTGGAGTAGAACGGTGACCTTAATCTCACAAAGGTACTCCAAGTTGTAAATACGGACAGGTAGGGTGGATCTTGTAAATTCAAGATGTTTGTTTGCATGTGAGCAATAATGGTCAATGATAAGTTTTTACAATATCTGTAACAAAAGTACTGGGAGACAAGTGGTATGCCCTTACCAGAGGGTACCTCAATCATATGAGGTAATGTCTGCGTGTCTGTTATATCTCTCTCCGGTCTGTCTTGGCGGTCTTTCTTGTGTTGAAGATGTCCTGATCTTTTATTTCATGCCGGCTTGTGTATGTACTTTCAACCTTGGAGTTTCCTGGTCTCTGGTGTTTGCTGGCTTGGTGTCTCTCCGCAGTATGGTAGTGCAATCTGGATCTTGACTCTCACCATGTAGGATGGAATTAAAAAGCTCTCTGTTTAGCTCTGTTGAAACGATAGCTGAAAAGCCCACTGCAAGGTGGAAATAAGACCCCCCCCCCCCCCCTTCTTTTACATATGAAAGAGACCCTTTACACAAACAGGAGCAAGCTGGAGAAGGTAGCTGACGGTATTCACATAAAACTTTGGGGGCTTGGTTAGGAGTCTGCAAGCTCTGTGATCGGCTGGGCCAGCTCTATAGATGACAAGTGCTATTGTCCCTGATGGTGTCACACATGCTGTGGGCTTTTCAGCTATCGTTTCAACAGAGCTAAACAGAGAGCTTCTAAATTCCATCCTACACGATGAGAGTCAAGATCCAGATTGCACTGCCATACTGCGGAGAGACACAAGCCAGCAACACCAGAGACCAGGAAACTCCAAGGTTGAAAGTACCATACACAAGCCGGCATGAAATAAAAGATCAGGACATCTTCCAACACAAGAAAGACCGCCAAGACAGACCGAGAGAGATATAACAGACACGCAGACATTACCTCATATGATTGAGGTACCCTCCTGGTAAGGGCATACCACTTGTCGCCCAGTACTTTTGTACAGATATTGTAAAAACTTATCATTGACCATTATTGCTCACATGCAAAACAACATCTTGAATTTACAAGATCCACCTACCTGTCCGTATTTACAACTTGGACTACCTTTGTGAGATTAAGGTCACCTGTCTACTCCACTTGAGAGACATTTCATACGTTACGTTGACAAAGCATCACATATATTTTTATATATTTCTAGTATTTGTAGCGCTGAATAATTTTCGATATTTCTCTTGTATGTATATATATATATATATATACATACAAAAGTGTGCGCACTCAACCTTGTTAATGTACAGAAAATAACTATTATTAGTCAAAAAATCAAAAAGAGAAAAATATCCACAATATAGGTGGATAGTTAAAGAATGAAAAAAGCAACAATATTTATCAATACCCCTTCACACTATCCAGCAACACCTTCACAATGATATGTCCAAAAAAATGTGCATAAATCTGTAAAGTGATATATACATTATATATTAGGAACTTACAATTCAAGTCAGGTACTTTCACTAATTAGAGCTATAACTCAACTCTGAGGGGCAATTTATCAAGCTCTGTTTAGAGCTTGATGCTCCATGTTTCTGGTGAGCCTTCAGGCCCGCCAGAAACACAAGTTATGAAGTAGCGGTCTAAAGACCGCTGCTCCATAACCTGTCCGTCCTGCTCTGAGGCGGCGGACAGACATCGCCGAAAATCAACCCGATCCAATACTTGGACCGGGTTGATTGACACCTCCTGCTGGCAGCCGATTGGCCGCGAATCTGCAGGGGGTGGTATTGCACAAGCAGTTCACTCAGAACTGCTGGTGCAATGATAAATGCAAGAGAGTGTATGCTGTCGGCATTTATCGATGTGCGGCGGATATGATTCTTAAATATGCCCCTAAGTGTGATTGCAAATAGGTTTTAGCCCGGTCTTTGTTTAAAATAGTAAAATACAGCTTTATTAAAACACAGGACTAAGACTAGACACTGTTACAAATAAACAAATGCACAGAGAGATTGCTAAGCTCTCTAAACAGCATATAGTGGGCACAGTGCTGTGGAGGATATTATGTCAATCAAGTACATAAATCCTTAGCAGCAATAATAGTGAAAACAGTCTATAATGGTCCTTAAAAACAGTAAATCCTACTATGTGTCCTGCTTTTTCTAGGCGTGGACATTTAATGAACTTTTGCTGCATTTCTTTCGATGGGGGGTTTTAAGGGTGTTTTTTACACTTATGTGCTCTCGTTTGTGCCCTGTGATTGCCTTTCCCATCTATAATCAGAGTCTTTATACTGTATCCAGGCCTGGATGTATACTTATTATTTGGTATATCATTGTGAGGTGTTGCTGGATAGTGTGAAGGGGTATTAATAAATATTGTTTGAATTTAGAACCAGAGTGCAGCTTTGTCATTCTTTAATATCCACCTATATTATGGGTATTTTCTCTTTTTTAATTTTTTTACTAAAATAAGGGAACCATATAATACACAGCTGAAAACATTATGGCCTAGATTACATCTGGAGCGCTATGATAGCGCAGGATGTGGTATCAAATATTTGGACAATCCATCAAAGCAAGAAGATGAGCAACAGTGAAAAATTATATAAAACATAGCTTTTATTCCATGTATTAAAACAACGGATCGACAGTCACAGGAAAAGAGAACCTCTGGCTGGCTTGCTTAAGCGTTTTGGCTGTAATCATAGCTGTAGGTAGCCAGTCACAGGTGAACGATATATACATAAATTGCTTCAATATTATTGGCTAAAGACAAAGAGACAATTAAAAACAACACACACAGAGTATGACTCTTAGACAACAATAGACAACAATAGAATGTAGCTGTACTATGACATATTTGCAAAAAAGTATAGATATGATGATGCCCAAATCTATTGTAACATTATACAATGCTATGGCCTCTATTTATCATAGGTCTTGCGGACCTGATCCGACAGCGTGGATAAGGTCTGCAAGACCTCGCTAAATGCGGAGAGCAATACGCTCTCTGCATTTAACATTGCACCAGCACTCACAAGAGCTGCTAGTGCAACGCCGCCCTCTGCCGGACTCGCGGCCAGCAGGGGGGGGTGTCAATCAACCGATCCTATCAGCCAATCGGAATTCGAGGGACGCCATCTTGGATGATGTCCCTTAAAGGAACCTTCATTCGTCGGGAGTTCGTCGTGGAGGAAGGATGTTACGCGTCGGCGGGATGAAGATGGAGCCGGAAGAAAGAAGATTGAAGATGCCGCTTGATAGAAGACTTCAGCCGGATGGAAGACCTCTTCAGCCCCCGCTTGGATGAAGACTTCAGCCGGATGATGGACCTCTTCAGCCCCCGCTTGGATAAAGACTTCAGCTGGATGATGGACCTCTTCAGCCCCCGCTTGGATGAAGACTTCAACCGGATGATGGACCTCTTCAGCCCGCGCTTGGATGAAGACATCGCCCGGATTGGATGAAAAATTTGGCTCGGCTGAGTGAAGACGACTCAAGGTAGGAAGATCTTCAGGGGGGTAGTGTTAGGTTTATTTTAAGGGGGGTTTGGGTGGGTTAGAGTAGGAGTGTGTGGGTGGTGGGTTTTAATGTTGGGGGGGGTTGTATTTTTATTTTACAGGCAAAAGAGCTGTTTTCTTTGGGGCATGTCCCGCAAAAGGCCCTTTTAAGGGCTGGTAAGGTAATAGAGCTGGTATCTTTTAAATGTAGAATAGGGTAGGGAATTTTTTTTATTTTGGGGGGCTTTGTTATTTTATTAGGGGGCTTAGAGTAGGTGTAATTAGCTTAAAATTGTTGTAATATTTTTATAATGTTTGTAAATTATTTTTTTATTTTTTGTAACTTAGTTCTTTTTTATTTTTTGTACTTTAGTTAGTGTATTTATTTGTATTTATTTGTAGGTATTTGTATTTAATTTATTTAATGATAGTGTAGTGTTAGGTTTAATTGTAACTTAGGTTAGGATTTATTTTACTGGTAATTTTGTATTTATTTTAACTAGGTAGCTATTAAATAGTTATTAACTATTTAATAGCTATTGTATCTGGTTAAAATAAATACAAAGCTGCCTGTAAAATAAATATTAATCCTAAAATAGCTACAATATAATTATTATTTATATTGTAGCTATATTAGGGTTTATTTTACAGATAAGTATTTAGCTTTAAATAGGAATAATTTATTTAATAAGATTTAATTTATTTCGTTAGAATAAAATTATATTTAACTTAGGGGGGTGTTAGTGTTAGGGTTAGACCTAGCTTTAGGGGTTAATACATTTATTAGAGTAGCGGTGAGGTCCGGTTGGCAGATTAGGGTTAATAATTGTAGGTAGGTGGCGGCGACATTGGGGGCAGCAGATTAGGGGTTAATAAATATAATATAGGGGTCGGCAGTGTTAGGGGCAGCAGATTAGGGGTACATAGGGATAACGTAGGTGGCGGCGGTGTATGGAGCGGCAGATTAGGGGTTAAAAATAATATGCAGGGGTCAGCGATAGCGGGGGCGGCAGATTAGAGGTTAATAAGTGTAAGATTAGTGGTGTTTAGACTCGGGGTACATGTTAGGGTGTTAGGTGCAGACTTAGGAAGTGTTTCCCCATAGGAAACAATGGGGCTGCGCTAGGAGCTGAACGCTGCTTTTTTGCAGGTGTTAGGTTTTTTTTCAGCTCAAACTGCCCCATTGTTTCCTATGGGGAAATCGTGCACGAACACGTTTTTGAAGCTGGCTAGAGTTGCAGTGGCGGTAAATATGTCTGTACACTCCCTTTTTGGAGCCTAACGCAGCCCTTCTGTGAACTCTAAATACCAGCGGTATTTAAAAGGTGCGGGGGAAAAAAAGCACCCCTTCTAACACAAAACTCTAAATATAGGCGAAAGTTTTCTTTTATCCCCCCAAAAACATAGGGCGCGATCCGAAATACGGCGTAGTTTTCAGCGCAAGCGAGGTAACCCACGCCGCCAGTAGTTTCACCTCGCACATCGGGGTATTACATATACTGCGCCGTCAGATGCCAAAGTGGTGTAAGTAGGACAAACTGGCGTTCTTCCAAAGAGAGCACAAATACACATTTTACTCATTGCAAGCAACTTACGCCTGTATTTTGTTCACGTAAAGTCTCAATAAAGAGTAGTTTTATGCAAATTAGGCTAACACTCGTAAAAATCACCTGCGACTCCATCTAAAACTGCGCAACGTAATTACGCTATTCAAAAGTCATATATAAACCCATGCGCAGCCGCCATTTTCTTCAGTGTGTTTGGATGGTTCGTTGAGCTACAGCACACTACAGTGGAGTGGAGGATTTGTCAGAGTAGAGAGAGAGGGGAGTTAGTTAGGTCGCATTGTTGGTTGGTTAAGCTTGTACACTTACACATCTTTTTACATATTGCATACATACATATACAAAATACACAACACATTTTTTTTCAATTTTACAGTGTGATAGGCTGAGTGTTTGGTTGTGATTGTGTGTGATTGAACTGGAAGTGAGTGTGAGTGTGTGTGTGTGTGTAGTGTGAGGATGGCAGGGAGAGGTAGGGCGGAGGGGAGGAGGGGAGAGGAGTATTGTAGAGGACAGGAGGAGCAGCTGGGTCCACGTCAGCTAGAAGGGATGATGGGAGATGCCTGAGAGCCCCAGAGACCAGGCACATCAAGGAGAGGGAAAGAGGGTGCACATGGGGACAAAAGGGGGGAGGAGGGAGAGGATAGGGAGGAACTCACACCAGGGACATCGCAGGGAGCAAGCCAGGTGTCCACAGAGGATGAGAGGATGAGATGTCCTAACTTCTCATTCGATGAGAATGTTGCCCTAGTCCAGGCCATCATGGACAACCACAGTGCCCTCTTTGGCCAGGAGAAGGGCAAAGGCGTTGCCAGAGGCGTAAAACTGCATGGTTGGCGGTAGAGGATGCCGTCAACCGGTGGTGGCCCCGCAGAGGAGGATTGTTGAGGGCCTTAAAAAAAGGTGGAATGACTGTAAGAGGCGGGTGAAAGAGAAGATGGGGCAGGAAGCCATGCACCAGAGGGGAACAGGCGGTGATCCACCCCTGGACACAGAATTACAACACCTGGCAGGAGATGATACGCAGGTCCCTGAGTATCACAGCAGTCCGTGGACTTCCAGGGGCTCGTGACTCAGGGGGGCTGCAACCACAGCACATCATGCTGGTGAGTAACATCCCACACACCAGTATCATATGTATTTGAGATATAACATCCTTTAATGTCACACATTCATGTACACAATGAGGAGCATGGTATTTGGCCTACTAACAAAAACAGCTACAATTATATTTGACATTAATGCTACTTAACACAATGCAATTCATGATATGAGGTGGAATAGTGCAATACTAACATTTCTCAGAGTAACACAGGCCACAAGCCACATGTAGAGTTTTCAGTAAATGGACACTATAGCCATCACAATACTTTTAGCTCAGAAAGCAGGTTCTGTGCCTACATCAGGCTAAAGTAAATTGTGTGACCATAGTGTCACTTAAAGAACACATTTTTTCCATCATTGACATGTACACATAACTATTGTATGAAACACATACCTGTATACTGTGCAGATTCAAATCCCTCATATCACAAATCACATTGTGCACATGCATGTTATAGAGTTTGACATGAGAATGAGTATAGGCCCTAGCATGTATCAATGTACATTGTATACCCACATGGACATATATATGACTGTACTAATCCCTCTCATCCTTTGACTCCTCCACAGAATCTCCTGTCACCAGGATGCAAACAGGCATGCCGCCACCTCTACCACCAACACCAGTCACAGGCGTGCTGTCACCTCCACCACCACCACCAGTCACAGGCATGCAGCAACCACCACCAGTCTTCAGGCAACAACTTGAACATTATGCTCCCAGGCATGAGCAGGGTTGGATGGCTTCAGTAGAGGACCCGGAAGTGATGGCATATGACCCCTGGCCAGAGGAATATTTTTCTTTTGGCTTTGAGGAGGAGCCAAGTCAGCCACAAAGGGTCCATGTCTTTACCCCCCCCCCCCCCCAACAGAATATCAGGGCAGTTGTGGATTTTACACACAAGGTATGTCCCAAGAAGTGCAAACTGGACAGGCTGAGTGGTCACACACTGCTCATCAATGGGACTACCAATCCACCCTGAGAGCTCCACCATCCTCTTCCCTTGGGAGAGCTCCACCATCCTCTTCCCTTGGGAGATATCCACCATCCTCTTCCCTTGGGAGAGCTCCACCATCCTTTTCCCTTGGGAGAGCTCCAACACCTGCAGATGAGCATATAGCTGGAATTACTCAAGCACCAGCAGATGCAGCTGAGGATGTCCCACCAAGAGATGCAGCTGAGGATGTCATACCATCAGATGCAGCTGAGGATGTCGCACCAGCAGATGCAGCTGAGGATGTCCCACCAGCACCAGCAGAATCAGATGGACCTGCACCTCAAGCACCTAGAAGCCCTGCTTCTGAAGAGCCTGTGAATGCACTGTATTCTCCCCTGGGTGAGGAATACATTTCACTACAGAGGAGGCTCATAACAAGCTGCGAGAGCAGACAAAGAGGCCAACAGAGGTTTCACAGGAGCCAAGAGAGGTTACTCAAGCGTAGCATAGAGCTGCAGAAGGACATGGCAGCATCATTAAATGGAATTATACAAAACCAGTCACAGATGATGCGAATTCTGTCTGATATGCAGATGCAGATGGACAATAAATGGCGGGAACAAAATCAACTCTTGGGTGTGTTGGTTGAGCACTTTACACACCAGCAGGATACTGCCTCCAGCCTATCATCTGTGGCCAGCACACCAGCAGAAACCGAAGAATCCTCTCAAACCAGGAGAACAAGGAAATCCACTATAGCCACCTCAGCTCCCTCATACAAGAAGACAAAAAAGAAATAAATATTCTTATAGTTCACCATAAATCTTGTCCTCTGTTATTTACCATATAATTGTCATCCACATCCATGTGAGGTGTGTTTTAGTACACTAATATTGTTAAAACATATAATATGACCTGTGTGGAAATGGCAAACAAAGGTAATATTATCATGTTTATGACATATTCATGTCCTATAAAACACATCACATAGTTGTGTATGAAGGGTACATATAGTAATATTCAATTCTAAGATGTAAATCAAGGTTTCTCACATCCAATATAAATTGCCACATGGGTATATATATATATATATATATATATATATATATATAAATAATAATGTATTTACAGAAGGTGTGAACATAAGGTATAAACATCCATTTTCATTCTTATTAATGATAGTCAATAAATCATAGTGACATAAACATAAATTAAACAAATGAGACATTTTCAGTAATTAGGGTGGTTAAGGGAAGGGGGGTGGGAAGTAGTAGTTTCACTTACATGCAGTGGAAATCCGCAGTATGTAATTCTGCAAGACATGAAATATACACATGCAATGGTTGGTGAGGTACAGTCAAACATCATAATACATGTGAATGTTACGGTTTATGAACAAGTAACTTACAGGTGAAGTATTGACGGATGACAAGGTCCCTCACTTCATTCCCCCTCAGTGTCCCCCTGTCCACATCCTCAGGTACAGGAACCAGCTGCTGATCTTGTTCTGGTTCCATGTCCCCCAATATACGTGTGTCCACATCAATGTTATGTAGAATACAACATGAATTGACAATGGAACACACTTTGTTGGGGTTATACTGTAAAGCTCCGCCTGTCAAATCCAGACACCTGAATCTGGTTTTGAGTAGGCCAAAGCTCCTTTCTATCACATTTCTGGTCCGTATGTGGGCCTCCTGGTACCTGAGTTGTGGCTCTGTAAGGGGGTGTACCAAGGGGGTTAACAGCCATGGTCTGCAGCCATACCCTGCGTCGCCTGTCATGTAACATATCTATTCTGATTACTACAGGTTCATCATGTGCTTAAAGGGACATAACATGGATTTCATTTAAAAGATATACTTTTCAAATACATTAAATTGGTGCATTGTAAGCACTCTACTTTTATGCCAGGATTAGTCTAGACAAAATTCTATTTTCATGATTCAGATAGAACATTCCATTTAAAGAAAATGTCCTTTTAAGTGAAAAACTATTTATAGTATACTGTCCCTTTAAAGGGACATGAAACATACATTTCTTCTTTCATGAGTTAAAAAGAACCTGCAATTTTATTCAACTTTATAATTTACTTCTATTATGTAATTTGCTCCATTCTCTTGATATCATTTGCTGACAAGCATATTAGATATGCTCATTAGCTGCTGATTGGTGGCTGCACATAGATGCCTCATATGATTGGCTCATCTATGTGCATTGCTATTTCTTAAACAAAGGATATCTAAAGAATAAATCAACTGAGATAATAGAAGTAAATTGTAATGTTGTTTAACATTGTATTCTCTATCTGAAACATGAGAAAATTATTTTGTGTTTAGTGTCCCTTTAGTAGAAATATACAGATAGAATGAAGGTAGTGCATACTCACCAAGCAGCCAACCTCCCGAGAGTGTACCAGATTTGAAAAGCAGGAATAAGGAGGTCTGGCGCAGGATGTAGGAATCATGTGCACTACCTGGAAAGCCTGCATACACATGTGTGAATTTCAGAGTGGTATCGCAGACCATCTGGCAATTCAAGGAATAAAACCCTTTCCTGTTAATATAGAGGAATGGCTCCTCATTTGGGGCCACGATACGCACATGTGTGCAATCAATTCCCCCATGACATTGGGAATACCCCCCAGTCGATAGAAGCCTTGTTTAAGACTGTTCCATTCCTGGGGGGTACGGGGGAAATGAATGTATCGCTGTGTCTGGTTATGTAGAGCAGTCAAAACCTCCCCTAGAATCCTGGAGAAGGTGGACTGCGCTAGGCCAGACACAAGCCCCTCTGTTGACTGGAATGAGCCGGATGCCAGGAAGTGTACAACACACAACAGCTTATGCATACCAGTCAGAGCTTGGTTCCTATTCGCTTGAGGGTCAATATCATCCTTCAAGACCTCATATAGGTCAATGAGGCTTGCAGAAGTCAAGCAATACTTTTCCCTGACCTCCACTTCTGTCATCCCAAACAGGGTGACCCTAACCCTGTGTATCCTTGCTGCCCTTGCTCTTCCCCTCTGCTGATGCCCACGTCTTATAGGCCCTGCTGGCCTATGACCAGCTGCAGCAACAACAGCAGCAGGGGCAGCACCAGGAACAGGGACAACAGCGTGAGGAGCAGGGACAGCAGCAGCAGGAGCAGGGATGGCTACAGCACCATGACCAGGGACCTCATCAGCAAATATATCCTCCACAACAGGGGCTTGTATGGCTTCCAGCACCCCTTGTGCCCCACGATGCTGTCTCTGTATTTATTGCAGATAATGCAGGGGAAACATGGTGGCTAATGAGGGTGTGCATTGCCAGGTGTTTTAAGGCTGCAGGTGAGAGGTTGTGCTGTTTGTGATTGGTTGGACACACTTGCAGGGGCAGGAATTCTGAATGCTTAGAAGAGGTTTAACTGTTTGAGATCTGCTGCTGATATGTATGTGATTGCGCATGCGTTTGTTAGGCCTTCAGGGAGTTACGTTGGTTTTTTAGTCAGTGAAAGGGTTCCTGTACCTGCAATTTGTGGCGAGATGAGAATGTAGTAGATTTTCTGAAATCTGCGCGCATAAGTCCTTACTCTGTATATTGGATACCAAATTGCGCGTAGTTCTATGTTAGTGTATGGGTAAAAAAATTACGACCGAAGGGTGAAATATATGCGCGTAACTTGTATGCTACGCCGTATATGTGATACCAAAATTGCGCAAAATATGGCGTCGCCGGCTTTTGCGGGCAACACTGCATATCGGATGGGGCCCATAAAGTATACACACAACAAACAGAAACAAACAAAACATAAACACACAACAGAAACAAAAAACAACAACAAAAAAAGGAATTATATAAACCATTAAATGAATCACTCCATCCCTCTATAAAATTACTTGCTTTAACACAATTTACAAATTACTGTGCTACTAATGAAGTGGGTATCCAAGAAAGAGGAAACAGCCCATTTTAGCTGCTGATATAAATGGTTTTGTGTTGAATAATGGAGATAATAACTGTTTTTGAATCACCAATGTTCGTGCTTTGATCAGTGGTAGCCATTTGTCCAAGAATTCCTGCGTCTTATTATCATTTAATAAATTAATGTTCTGTATCTCAAATGTAATATGTTGTAGCAGGGTACTTATAAAACTAGAAAACCTAGGTGGAGATGTATCCTTCCACTTCTTCAATATCATGTATTGCATTATCATCAACGTACAGTAGCTATGGTAGTAATTTGGTGTAATGATTGCCGAGTCTGACAATAAAAAAATATATCTACCATTAATCTTGAAATGATCAGAAAAAAGTTTGTTGTACCAAAAATCTAATTTGGACCATAATTGTAATATTTTTGAACATTTCCAAAATACATGTAGAATATCTGCTTTATCTAGATGGCATTTAGAACAGTAAAAATCATTATTAAGAAAGAATTTTGCCAATTTAGAGGGAGAGAAATAGACATTATGAGGCCGAATTATCAAGCCGTTAACTATGCTGCATTCGACGGCACCAATACGCTCACCTAACATTGCCTAACATCACGGCCGCGTATCCTAATACTCTCTCCTTATTTATAAAAAAAAGCTGTCAAAAAGCCACGCACCAAGTACGGGGTGATGAGCAGCGGACTGTTGTTAGCTAGCAGTCATCGATCTCGCTGCTATTCGGCTTTTTACCAACTTTATTTATACCCTGTCACCAAACACTGCCACTATACTAAAATGTTTAACCCCTATCCCGCCGCTCACGGACCCCGCCACAGATAAATAAAGTTATTAAACCCCATCCCACTGCTCCCGGAGTCCACCGCAACTCTAATAACGTTATTAACCCCTTTCCCTCCGCTTCCGGAGCCCACCGCAACTCTAATAAAGTTATTAACCCCTATCCCTCCACTCCCGGAGCCCACCGCAACTCAAATAAAATTATTAACCCCTATCCCTTCTGCTCCCGGACCCCTTCACAACTAAATAAATGTATTAACCCCTAAACCCCTGGCCTCCCACATCACTACCACTTACTAAACCTATTAACCCCTAAAACGCCAGCCCCCCACATCGCCATAAACTAAATTAAGCTATTAACCCCTAAACCTAACAACCCGCTAACTTTACATTAAATATTAACTCATCCCTATCTTATAATAAATTTAAACTTACCTGTAGAATTAAAATAAACTATATTAAACTACTAATTAACCTACCCTAACTGTTATCCTACAATTACATTAAACTATATTAAACTATTAATTAACCTACCCTAACTATTATACTAAAATTACATTAAACTAACAATTAAATTAATAATATTACATTAAAAACCTAACCCTACTCAAGTTATTTAAATCTAGCCGTTAGTGTTTTTTATTTTGTGTAACAGTGTTTTTATTTTGTGTAACTTAGTTGTTATTTTTTTGTAACTTAGTAATTTTTAATAGTAGATTTAAATAACTTGAGTAGGGTTAGGTTTTTAATTATGTAATATAGTTTAACGCCCAATGATATTATAAGTCAGACAGGAAAGGGTCTACCGCTCACTTTTCTTCTGCGACTTTTCCATACCGCAAATCACCTTACGTCAATTGTGTATCCTATCTTTTTAATGGGATTTGGCTAACGCTGGTATTACAAGTCTTGGAAGAAGTGAGCGGTACAGCCTCTACCTCCAAGACTCCTACCACATTTAAAAGTCAGTAGTTAAGGGTTTTATGGACTAACGCCGGAACATAAAGCTCCTAACTAAAGTGCTACAAAGTACACTAACACCCATAAACTACCTATTAACCCCTAAACCGAGCCCCCCACCACATCGCAAACACTATAATAAAATTATTTAACCCCTAATCTGCTGACAAGACATCACCGCCACCTACATTATACCTATGAACCCCTAATCTGCTGCCCCTAACATCGCCGACACCTACATTACATTTATTAACCCCTAATATGCCCCCCCAACTTCGCCGCCACCTAACTACACTTATTAACCCCTAATTTGCCGACCGAACTTCGCCGATACTATAATAAAGTTATTAACCCCTAAACCTAAGTCTAAACCTAACCCTAACACCCCCCTAAGTTAAATATAATTTAAATAAATCTAAATAAAATTACTATAATTAAATAAATTAATCCTATTTAAAACTAAATACTTACCTATAAAATTAACCCTAATATAGCTACAATATAACTAATAGTTACATTGTAGCTATTTTAGGTTTTATATTTATTTTACAGGCAACTTTGTATTTATTTTAACTAGGCACAATAGCTATTAAATAGTTATTAACTATTTAATAGCTACCTAGTTAAAATAATTACAAAATTACCTGTAAAATAAATCCTAACCTAAGTTACAAATACACCTAACACTACACTATCAATAAATTAATTAAATACATTACCTACAATTATCTAAAATAAAATACAATTAAATAAACTAAACTATATTACAAAAAAATCAAACACTAAATTACAAAAAATAAAAAAATATTACAAGAAATTTAATCTAATTACACCTAATCTAAGCCCCCTAATAAAATAAAAAAGCCCCCCAAAATAATAAAATTCCCTATCCTAAACTAAATTACAAAGTAATCAGCTCTTTTACCTGTAAAAAAAAAGAAATACAATACCCCCCAACATTACAACCCACCACCCACACACCCCTACTCTAAAACCCACCCGATCCCCCCTTAAAAAAACCTAACACTACCCCATTGAAGATCACCCTACCTTGAGCCGTGTTCACCCAGCCGGGCACCGATGGGGCAGAAGAGGACATCTGGACCGGCAGAAGTCTTCATCCTATCCGGGCAAAGGAGGACATCCGGACCAGCAGACATCTTCATCCAGACGGCATCTTCTATCTTCATCCTTCCGGAGTGGAGCGGAAGCCATCTTCTATCCATCCGACGCGGAGCCATCCTCTTCAATCGAAGTCCTAACGAAGAATGAAGGTTCCTTTAAATGACGTCATCCAAGATGGCGTCCCTCGAATTCCGATTGGCTAATAGGATTCTATCAGCCAACTAGAATTAAGGTAGGAAAAATCCGATTGGTTGATTTAATCAGCCAATCGGATTGAAGTTCAATCCGATTGGCATTGGATCAGCCAATAGAATGCAAGGTCAATTCTATTGGCTGATCCAATCAGCCAATCAGATTGAACTTCAATCCGATTGGCTGATTAAATCAACCAATCAGATTTTTCCTACCTTAATTCCGATTGGCTGATAGAATCCTATCAGCCAATCGGAATTCAAGGGTCGCCATCTTGGATGATGTCGTTTAAAGGAACCTTCATTCTTCATTAGGACTTCGATTGAAGAGGATGGCTCCGCATCGGCTGGATAGAAGATGGCTCCGCTTCACTCCGGAAGGATGAAGATAGAAGATGCCGCCTGGATGAAGATGTCTGCTGGTCCGGATGTATTTTTATGCCCGGATAGGATGAAGACTTCTGCCAGTCCGGATGTCCTCTTCTGCCCCATTGGTGTCCGGCTGGTTGAACACGGCTCAAGGTAGGGTGATCTTCAATGGGGTAGTGTTAGGTTTTTTTAAGGGGGGATCGGGTGGGTTTTAGAGTAGGGGTGTGTGGGTGGTGGGTTGTAATGTTGGGGGAGGGTATTGTATTTCTTTTTTTTACAGGTAAAAGAGCTGATTACTTTGGGGCATTGCCCCGCGAAAAGCCTTTTTAAGGGCTTGTAAAAGAGCTGATTATTTTGTAATTTAGTTTAGAATAGGGAATTTTATTATTTTGGGGGGCTTTTTTATTTTATTAGGGGGCTTAGATTAGGTGTAATTAGAATAAACTTCTTGTAATATTTTTTTATTTTTTGTAATTTTTTTTGGTAATATAGTTTAGTTTATTTAATTGTATTTTATTTTAGATAATTGTAGGTAATTTATTTAATTAATTTATTGATAGTGTAGTGTTAGGTGTATTTGTAACTTAGGTTAGGATTTATTTTACAGGTAATTTTGTAATTATTTTAACTATGTAGCAATTAAATGGGGCTACGTTAGGAGCTGAACGCTGCTTTTTTGCAGGTGTTAGGTTTTTTTTCAGCCAGTTCAGCCCCATTTTATCCTATGGGGAAATCGTGCACGAGCACGTTTTTCAGGCTTACCGCTACCGTAAGCAATGCTGCTATTACAGGTAGAAGTGGAGCTAAATTTGCTCAACGCTCACCCAATAAACCCTTAAAAAAAACTAACACTAACCCCCGAAGATCCACTTACAGTTTTCGAAGACCGGACATCCATCCTCATCCAAGCAGCAGAAGTCCTCAGCGAAGCCGGCAGAAGTCTTCATCCAAGCGGGCCGAAGTCTTGATCCAAGCAGGCAGAAGTCTTCATCCAGACGGCATCTTCTATCTTCATCCATCTGGTGCGGAGCGGCTCCATCTTCAAGACATCCGGCGCAAAGCATCCTCTTCTTACGACGTCTCTTGAAGAATAAAGTTTCCTTTAAATGACGTCATCCAAGATGGCGTCTCTTACATTCCGATTGACTGATAGAATTCTATTAGCCAATCGGAATTAAAGGGGAAAAAATCCTATTGGCTGTTGCAATCAGCCAATAGGATTGAGCTTTCATCCTATTGGTTGATCCAATCAGCCTATAGGATTGAGCTTGCATTCTATTGGCTGATTGGAATAGCCAATAGAATGCAAGCTCAATCATATCGGCTGATTGGATCATCCAATAGGATGAAAGCTCAATCCTATTGGCTGATTGCAACAGCCAATAGGATTTTTTTCCCCTTTAATTCCAATTGGCTGATAGAATTCTATCAGCCAATCGGAATTTAAGAGACACCATCTTGGATGATGTCATTTAAAGGAAACTTCATTCTTCAAGAGACGTCGTAAGAAGAGGATGCTCTGTGCCGGATGTCTTGAAGATGGAGCCGCTCCACGCCGGATGGATGAAGATAGAAGATGCCGTCTGGATCAAGACTTCTGCCCGCTTGGATTAAGATTTCGGCCCGTTTGGATGAAGACTTCTGCCAGCTTCGCTGAGGACTTCTGCCACTTGGATGAGGATGGATTTCCAGTCTTCAAAAACTGTAAGTGGATCTTCGGGGGTTAGTGTTAGGTTTTTTAAGGGTTTATTGGGTGGGTTTTAATTTTAGGTTAGGGACTTTGGGAAGAAAAAGAGCTGAATGCCCTTTTAAGGGCAATGCCCATACAAATGTCCTTTTCAGGGCAATAAGGAGTTTAGGTTTTTTAGATAGGTTTTTATTTGGGGGTGTTGGTTGTGTGGGTGATGGGTTTTACTGTTGGGTGGGTATTTGTATTTTTTTAACAGGTAAAAGAGCTGATTTCTTTGGGGCAATGCCCCGCAAAAGGCCCTTTAAAGGGCCATTAGTAATTTAGTGTAGGCTAGGGTTTTTTTTATTTTGGGGGGGCCTTTTTATTTTGATAGGGCTATTAGATTAGGTATAATTAGTTTAAGTATTTGATAATTTATTTTTCATTTTGTGTAACTTAGTGTTTTTTATTTTGTGTAACTTAGCATTTTTTATTTTGTGTAACTTAGTTGTTATTTTTTTGTAACTTAGCAATTTTTAATAGTAGATTTAAATAACTTGAGTAGGGTTAGATTTTTAAATACGTAATATAGTTAATTTAATTTTTAGTTTAATGTAATTTTAGTATAATAGTTAGGGTAGGTTAATTAATAGTTTAATATAGTTTAATGTAATTGTAGGATAACAGTTAGGGTAGGTCAATTAGTAGTTTAATGTAGTTTATTTTAATTCCACAGGTAAGTTTAAATTTATTATAAGATAGGGATGAGTTAATATTTAATGTAAAGTTAGCGGGTTGTTAGGTTTAGGGGTTAATAGCTTAATTTAGTTTATGGAGATGTGGGGGGCTGGCGTTTTAGGGGTTAATAGGTTTAGTAAGTGGTAGGGATGTGGGAGGCCAGGGGTTTAGGGGTTAATACATTTACTTAGTTGCGGAGGGGACCGGGAGTGGCAGGATAGGGGTTGATAACTTTATTAGAGTTGCGGTGGGCTCCGGGAGCAGCGGGATAGGGGTTAATACATTTATTTAATTGCGGCGGGGTCCAGGAGCGGCGGGATAGGGATTAATAAATTTATTTAGTTGCAGCGGGTCGGGGAGCGGCGGGAATAGGAGTTAATAAATTTATGTAGGTGGTGGCGATGTCGGCCCGGCAGATTAGGGGTGTTTAGACTCGGGGTACATGTTAGGGTGTTAGGTGTAAACGTTACTAGTTTTCTAGCATAGATATCAATGGGATATCTGGCAGCATCGAACATAAGCTTTCGCTGCTTTCAGACTCCGATTGATTCCTAGCATTCGCGGCCTCCAGGGTGGCGGATTGAAAACCAGGTACGCTGGGCCGGAATAGTGGACGAGCGTACCTTTTAGAATTTTGATAAATGGCAAAAGTTATCAGATAGTGCCGAATTTGTATTCGGAACATCTGTAATGACGTAAGCATCAATCTGTGTCGGATTGAGACCGGCGGATCGTATGTGACGTCACAAATTTCAACTTTTGCCGGTCTGTAGGCTTTGATAACTAGGTTTGACTCAAGCTCGCCACAATTACGCTGCAGAATTCCAGCGTATTTGCGGTTGACGGCTTGATAAATATCCCTCTATGATCAGTTTGACATGTGATTCTTTCCAACCAATGGGAATTGTAAGCTTTTGTATTAACATACAACTGCGTCTAATATTTATAGCGTCTACTGCTGGAAAGTGCAATGCCCCAAAAAGCTTGAATTTTATTTAAATATAGCTGACCCTGTTTGGAAGAGCAAAATATCATGGAGTAACGATATAGAACATTTGCCTACAGAAAATTTCCTTTTGAGACCATGATTTAAAAACTGCTTGTTGAATTCCTGGTATAAATTCTGGATTTTCACATATTTAAAGAAGGGGAAGAGCATTTAAAATCTATTCCCAGGTTGAAACAAATCTTTTCCCATGCAATGATAACATTATAAAAGGTTAATTAAATTTGTTAGAATACTAGGGAGATTCCCTATTGGACAATGCAAAATCGCCTTTAAAGGGACATGAAACCCAAATTTTTTTTCTTTCATGATTTAGAAAGAGCTTACAATTATAAACACAACTTTCTAATTTACTTCTATTATCTAATTTGCTTCATTCTCTTGATATTCTTTGCTGAAAATCCTATCAAGATATGCTTAGTAGGCTGCTGATTGGTAGCTGCACATAGATGCCTCCTGTGATTGGTTCGCCGTGTGCATTGCTAATTCTTCATTAAAGTATATCTAAAGAATGAAGCAAATTAGGTAATAGATGTAAATTGGAAATGTGTTTAAAATTGTATTCTCTACCTTACTCATGAAAGAAAATGTTTGGGTTTAGTGTCCCTTTAAGAGAGAATGGAGAGATTATTTCTTTTTCAAGTTCAATAGAGGTGAATTTTACTTAGATTTGTTAGCCAGTCCATTGCGGTCCTGGCTAACGTTACAAAATTGTACAGTTTAATATCTGAAACCGCAGCCCAGTATTCTCTTTTTTTTAGTAGATTTTGCTATTGCTATGCGGGCTTTTTGCTTTTTCCCATAGAAAATGTGAGCATATTGAACAAAATTTATTTATTTGCTGTTTGAAAAGAAAAAGTGGTAAATTCTGTAACAAGTACAGAATTCAAGGAAATATAATTGTTTTGATCAAGGCAATCTGGCTGGACAGAGAAATGGGAAGATCCATCCAGTTTTTAAGATCTGAAATAGATTTACTAAAAACCTGAATTCATCTCATACCAGAATTTGGGTTTTTAATAGAGTAAGAATCCCCAAATTTATTTTATATAATCTGTTGTTTTAAAAGGATGATGTATATAACTATCTCACTTCTTCATGATCCACATTAATTTGCTTTTTCCAAGTTGATCTTATAGCCTGAGATCGAGCTAAAGATAGTGAGGATATCTAATAATAAAAGTATATTTTTTGAATTTTCCAAGAAAACTAGCAAGTCGTCAGCATACAATAATATTTTTAATCTTCTCAGTACCAATTTTAGCCCTATCAATTCAGACCAAAGCCATATAGTGAAGGATTCAATTGGGCAATGTCATCATAAATGTGAATGTTGAATGCAAATCTTCTTTGGTGATTCATTATTGGACAGACATTTAATTGTCTAACAAGTGTTATAACTAGATGTCCACTTGACATTTTGTTATTTAACCAATGATCATTCAACTAAATTTAAACATTAACAAATCTACCATAAACTTACTCATCTTCTTTATGGACCAGTTGTGTATCCATAGCGATATTCAGCACATTATTTTGAAGCCCTTCATTTTTAGTAGCATACCTTTGTCTTTAAGGTGCGTTGTTCATCATGCTATCTGACTATCGCTACCATATACCGGACTACATGTTTTTCTGTTCCTGTAACCTGACATCTGTACCTGGCTTTGACGTTTTGGCATCACCTGACTATAAGATTTGACTACTCCCTGGCACGTATTACCTGCTTTAGACCTTTGGCTTCCGCTGACTACGTGACCATCTTTTCCTTGGCAACTGATACCCAGCTTTGACCCCTAGCTTCACCTGACTATAAGTTTACTTGCTGATAATCTCACTGTGGAAGTTCTCCTTGACTTAATCCTTTGGCCTGCTGCTGGTTCCTTTGACTACTACTGGTTCACAAGTACCATTTTGCACTGTACTGCAAGGTTTGTTTGCTGAAGATAGACCCAGTATAGCCTCAGTAGCTCTTGGTTGGTTTATCCTGTCCTATCTCAGCCTCTGGGTCCTTCCTGGCTAGCTCTTTCTGTGCTGTGACAGTAGCAAGGTTAGATTTGCTTGCCATGCAAATTTCTAATCTCAGAAAGGGAGAAAAATAATATAAGAGTATATTAAAAATGTTTTACGTAACATTATTAAAGGTATATGAAACCCCAAAATTTTCTTTAATGATTTAGATAGAGCATGCAATTTTAAACAACTTTCTAATTTACTTTTATTATGAAATATTTATCAAATTCATTGGTATCTTTTGTTGAAAAGCAGGAACATATGCTTAGGAGCCGGCCCCACTTCTGGAACACTGTATGCATCAGTTTTGCAAGAATGTGATCCCATATGCCAGAGCACTAGATGGCAGCACTGTTTCCTGCCAAGCAGTGCTCTAGATACCTACCTAGGTATCTCTTCAAACACAGAATATCATGGGAAGGAAGCAAATTTATAACAGAAGTAAATTGGAAACTGTTTTTAAATGGTATGCTCTGTCTAAATCACAAAATAATTTTTTGTGGTTTCATATCCCTTTAAACATATTGTCCTAAATTAGTTGGACACAATCTTTATCTTGAGCAACACAAACATGATCACGAGGTTCCCATATATTTACTTCTAGAACCTGTATTACAAGTCGTGCTTAACAAAAATCCCTTTCACAAGCGAATGATAAATACTTCTCCCTATGCTTTCAATGATAACTGCAAGGCATAAACTAGCGCTCATACTACAAGCCCATGGCTTACTATTGTGTTCAAGAGAAAATTGCATGGACGATGGGACACTAAACCCAAATTTTTTATTTCATGATTCAGACAGAGAATACAATTTTAAACAACATTCCAGTTTACTTCTATTATCTAATTTGCTTAATTCGTTAGATATCCTTTGTTGAAGACATAGCAATGCACATGGGTGAGCCAATCAGACAAGACATCTATGTGCAGTCACCAATCAGCAGATACTGAGCCTATCTAGATATGATTTTCAGAAAAGGATATCAAGAAAATGAAGCAAATTAGATAGAAGTAAATTAGAAAGTTGTTTAAATTGCATTCTCTACCTAAATCATGAAAGAAAAAATGTGGGTTTCATGTCCCTTTAACCAAAATCAAAAGCTCTGGTAAAGTCATTGTGACTGCTCATGAGCTGTGATTGTATGAATAAACTGGTTTTATGGTTGCTGATACTTTTTGCTCTTACGTATGCATTTCAAAGCTCATTACATTGATGTTTGGTTTCTTTAACTTCATTGTTCAACACAGTAAAAGAACAGAATATCCCTTAAAGGGACAGTAAAGTCAAAATTAAACTTAAATTGACTGGATAGAGTATGAAATTATAAACAACTTTCCAATTGACTTCTATTATGAATTTTGTTTAGTTCTCTTGGTACCATTTGTTAAAGAGTAATCCTATGTGAGCTAGAAGCGAGCACATGTCCTTAAGCCACCTATTGCAGTGCTAAACAATGTTTGCAAATCCTGCTGCGATAGACTGGTAAAGACACGTTGCATGCGCCTAAGCTCCTCTCGAACCTACCTAGGCTTATGCTTCAACAAAGGATGCCAAAAGAACAAAGCAAATTTGATTAATACAAGTAAATTTAAAGTTGTTCAAAATTGAATGCTCTATTCTGAATCATGAATGTTTAATTTTGACTTTACTGTCCCTTTAAATTGTGTTGATGAGTCTTTTTATCCTCTGGTGCCACATGAGTGCATATTGACATCAATTCAGTTTGCAATATCACTCATTTGTGTTTTAGCTTTCCTTCTAGGTTATGGTGCTGTCTGCTGTGTTTTGTAATGACTGTGAAGACTTATGGGAGGCTCCAGTGAAAGGGAAACATTGATACTTATTTAATTATATTTATACTATACAGGTAGCCCTCAGTTTTACGCCGGGGTTAGGGTTCCAGAAGGAATGGTTGTAAATCGAAACCGTTGTAAATTGAAACCCAGTTTATAATGTAAATCATGGAAGTGAGGGAGATAGGTTCCAGGCCCCTCTCAAAATTATAATAAGTAACACCTAATACATTATTTTTAAAGCTTTGAAATGAAGACTTTAAATGCTAAACAGCATTATAAACTTAATAAAATAATCACACAACACAGAATATATAATTAAACTAAGTTAAATGAACAAAAACATTTGCTAAACAGCATTATAAACCTAATAGAAATAATCACTACAACACAGACTTCACTTGCATTTTTCTGCAAACAGTTCTTTCTATGCATTACAATCTGGACTGATTTATAGACAGGAAGATCTTGTTCCTTTGAAATCTGCTCGATAGCTCAGGTCTGGTTAAACTGATTAATTTCAGCTTGCTTGGCTTTGCTGCAACACAACTGACAGCTCCACCTACTGGCTATTTTAATAAATGCACTGCTTCTCAATGCTTTTCAATAGCAGTCACATGACTGTAAAAAAAGGTTGTTATTCTGAAACGGTGTAAATTGAACTGTTGTAAAACGAGGGCCACCTGTATTTCTTTTTCTACCTTGTTACAGAAGTGTTACTAGATTCTCTCTTCTGTGTTTGGTAAATCCCTTCAGCTGTATAGAGTCACAAAATAGTATCGTCTTTTCAAACTTGAATATTTTAAAAGCAGATACACTCCAAATGTAATTAGAGCCTTTGAAGTGATTAATTATCCAAATACTGTATATATACCCATTTTCAGACAAACTTATTAATCTTACCAAAAGTTATAAGCACTAAAACAACCAGGCTTTTATTTGAGTTTCAACTGAACCATGTTGAACAGATCATAATTTATGTGCACCAGCAGTTTTTTTGGAAGGATTCAAAGCTCTATAATAATAATTATTATTATAAGTTGTATTAGTATTGTGATTTATTTGAATAGTGCACAAAATTCCATAGCTGGAATAGTAAGAAATGTTATCAGGACACTAAGAACTAAATTGTACCAAACAGCACATTGCCATATTCTGTGATATGCTCACAGTGAAGAGGACAACAAAGTGTAGACTCCCTTAGGGGTTCTTTTCTTATGTAGATCCTGGGGACAACCAGAAATGTAGCTGAAATGAGACTGCAGTTTATTTCCCCTTTGGCTGCTCAAGTGGAATGCTCCCATGAAGTTGTGCTGTAATCCAACATATAAGTCCCTAGACTTCTTTCAGATACACAAGGAGAGTCTGCCTTCAAATGTCGGTCTCCCTTAGAGGGGAATTAACAGAGGCCCCTCCCTCTTGTTTGTGCTAGACGAATAAGTTGCCTCTCATTTGAAATAGGGAAATCACTTGTCCCCCTAGGGCAACAGCTGATCATCATAAAAAATGATCACCTTCAGCACTAAAAACTAGGAAATTACTAGTGCTGGGAGAGGGGTCTATTATAGACCCCCTATTATCATCCCTCATCTGAAAGAGGGAAATTCCCTCCTTTAAATGAGGTGTCACACTGCCTTTTAATTCTCAGGAGATAGCCATAGTAGTGTGATCATTTGCCCATTTATGCACCTATGCAGAGTTTGATGAGATCCCATATGGGAAACAGCATTTCAGCCCTCTATTTTCAATTAGGGCTCTCAGATATCTGTCATTATTAGGAAACTTACCTAATGTACTTGCTGCATTGGGCAAGTGGCTTCAAGGAACCCCTATCATCTAAAGACAGTATTAAACAGACCTACAAACAATATCTCTCACATGAAAAGGGGCATTACACTTTCAATAATGGAGTCTTATGCCCTTTTTAAAATGCAGGTAATTGCATTATACATTGCAATCACCTGTACACTAGGGTAATGTTTACATTACTCTTTTAGAGACATCTCTTTTGAAATAAGGGTCTCATGCACAGCTGGCAATCAGCTGATCACATGGCAACATGTGATCACCTGACAAAACTACAGGAATAAGAAACAATATCAGGTGATTGGGGATCCCCTATCCCCCCCCCCCTTAATACATAGAAAAATATGAGCGCTTTTGTTTGAATGCAAATACCCTTATTTTCAAATGAGTGGGTCATGTGTTTGTCCAGCACCCAGATGATTGTTATAACAATAACTTACACCTTATAACATTTGCTCTATTTGGTGTTACTAGTTTAAGAAATATTTATAACCCCCTCACCAAATATATCTTTTGAAAGGGTGAGACCCACAATTAAATAATGTTTTTAATCTCCTTATAAGTTGTCAAGAGATCACTGCATGTCTGACCCTTAGTTGAATTGCATTACCAATAGGTTTTTACGTTCTGTACCTGAAATCACAAATACCATAGTAATCAGTGGGATGCCAGATTCACAGCTGGTAGAACTAACAATAGAGAGTATGGTTGCACCGATATACCATTTTTTTATGACCGAGTACAAGTACCGATACTTGTTTTCAAATACTCACCGATACAATTACCAATACTTTTTTTTAAATTTTTATGTGAGAGTTTACCAAGCACAATACAGACTAATTATTTAAGATTCCTTCTTTATAATTATAAAGGACTGTAATTCAAAAGATATTATGATATAATAAAACAGTTTTATTTGTCACAAAGTTTACTGAACATGTTTATAAATAAAAAAAATATTACAATAAAATATTAAATTTAAAGGGGTGATGCAATTGGGTTGTAGGGCTGTTATATAACATCAATCTGACATTTGTATGGAGGTTCGACTCTAAGCTGAACAGTCTTTCACTTTCCACCATACTGCATGGGGCAGAAAGATATTTTTGGGCCATCTTAGCCAGAGCTGGAAATTTGTTTATTAAATGCCCAGTACTTCAGGGGTTTATCTGAACGAGGTACAGTGATCTCTCCTACAATAATACAAATAACAGCAATTTGTATTGGCAGAACAGTAGTAAAACAATTTTTTAATTTAGTCTCCACTCCAGTTTAAAAATGAAATGGGAACATGCAGTTTGAAAAAACGCCACAAGGGTAGCATATGGGAAGGAGTGGAGGTATCGGTTTAAGTATCGGTGCATTTGCACGAGTACAAGTACTCATGCAAATACTTGGTATCGGTACCGATACCGATACTAGTATCGGTATCGGTGCAACCCTAATAGAGAGTGAGTATGAAACTAGAAAAGCTGAAATAAAACCTGTGATAGCTGCCGGACAAAGAAGGCGTGGAACAGTGCCAAAAGGGTTTCAGTAAAAATTCTTTTTGTATTAGCAACATTTCATTGTATTTGTTAAATACCTTAAGAACCAATAATGTAGTTTAGTTTACACTCCCCGAAAATTTCCAACAGTTACGGAAAAAAATAATATAATGTGCACGGAAAAAACAATAATGTGCCTCAGTCGTGCTTTCAGATGTGTCATCTGATTGGAAGACTTTTGCATTCTTAATGCAAACATAAACAGCATTTTTTATGAATGTGGGCGAGACAGGGCTACTCCGGAATTTCATGCATTCTTGTGTCTTCTCTAATTTTAGAAATTTCACTTCACATCATTGTTGGAAAAACTAAAGACAATATATTTTAGAGAATTACTTATTACTTTTCATATTTTCCGTAAAGTAAATATGTTAAGACCTTTAATTTAATCCTAAAAGTAAATAATGGGCTGATTTACATTTAAAGGTACAGTATAGTGCAAAATGGCATCTAATTTGTTAGAGCGTGTAATTATAGCACTAGAGACCCTGCAGTGCTAGGATTTTAACCCCTACAAAACACATAGGTAAAGCACCACCCAGGAGCAACCGAGAACTACTAATCCCGAGCAGATACAGCCGCTATGCCACGCAGCAGCAGCAATCTCACACTCCATAAATTAGAGTATTTTTACACTATAATGTCACCTTAAGTAGTGATTTTACTTTCAATTAGTAAACAAATCTATAAAAAAAGTATTTAGAAATGTATCTCTTTCTGCTTGATTTCTTGTCACAAATGAACCCCCATATTCCACACTCCCAATTGTGACAATTATGCCTCACATCACTTGGGAGCGGAAAAAATGAATTGATGCTTACCTTTCTTGACACGGGTGGAGGCCATGGATCATCATCAATTACTGTTGGGAATATCACTCCTGGCCAGCAGGAGGAGGCAAAGAGCACCACAGCAAAGCTGTTAAATATCACTCCCCTACCCACAATCCCCCAGTTATTAAACCAAAGGTAAATGAGAGAAAGGAAGTAACACAAGGTGCAGAGGGGCCTGAGGTTTATATAAAAAGAAACTGTCTGGGGGGGGGGGGCGTGTCCTAACAGCGGTCTGGAATGGCCGCAAATTCTTAGAGCTCCGCCTGATAATCCTAAATCCGCCAATGCGGGAAATCTTTTACAGCAAGAACATCAAACTAGCAGCTAGTATTACGGAGATGACACACAAAAATAACAAGGGCACTATATAGGCAAGCTCCTCATTGGTTTCAAATTATTTTGGATACTATATTTTAATTTTAGTATCACTATATTATATTCCTTTTGAGGAGTGGTGCTAGCATCTAATACTGAACTTACAAAGCAAATTGGATAGAATCCCTGGAAAGAAATGCTATATAGCACTCTCTGCCCAGGACTGGGGTAGAGCCACTGATGCAGTTTAAAATTTAACTTTTATTTCTTTACTTTAAAAAGATGGGTGGACATGAACAGGTTAAAATCATTCTATCTCAAATTGCTAATGACAATTTTTCCTGATTGTTATCAACTTATTCCGGAGACCAGTTGATTCTTTGGTATTTGTTGTGTTATTCTATTGAGTCAGTCGGTACTCCCTTATATTTGTAAAGTAAGGCTAATAAAAAGCCCTGTAATGGGTATTACTGGTGTTTTAATGTCTCATATATTTGTTACGTTAGTATTGGTGATGAATTGACTGGATTTTGACTTGGGTGGCAGAAAGGATTATCAAACTAGTTTCACATTTACATGTAAACTTGGGCTGTGTGATTTTGTGTTATACAATTCACTTCACTTTATTACGTTTATACACAATTACCCCAATTATGGTATCACTAGTGTTCAGAGGTTATTAGTTGTATTGTCCATTTATATTCTTTTATTCTGTACGTTTATCATCTCACTAGTTTCCTATTATATTCCCCATATGGGATTAGTTATAGCGTGATTTTTAAAATGTTTGACTAATAAATTCAATGAACATACATTTGAGATCTGTTATATCTCTCACCACTTGGGAATAAAGTGATCTTGTCTACGTTTTACATATACTCATTCATCCACTCTTGCGTGATTCATTGAGTAATAACGCCCCTGTGCGTGAATTTATTTGTGTTGATAATGTTCTGTATAGACCCCACTGTTTACAATATTTTCTGTATACACCCCACTGTTTACAGTATTTTCTTTGTAGTTACCCTTATTATATGGGTGGCTGGGCTGATGTATGTTTCATTTATTTTACACCACATGCATTGTGTAGTTATCAATTGGTGTTATTAGTACACAATGTTACAAAACTTTCAATCTGATTCTTTTCTGGGGAGTCAGAGGTTAGTTGTAATTATAGTTGCAGTATCCACCTTGGAGTTTAAATTCCACTCGGTGATATTTTAACTGAATATATTGGCTATAATGCTGGGGTGGATGCACATTTGCGCATTGTTAAATATTCCTAATATGATTATAATGGGTGTTCCAGATTACCCAACAATCCGGTATTGTGCACTTGTGGGTTACTATAATAATGTTAACATGGATTCCCTGTCTGCCACTCTCCGGTGATCTGACCACAGCTAGGTTTTGCTATCTTGCTAATAACCTCTGAACACTAGTGATACCATAATTGGGGTAATTGTGTATAAACGTAATAAAGTGAAGTGAATTGTATAACACAAAATCACACAGCCCAAGTTTACATGTAAATGTGAAACTAGTTTGATAATCCTTTCTGCCACCCAAGTCAAAATCCAGTCAATTCATCACCAATACTAACGTAACAAATATATGAGACATTAAAACATCAGTAATACCCATTACAGGGCTTTTTATTAGCCTTACTTTACAAATATAAGGGAGTACCGACTGACTCAATAGAATAACACAACAAATACCAAAGAATCAACCGGTCTCCGGATTAAGTTGATAACAATCAGGAAAAATTGTCATTAGCAATTTGAGATAGAATGATTTTAACCTGTTCATGTCCACCCATCTTTTTAAAGTAAAGAAATAAAAGTAAAATTTTAAACTGCATCAGTGGCTCTACCCCAGTCTGGGCAGAGAGTGCTATATAGCATTTCTTTCCAGGGATTCTATCCCAATTTGCTTTGTAAGTATTACGGAGATACTCGACATTAAAACAATATTTAAAGCCACTTGCTGTATTTTTGACGCCGGATCACGAGATTGGACAAATAAGGCCTGGAGCGGCGGCTCATTGCAGGCAGCGTTTCCCCCCTCGGTAAGCCGAGGTAATTTGCCGGGGTCGAGATCACGAGCAGCATACTAACATCTTGCACACCTCTAAAGAGAACTCTGGCTAAGAATCATTAACTTCAACAGAGGACCCAGGACTAATAAATACCCTCTTACAAAATAAAATATGGCGGCTGAGAGAGCACATGATCTAACGACTTGCATGGATAGCATTCTTGTAAAGCTGGAAGCATGCCTGATGAATTTGTTATGGGGGGACACCTGGGATTGCCTAATGGATATGCTATTTAAGGTGTGTGGTGATATACGTGCAGGACTCAACTGTGCAACCCCTAATTCTGATATGCTCCCAGTATCAGAAAATGAAATCTAAAACAGGTGGGGGGAGGGGTGCGCTCTACTGCAGAGCTGTGAGTGGGACTTATATTGTTAATAGTATACAATTGGGATATTTATATTAATTTATATATACTACCCGTGGCAGCTTGTTGCATGTGAATCCTTATATAAGGTATAAACTTGTGTACATTGATTATTCTAAATGGTGCTACAATATATTGCAATGTGTTGCAAATAACAATGCTTGATGTTGCAAATGGTGCTACAATATGTTGCAATGTGTTGCAAATGACATTGTTTGATGTGCTATATGTGCAATAAATACGGTGTTAGTATCGGTATGTGCTTATTGTTAAAATTAACAGTATGTGCTTCTTAATAAAAACAAACCAATATGTAATTGACTTATTAACAGTTTATATAAGTAAATAAAAACAAATAATAACAAATAAAATGGTCATGTCATTGCATTGGGATACAACAGTTGGTTCACCAGATTATGAAAAAATAGTGTCGGTGAACTGATTTATCAGCATAGACGAAAGTACTGGAATTGGTCAATAGACACTTAAGACAAAATGTCCTTAAAAAGATAAGATGTCCTTAAAAAGATATGATGATTGAGATTCAGCGTATAATATAAAAAGTTATAGGTTAAAAGTTGTGGCCACAACTATTTATAAGAGATCCAAAAGAAAGCTCCAAAGAGCTGTTTCCTGTTAGGGTAGCTTTTGTAATTTGTAATGTCCCGTTATTGGAAAGCTGTAATATGGAAATTCTTATGGTGCTCGCCCCTACCGGACTACCGATATCCCTTACCTCCTCTTGTACTGGTGTGGGGTTATGGGAAGGATTGTAATATACTCGGGATATGTCTCAGTTCGGCGTTTTGCCGTGTAGCTATGGTAGTATGTGAGCGTCTCACCTTCAAATTACCCGGTCAATCCTTCCTACCCTGACGTCTACGTTGAGTAGTCACGTGGTCCTCGGAGGTCCAATCGGATAGCCGGGTCTTAGGGGGGAGTGGTGCGATAGCGATCCCTGTTTGATTTGCTTGCTGGAGCCAAAATCGGTCACACTAGATTGTCAAAAATCTACGCGTTTCAGCGCTGGATATGCGCCTTTATCAAGACTTCCTATTGTTGTGTGAGATCTGTGGCTCTATTTCTAGTAATCTGGGCGTTACAAAACTCCTCCCATAGCGACGTATATCAGGAGATATTATCGCTTACTCGTCTTATGCCTTTGCTAAATCAGTATATAAAATAAGTATATCAATTAAAAATATGTATATAAATTAAAAATAAAAGATGACAATGATAAAATATATATTGCAATAAAAACAATAACATATTATTGTGACTTAAAACAACAGTGGCAATGATACACTCGAACGTTATATATTTAGTATTAGTCCAAAATGTGGAATATATATGAAACATTACGGACACTTGGAAATATATGATGTAAGGTTAAGTAAAATAAAAGAAATAAGGGGAATATGACATAATGGTAATGATACTATATTCGATGAGGATACCATATAATTGTAAATAATTGTAAAGAGACCCAATATCTACTAATGTGTAAAGATAACACTGGTAGGGGATCTTATATATTACAGCAAGGATAGAAGGGGATATATCTATAATTCGATAGAATACTAAAAACAGCATGATGTTACAGCAATGAAATTAGTAGTTGATTTTTGTGGGATGTGCTGAAAGATGAATTTATATTTGATATTTTATAAAAAGGGGTTTAAATTGAGTTCTGCATTGAGACCATTAGGTGTCAATGTATTAAATTTGAATATTAGTTCTGCTTCTTTTAATAGTAATGTGTTTCCTATATCTCCTCCTCTATTATTGAATATTTTTTTAATACCCCAATATTTGAAACCTGTTGGTTTTTTATGGTGTATTTCTGTAAAGTGTTTTGATAGTAAATGCTTACAGTTGCCACGTCTGATATTTGAGAGATGTTATCTTATTCTGTCGTGTAGAGGTCTACTGGTTTGTCCTAAATATTGTAATTTGCATTGGCACTGTATTAGATAGATTACATTAATATCTGAGCATCTAATTGTCTCTTTTATCAGGTGCTTATAATTGTTATTAGATGATGTTACTTCTTTGTCTTTTATACCAAATTTACAAGCTTTACAGCTATTGCAAGGATAGAAGCCTTGAAGATTATTCCCTAGTAAATCTTGTTGTTTTGATGTGGTAATTTTATTGAATTGGCTGGGTGCTAGTATACTCTTTAAATTTTTGTTTTTCTATATATTATAGTGGGGTGTTGGTCTATAATATCTGACAGAATTGGATCTTTTTTAATAATGTGCCAGTGTTTGTCTAAGATCTTCTTTATAATTTTATGGTCTTCATTGTATTCCGTTATAAATGATATTTTATTATTTGTATCTTTATTAGCATCCTTCTTCTTATATGTTAATAGTTCAGTTCTATCTTTTCTTATAGCTTGTGCTTTTGCCTCTTTTGATTATATTGTCTCCATATCCTTTGTCCTGAAATTTCTTTTCTAATGCATTAGCTTGTGTAATGAAAGTTTCATTTTCTGAGCAATTTTTCTTTATTCTATAAAATTGGCCTTTAGGTATGTTGTTGATCCATTTGTTAAAGTGGCAACTATCTGGATGTAAATAACTGTTGGTATCGGTAGGTTTGAAATATGTTTCAGTAGTGATGGTATTGTTATTGATCTTTATTTGGACATCTAAAAAATGTATGTGTTCTTTGCTGTATTCATGAGTGAATTTTATTCCCCAATTGTTGGAGTTGATGTCCTCCAGGAACAGGTGTAGTAATTCAACATCACCTTTCCAAATAAAAAATATATCGTCGATAAATCGCTTGTAGAGCACGAGGTTTGCACCCCATGGGGAGTGTAAAATGTGTTCTTCTTCAAACCTCCCCATGAATAGATTAGCATAACTGGGTGCAAACCTCGTGCCCATAGCGGTGCCTTGGAGTTGTAAATAAAATGTGTTATTAAAGTTGAAGTAGTTATTTTCTAAAATGAATGTTATACAATCTATGATAAATTTTATTTGTGGTGTTTTCATTTCATGATCTGAGTTGAGATAATGTTCTGATGCTGCAATGCCCAATGTATGTCGGATATTAGTATAAAGCGAATTCACGTCGCAAGTAACCAATGTATAGTCTGTTTGCCAATTTATGTTTGTTATTGTATTTAGAAAATCAGTTGTGTCCTTGAGATATGATGGTAAACTGTGTACATATTTTTGTAAGAATGTATCTACGTATTGTGACATGTTAGAAGTTAAACTGCCTATCCCTGAGATTATGGGTCGTCCTGGCGGATGGTCTAAAGTCTTGTGTATTTTTGGAAGATAATAGAAAACGGGAGTTTTGGGGTGTGTGATAATTAAAAATTGGTATTCTTGATTGTTTATTATTTCTGTTTGTTTGGCTTCATTCACAATACTTGCGAACTCTTTTATTTGTTTTTGAATGGGATTAAATGGTAGTTTTTTATAAGTATCTGTGTCTCCTAATATTCTTTCAGCTTCTTTTATATAATCTTTAGTGTTTAATACTACTACTCCTCCTCCTTTATCAGCTTGTTTTATTGTGATTAATGGATCATCTTTAAGTTCTCTCAGAATGGTTCTTTCTTTCTTATTGAGATTTAATGGTTTCCTCTTATTGATTTCACATTTCTTTATATCTTCTTTAATCAATTTCTCAAACATCTCGATATGTTTCCCTTTGTCCTGTGTTGGGTAATATTGTGATTTTGGTTTAAGTGATGTATGTAAGTATTCTGTTTTAGGTGTTTGTCTTTCTAATGGATTTTTCAGAAAATGTCTCTTGAGGGTCAGTTTGCGTATGAATTGATTAGCATTGATTAGAGTATCAAATTTATTTAATCTTGTAGATGGGGCGAAGGATAATCCTTTTGTTAAGATATGTTCTTGTTCTTTGTTTAATGTTTTATCGCTTAGGTTGAATATACCGTTATTGTTATTGGGGGTATTTTCCTTGCTGATTGTAGTGGTATTATTTATTATCTCGATTTCTTGTGATTTCCTGTGGGTTCTCCCCCCCCCTCCTCTACATCCTCTGGTCTTCTTCTCTTTTGATTTTTTTAACCTTTCTTGATTCTCTAACTTGGCGTTTTTTGATGTTGATGGTTGTTCTGGTCTTATCTCTAAAAAATGGTGCTTATTTTTGTTTTCGTTTATAGTACTTAGTACTTCATATCTATTTTTAAGCTCAATGTTTTCATGTGTGTTATCTATTCTCTCATTTTTTCTTTGATGTCCATTAAAATTAGAATTATGATTATAATTAGAGTTATATCCCTCATGACGGTACTGTCTATCGTCATTATATCCAGAATAATTTTGTCTAGAATAATTTTGTCTATTATGATAGGAGTTGTATTCATTAGGATAGTAATATCTATCGTCTGTTCTTCTTTGAAACTGTACATCTTGATTATATGTTGGTGCTCTCCAATGGTTTCTCCTATCCCAATTATTATTATAGTCTTCTCTATTTCTCCAATTTGGGTTATAATTTGCTCTATTATATCTATAATTTATTCTCTCTATTTCCTTTCTATTATCCCATTCTTGGGTGTAATTGTGATATCTCCTAAAATCTTGATCTCTCCTCTTTCTTTGGTCGTGGGGCGTATAATTCTTTCTGAAATATTGACTATGATTTATCCTCATTATTTGCCCAATTCTTATGTTGATTATTTTCATCAGAGTTTATGTAGTCCTTTTTATATGAATAACTATTTTTATGATTTTTATAATTTGGTGCATTTTGGTTTCGTTTATTGGTTTTTTTGAAAAGATCATTATTTTTATTTGTATTGGTTGTTTCTATATCTCCTTCCTCATTGATAATATCAATCTCTATTTCTCCATTTGATTCTCTAATGTCACTACTGAGTTCTTTAATCGTTTTGTGTTTATTTTTATTTTTATTATCATAGTAATCCATCTCATCTCTCTCTAGTTTCTTCTTTTTACTCAAGTTAATATTGTTACTTAGATCCTTTATATTTTTAATGATTATTTGTTGTCTTTCTTTAAATTCCTCTACCTCACTATAGGGTTCTAATGTCTCTTTAAATTGGTTGATTTTAGTACTTAAGTTCCCCAGTGTTCTTGTGCGAGATTTTATGATTACTTTCATTAAATCTAATGATGCTTTTTCTAATATATTGCACCATTCATTTTCGTGATCCTCTTCTAACTCGAATGTACAGTTTTTTTTAAGTCTGAGTCCCCTTGGGACCATATTACAATTAGTATATTTCTCCATAAAAATTATTTCAACTTTTTGTTTTATTTCCCTGATCATTATGTTTTCTAATTCATTCAACTCCTCTTTGAGGTCTATGGTAACTGATTCTGAATGTGTATTGGTTGTGATGTTGCATATCTCAGACAATAAATTATCTCTAAGATTAAAGATGTCCATGGCTGTACTATATCTACCAAACGGGAGAAAAAAGTGCAAGTGCTATTTAAGGTGTGTGGTGATATACGTGCAGGACTCAACTGTGCAACCCCTAATTCTGATATGCTCCCAGTATCAGAAAATGAAATCTAAAACAGGTGGGGGGAGGGGTGCGCTCTACTGCAGAGCTGTGAGTGGGACTTATATTGTTAATAGTATACAATTGGGATATTTATATTAATTTATATATACTACCCGTGGCAGCTTGTTGCATGTGAATCCTTATATAAGGTATAA
The DNA here is from genome assembly GCF_027579735.1 of Bombina bombina. Classification (NCBI taxonomy): domain Eukaryota; kingdom Metazoa; phylum Chordata; class Amphibia; order Anura; family Bombinatoridae; genus Bombina; species Bombina bombina. Next base: position 576,832,858 of record NC_069499.1, read on the forward strand.
ACTTGTGTACATTGATTATTCTAAATGGTGCTACAATATATTGCAATGTGTTGCAAATAACAATGCTTGATGTTGCAAATGGTGCTACAATATGTTGCAATGTGTTGCAAATGACATTGTTTGATGTGCTATATGTGCAATAAATACGGTGTTAGTATCGGTATGTGCTTATTGTTAAAATTAACAGTATGTGCTTCTTAATAAAAACAAACCAATATGTAATTGACTTATTAACAGTTTATATAAGTAAATAAAACAAATAATAAAAAATAAAATGGTCATGTCATTGCATTGGGATACAACAGTTGGTTCACCAGATTATGAAAAAATAGTGTCGGTGAACTGATTTATCAGCATAGACGAAAGTACTGGAATTGGTCAATAGACACTTAAGACAAAATGTCCTTAAAAAGATAAGATGTCCTTAAAAGATATGATGATTGAGATTCAGCGTATAATATAAAAGTTATAGGTTAAAAGTTGTGGCCACAACTATTTATAAGAGATCCAAAAGAAAGCTCCAAAGAGCTGTTTCCTGTTAGGGTAGCTTTTGTAATTTGTAATGTCCCGTTATTGGAAAGCTGTAATATGGAATTCTTATGGTGCTCGCCCCTACCGGACTACCGATATCCCTTACCTCCTCTTGTACTGGTGTGGGTTATGGGAAGGATTGTAATATACTCGGGATATGTCTCAGTTCAGCGTTTTGCCGTGTAGCTATGGTAGTATGTGAGCGTCTCACCTTCAAATTACCCGGTCAATCCTTCCTACCCTGACGTCTACGTTGAGTAGTCACGTGGTCCCTCGGAGGTCCAATCGGATAGCCGGGTCTTAGGGGGGAGTGGTGCGATAGCGATCCTGTTTGATTTGCTTGCTGGAGCCAAAATCGGTCACACTAGATTGTCAAAAATCTACGCGTTTCAGCGCTGGATATGCGCCTTTATCAAGACTTCCTATTGTTGTGTGAGATCTGTGGCTCTATTTCTAGTAATCTGGGCGTTACAAAACTCCTCCCATAGCGACGTATATCAGGAGATATTATCGCTTACTCGTCTTATGCCTTTGCTAAATCAGTATATAAAATAAGTATATCAATTAAAAATATGTATATAAATTAAAAATAAAAGATGACAATGATAAAATATATATTGCAATAAAAACAATAACATATTATTGTGACTTAAAACAACAGTGGCAATGATACACTCGAACGTTATATATTTAGTATTAGTCCAAAATGTGGAATATATATGAAACATTACGGACACTTGGAAATATATGATGTAAGGTTAAGTAAAATAAAAGAAATAAGGGGAATATGACATAATGGTAATGATACTATATTCGATGAGGATACCATATAATTGTAAATAATTGTAAAGAGACCCAATATCTACTAATGTGTAAAGATAACACTGGTAGGGGATCTTATATATTACAGCAAGGATAGAAGGGGATATATCTATAATTCGATAGAATACTAAAAACAGCATGATGTTACAGCAATGAAATTAGTAGTTGATTTTGTGGGATGTGCTGAAAGATGAATTTATATTTGATATTTTATAAAAAGGGGTTTAAATTGAGTTCTGCATTGAGACCATTAGGTGTCAATGTATTAAATTTGAATATTAGTTCTGCTTCTTTTAATAGTAATGTGTTTCCTATATCTCCTCCTCTATTATTGAATATTTTTTTAATACCCCAATATTTGAAACCTATTTTTAATTGATATACTTATTTTATATACTGATTTAGCAAAGGCATAAGACGAGTAAGCGATAATATCTCCTGATATACGTCGCTATGGGAGGAGTTTTGTAACGCCCAGATTACTAGAAATAGAGCCACAGATCTCACACAACAATAGGAAGTCTTGATAAAGGCGCATATCCAGCGCTGAAACGCGTAGATTTTTGACAATCTAGTGTGACCGATTTTGGCTCCAGCAAGCAAATCAAACAGGATCGCTATCGCACCACTCCCCCCTAAGACCCGGCTATCCGATTGGACCTCCGAGGACCACGTGACTACTCAACGTAGACGTCAGGGTAGGAAGGATTGACCGGGTAATTTGAAGGTGAGACGCTCACATACTACCATAGCTACACGGCAAAACGCCGAACTGAGACATATCCCGAGTATATTACAATCCTTCCCATAACCCACACCAGTACAAGAGGAGGTAAGGGATATCGGTAGTCCGGTAGGGGCGAGCACCATAAGAATTCCATATTACAGCTTTCCAATAACGGGACATTACAAATTACAAAAGCTACCCTAACAGGAAACAGCTCTTTGGAGCTTTCTTTTGGATCTCTTATAAATAGTTGTGGCCACAACTTTTAACCTATAACTTTTATATTATACGCTGAATCTCAATCATCATATCTTTTTAAGGACATCTTATCTTTTTAAGGACATTTTGTCTTAAGTGTCTATTGACCAATTCCAGTACTTTCGTCTATGCTGATAAATCAGTTCACCGACACTATTTTTTCATAATCTGGTGAACCAACTGTTGTATCCCAATGCAATGACATGACCATTTTATTTGTTATTATTTGTTTTTATTTACTTATATAAACTGTTAATAAGTCAATTACATATTGGTTTGTTTTTATTAAGAAGCACATACTGTTAATTTTAACAATAAGCACATACCGATACTAACACCGTATTTATTGCACATATAGCACATCAAACAATGTCATTTGCAACACATTGCAACATATTGTAGCACCATTTGCAACATCAAGCATTGTTATTTGCAACACATTGCAATATATTGTAGCACCATTTAGAATAATCAATGTACACAAGTTTATACCTTATATAAGGATTCACATGCAACAAGCTGCCACGGGTAGTATATATAAATTAATATAAATATCCCAATTGTATACTATTAACAATATAAGTCCCACTCACAGCTCTGCAGTAGAGCGCACCCCTCCCCCCACCTGTTTTAGATTGCCTAATGGATAAACAGCAGACACACAGCACAGGGAAGAATACGGAGGGAGACTCAGATGTGGCTACGCAGGGAGTTGGTGCCGCGGTAATGGGCGCCCCCGTAGAGCCCTCCCTGCAGCTGAAGCATGTACATAAAAATTCAACATTACTCCACACATTAAATCTAACCCAAAGGGAGCCAACACAACACTCTCCGGCTAGTCCAAAACCCAAAAATATGACTGTCACTTCAACTTTCAAAGCCTTACTACCACCTAAGTGTCAGCCTCCTGAGAGAGTGGGGCAATTCACAACTAAGCACCTACTTGTAAAGCACGTTGACCTACTGTATGGGAATGAGTCGCTGCTCAAGACTGGACTAAATACTGAGCTGATCTGGGAGCTTGGTGGGGACCCTCGGGCTGCCCCTGGTGTCCTCTGGTCGCAAACTTTGTTGACAAATGTTCCATTGCATGGAGTGAGTGTGGTTCCTTTGCTGTGGACAATCATCCCTCCCGATTTCACTGAAAGGGTTCCGGACAGATGGGCAAAATTAGGAGAATTGCTTAGAGCTTCTGAAGCGGGACTGGAAATAACGTAGACAAACAGGACCTTGCCCTATGTAACTACTTGTTTATATAAACAGTTCCTATATTCGTGTTTTTCTTACTAAAGTTTATTTTCAGCAAACGCCTGATGTTGTAGCATGTTTCTAATTACATGTATATTTTTCTAAAACTCTGTTATGCAAATGTATGATGTTATACCTTGTTTGTATATGCGTACTCCTTTTAACATGGTTAAAATAGCGCTGTGTTTTATTGGTGTTAATGTACTGCGGGGCCAGGTTATGTATTTGGTTTCTATATTTCCTCAAAAAGAGAGCAAGATTGATAAGGACCTGCTTCTATGGGCAGCACATAACAAATATAATAGCTCTCATGTCTCTGTATCAGCATCCCTTAGTCTTCTTTATGAATTACCCTTATACTTGTCACATCACATATTGGATTGACTTCTGAGGAGGTTAGTGGGGGATCTCTGAGGAGGCATCCTATACAGTAGTTATATTATAGAGGTCTCTATTTCCTAGAGTTAAGGCTCTTAAATGAAGGGAGGAAGCAAATGGTGGAGCCTTCTTGTGACCAGCAGCCGGGTCACGGGCGGGATTCTAACTATAATTATACTTCTAAAATGGAGGTGAGAGCTGCATATAAGTAAAAAGTAAAATATAACGCAGGGCGTCTAATTATACATATTGCAACACAAGAACTTCTAAATATTTGGAACCATGAAATAGCACTCAGGGATTACATAAGGAGCGATTATATGTCTCTTTAATATAATCACATCTTTTTGGAGGTTCATTTTTGTGAATTGCAGGCTGTTCGTGTGTACGATTCCGGTTATTGCACCCTTGATGAAACTTATTTTGATGCAACTTATTCTGTTTCATTGTGATGTTTTGTATTGGATGCAATCTTTTTTTTATGTTTTTCTTTGTTTTTGTTCTAAGCTTACCCCATGGACTTGATTTACAATAACAATAATGGTCCAAAAGAGACCTAACACACTGAACTAAGGGGAATTGAAAATGAGGACTATAAACATTACTGTTCAAACTAAGTCAAGTGTGATATGAATATTTGAAGTGATGTTTTTGCCATAATTATTGTATGCATTTAATGTTTCCTCAATAAAAATTGAAATAAAAAAAAAAAAAAGAAATTGTCTGAATACAGGGCGGGACGTGGACTCACCATGTCAAGAAATAAATTAATTTATCAGGTAAGCATAAATTTAGTTTTCTTTCTAATGACACGGTGAGTCCAAGGATCATCATTAATTACTGTTGGGAACCAATACCCAAGCCAGAGGGCACAGATGATAAGGGAGGGACAAGACAGGAACCTAAACAGAAGGCACCACTGCTCTTTCTCCCAAAAGAAGCCTCAGCCGAGGAAAAAGTATCGAATTTAGAGAATTTGGAAAAAGTGTGCAAAAATGACCAAGTTGCAGCCTTGCAAATCTGTTCCACATAAGCTTCATTTTTGGAGGTCCAGGAAGAAGAAACAGCCCTTGTGGAATGAGCTGTGATTTTCTCAGGAGGTTGCTGTCCAGCAGTCTCATATGCCAAGCGAATAACCATCTTCAGCCAAAGGGAAAGTGAAGTAGCCATTGCTTTCTGACCCTTGCGTTTCCCAGAAAAGCAAACAAACAATGCAGAAGACTGATGAAAGTCCTTAGTTGCCTGCAAATAAAATTTTAGCACTCGCACAACATTCAGATTATGCAACAAGCGTTGTTTGTGACAAGAAGGATTAGGACAAAAGAAGGTACAACTATTTCCTGATTAATATTCTTGACCGAAACAACCTTGGGCAGGAAACCAAACTTAGTACGCAGAACCACCTTATCAGAGTGAAATATAAGATAAGGGGAATCACACTGTAAAGCAGAGAGTTCAAAAACTCTCAGAGCAGAGGAAATAGCAACAAGAAACAAAACTTTCCAAGATAACATCTTAATATCTAAAGAATGCATAGGCTCAAACGGAGCCTGTTGTAAAACTTTAAGCACAAGGTTAAGACTCCATGGAGGAGCAACAGCTTTAAACACAGGCTGAATTCTAACCAAGGCCTGACAAAACAATTGCACGTCTGGCACATCCGCCAAGCGCTTATGTAACAAAATAGACAATGCCGAAATCTGACCATTTAGAGTACTTGCTGACAAACCCTTCTCCAGACCATCCTGGAGAAAGGACAAAATCCTAGGAATCCTTACTCTACTCCAAAAGTATCCTTTGGATTTACACCAATACAAGTATTTACGCCAGATCTTATGGTAAATTCTGCGAGTCACAGCCTTACGAGTCTGAATCAAGGTCTCAATAAGCGTTCAATCTCCAAGCAGTCAGCTTCAGAGAAACAAGATTTGTATGAAGGAAGAGACCCTGAAGTAGAAGGTCCTTCCTCAGAGGCAGTCTCCAAGGTGGAAAGGATGACATTTCCACTAGGTCTACATACCAAATCCTGTGAGGCCACGCCGGGGCTATAAGAATTACAGACGCCCTCTGCTGCTTGATTCGAGCAATGACTCTTGGAAGGAGAGTGAACGGAGGAAACAGGTATGCTAAACTGAAGTTCCAAGGAACTGCCAGA